>NC_092824.1:86103506-86414506 GCF_023375885.2 Dermacentor andersoni | reverse complement strand
AAACTACTACCCTTACTTTTCGTATAGCTGTCTACTAATTTGCTATTGTAATCAATGCTTCACCTTTTGCGCGAAACTACAACTTTTTTATTTATCACAACTTTAGTGCATTGGGAGTAAATCTTTGTTTTTTCCAAATAAGAGGAAATTGTATTTCTGTATCAGAAGAAGAAGGTATGCGGTACTGCAAAGGACTTTTCTTTCTATCGGTCACGGCAAACGGGTGCGCGTTACAATTGAGGGCATTTTTTTTCTTCTTCCTTTTTCTTGTCAGAAAAACGGGTGCACGTTAGAATCGAGTAAATACGGTAAGCCACTTTTACCATAAGCAGGTGTGGGCAATACAGGAAGGATATGCAGTTGAACATTGCTATGACAAAGTTTAATTCGACAGCAAAATGCCTTCGTTGTTTCCAATGTTCACTATATACATACATTCGTTACATGCTGATATCAGTGATAAACATTTTAGGTTTATTTACTTCATCATATCCTGTACTTCATTATATCCATGTTCGATATATAGTATCGAGATTTGACTGTAAAAATGTGGGCAGCGGTGCCTCCCCTCCCTGAAAATCATGCACCAGTTTCTCGCCATGCCGTTCGATGTTTATGGCATCTGCACGCCTGCCAACTCTTCCGATGTTTCTTTCTTTTTTTTTAATGTTTGTGAATTTGGAATTGTCTTAAGCTTTTACGAATATTGCATCAGTGATTATGAAAAATCTGCTGTGCGAAAAAATTCTGGTCGTTAGTCTTTCAACCTTCCCTTGGAAGTCTTCTGATGGTAAAAGGATGCCAGAGAAAGATTATACAGGCAAGTTCCTGAAGCAGGTGAAACCAGCAACAGCATAGCTGCTGAAAAAGTAAGTGTGATCTAAAAACAATATGTTGCTCGTCAGTCTCAGTGGTCAGTCTGTCTTGCTGCAATGTTTGAAGCTCCTTGTGTGCTGCATCTAAAGGTGAATCATCGTTAATAAAGTGCATATGTGTTCCACAAGAGGCATTTGCTCAGGGCAAGCTTTAATGAAAAACGAGTACTACGTGTTCTTCCTCACCGTCCTCCTTCGTGTCTTGTCTGCGAGATTTTACGAACGTTCAAGTTCACCAGTTTGTAGCTGTGCGATCTGCTTGAAGCTAGGTAGTCACTCGCCAGTGAAGAGGAATTGCGCTGCATCTGAAATGTCACGGCAACTGCGCAGCTGAAGGACGGCTCCCGGTCGATGGTACGCACCATCCAGAACAACCTGCTGGACAGCAGCAAGCAGGAGGCCATTGACGTGCTGGTCCTGGGCAGCGCTATGTGCAGCGAGCTGGCCGACAGGGCAAGGGCCCTACTGCCCACTGCCATGCTGCACCGTGAGTGGATGTATAAGAGAGCCACTTCTCTCCCCTCCTTCCCCTTCCGTACTGTCCCATACTCTCCTTCCCGTACTCTCTCCCTTTTTCCTCTTTCTATTCCCCTTTCCCCCACCCCCGTGTAGGCTAGCAAACCGGGCGCTCTTCTGGTTGACCTCCCTGCCTTTCCTGTCCTCTCTCTCTCTCGCTCTCCAACCGCTGCTGTGTGCCAGTGACTATGGCATTGCTATGCTGAGCTCGAGGTTGTAAGTTTGATTCCGGCCGTGGTGGTCCCATTTCAATGGGGGCAAAATGAGAAAGCACTCGCGTACTTATCACAATTGATCCAGAGTTCCCCGCTACAGCATGCCTCATGGTTTATACCACATGTGCACAGGTCTTCGAAGCTTGTACTTGTAACAGCGTATATGCTTCCAATTGAGAGTACAGCCGACTGGAAAAGTTTTCACAGCACGGATATTGAGAAAAAGCTAAATTTTGTTGCATCTTCATCGCTGGGCATGGCATTCACGGGTTAGTCGCCGATTGTGTCATGTTCGGAGGACTCCCAAGGTTGTTCTTGTGACAGCGGATACTTCCAAAAGGGAATACAACTGACTGGAAACATTTTTTTGAGCACATATTCTCAGAAAAAGCTGTATTTTGTCACATCTTTGCCATAGAACTCGTAATTCAGGAGGGCAGCGGGACAGTTGCATGGAGAGAAATACTAGTACATTAAATTTATTACTTCTGTTGAGGAAATGTTATCACCAACAAAACTTGATTTTCTTGTGAATACCATGCTACAGAAATTTTGCAGTTTGGGTTGCCTAAGATTAATGAGTTTGTGAGGATTTAACGTTGGCCGAGTTGGTTGTAAATATTTAGCAGTGTAATCTATGCTGTTGTCTTGGTGGATACAGATGTGCTGTGCTATTTTTCTTTCATTGTTTATGGCATCTCTGACTTCTTTTTTATCAAGTGTGTTGTTGTTATCACTGATTGGGTGGTTGTCTGGCATAAAGTGTAGTTCTCAACCTTTTGGAAGTAGCGATGTCTGTGTTGTTGCCTGTTCCTTCTTTTCTCAAACGTAGTTAGCACTAATATATACAATCATTTGAGCTGTTAAAAATGCGGGACTGCTTGAGCAGTTCAGAAAGAATTGACTGTTTCAGTTGTGAGCTTTAAAGTGGAAGAATGCGTCTGCGGTTTATGTGGTTCCTATAAAGAAAAATGGTTGCAAGAGTGAGCCTCCCACATGATACACTTGGCTTTCTAGGCACTCCTTCTCGTGCCACCATTTCTTTTCCGCTGAAATTCTAATAGGCCTGCTGCAGCCCTAGTTTACACGTGCTATTTTCATTTGGCTGCCTTGTAAAGATCACCAAGTCATTATAATCAGATTCAGCCAAGACTACCACTGCTGTGCAAACAACTCTGGGATAGTTTTGTACGATGCCTTTTCGATTGTGCCGTTTAAGTTCTGAGTACTTACCTGGGGGTATTAAGTGTAATGGTGAGTGAAATGTTAATGTTAACTTGTCTTCTTTACTGGTACGGTGTGTTGCTGGCGTGGCATTGCTAAAAGCTGTGCTATAGCCTTGTGGCACTCTGGTCATACTTGGCCCTTGTGAAAAAAAAAAAAACTTTATCATCATCGTTGTGCTACAGCCCTAATCTTTGGAATTTTGTGTGTTCCTTTCATTCTAATACTCCATAAAGATTGTCATTCATCATTATCATTGTCAAATTACTACTGCTACTACTGTGTAAATGACTCTGAAGCATTTTGAGGGATGCCTTTTAGAATTTGTGGTTAAAATTGCATGTGGTGTGAATCAAGCGCAGTGTCATCACGTAAGATGTTGATGACTCATCTCGGTGTGGTGTGGGGTTGTGCCCCAGTGCCCCCCAGTGTACTGAGGGCCATGTGCAGCCGGCAGCTGGAATACACCATTCCCCTGAAGGTCCGCATAACAGTGGCCACATGGAATGTGAATGGGGGGAAGCACTTCAACAGCGTTGTCTTCCGCAACCACCCCATGTCGGACTGGCTCGTCGACAATAGCTCTGTTGGCGGAGGATGTGGTGAGCACATCGCTACGATGGCGACTGATTGGTTTTCCAATTTTGCAGTCTTTCCGAAGCACTGTTTGTCGTATTGAATGGCATGTTGTACCATGTGTCTGCTTAAGGGAAAGCTTTACTTAAAGAAGGACATATTTACTGCTATATAGATGAATGCACATTAAGGAATATATACACAGGTGATCTTTTAGTAAGTACCAGCTAGGCTGAGGGCATGTTCTTCTGGAGTACTTTATTTAAAAGCTTCATGTTAAAGGAAGCCTTTCCTCATATTCCTGTTTCAGGTGCTTTGCATGCATGTGCAATTTGGAGGGGCAGGATAACGATATTGGTTTTCAGGCAGTGGCAGCTCTTTTTTGGTGTAATCAGTTTATTTATTTTTACCCTCAGGACTAATTGGCTTTACTGAGATTAGTAGGTTCTTATACAAAACAATTGAACAGAAAGCAGTCAACATAGCTAAGTTGTAGAAAAAAAAGCTCCTAATTTTACAGTGTCAGCTAAAGCTTCATGAAACTTGGGGTTATAATTATAGGTGACAACTTCAGCGGGAAATTGGTTTGAATTCTGTGATTTGCGAGGCAAAAAATGAATGCAAAAGTTCTTTGTCTTGCACAATGGGTGCCTACTTTGTAATGATGATCAATGCTATTGGGATGTGTACTATGGAGAAAGGAGTAGTTGGTCATTAGACAAAATAGTGCTGATACAATTCGTAGAACAGCGTTAGACAAAAAAGCTTTTTGTAAAATGCTAAATAGGGAAGTCTTCATAGCAGAAATGTTCATGATTCGGTTGTAATTAGAGAATATGATATTAATGGAGTTATTCTGCTATGCAGTTGATTGGAAGTCACTATATTGTCATAGTGTGATCTAATTACTAATTTGCTTTTTCTCCTTAGCCCTCGTCGATGTCAGCCACCAAGTGGACTTGACGGCCACAGACATTTACGCCATCGGCTTTCAGGAAATAGTTGACCTGAATGCGCAGAACATTGTTAATGCGAGGCAAGTAAATGAGAGTGCATTTTCAGACGGTTTTCCATGTTTGAATTTGTTGTGTATCGTGAGAGCAAAATGGTGTTGTGTGTTCAAGTTGTTGATTCCTTGATGGAGGGCTAATATTTCTTCGACCACAAAGTGTTTTTTTTTTTTGGAAGGGCCAATGTGATCTTTCTTTTGTAACATTACAGCTGAATGGATGGCAACTTCCCCTATCAGAATAAGCATTTTAAAGGCTTAATATTTGTGTCCAATCAGAGTAGTGTATTAGTTTGCGTGTTGTAGCACGAAGATAACATTTTTTTCTTCTCTCCCTCTTTTCTCGCTATACTTTGGCAATCACATGGTTGAGAAAGCATGTCACATCGTAATATGAACCACGCTTCAAATGTAATGCATTTCCTTTCTGTGCTTCTGCGTTGGAAGGTGTTAGAAGCATATTTATTTGGATTCTGAGCTTTGTGAGGAAGGCCTTTTGGAGTCGTAGGAAGAAATCCATGTGCACACGACGAGGCACAAATCTGCGAGCAAGCAAAAGCACAGTAAATAGAAAAGGGTGTCTATGTCAGCATGTAGCAGCACGTAACCCTCTTAGTTACAACAGTACTTGCCTGCATGGCACGTTCTATGCAAATCCAGCTTGCACTCTCATCCTAGTGCACCATGGTTTCAGCATGGCAATCTCTTGCCACAAAGCATGCCTGTGGGTATGCAGGGTTCGTGCATCGACATTCCTTGATGTGGCACATTTCATGTTGCACAATGATGAAACATTCTACTTGAAGCCTGTGGCTATGATTCGATTATGTATTTGTAGTCTGCCTCGTAGTATTATCATTTAAAAATGTTTTCCAAGTTTCTAATTGGCCCTTCCGTGCATCATACTGATAGTCACCTTTTGCTTGGGGAAATATGGTGCCTTGGTCAGTCTTCGCTCAGACCAGAGTCAAGAAAGGAGATTATGGATCATTAAAATGGGACGAGGATGAATGTGTCATTGATGTTGACGTGTTCTAAGCACAAGCATGTGGATATTGAGTTGCACTTCAATATTTCGATTGAATGCACAGTATGCCCTCGTTATGATGAAATCACCTTATTAAACATGCTGTGAGGTTCTTCAAGTTCTTGCATTTCTATGACTCTCCCATAGCTCCTCCGCTTTTAACGCAATGCTGCTTATAAAGTTAGAAGGAAGTAAATTTCCTGTCCAGATTATTCTATTACGAGGGTTTACTGCATGTAAAACATGCGCATTGTATTACTTATTGTTTTGAAAAGTACTCTCTGTAGCTGTTGTCTGGGGTGACTCCACCGGCAAAGTCGGGTGGCAGCTCGTGTTGCCTTCAGGCGAGGAACTCCCACATTTCTTCACTATAAGTCACAAAGCAATGAATTAAGCTCTGTGCCTCTGCTAAATACTGCTGCGGGGCTCCTTAAATGCAGTTAAGAATGTGTAAGACAGACTTAGCCTTGCTTCTGAAAGAAAAGAAAGAAAAAAACACCTATATGTGACTCAAGGCTCATGGGCCAGACTGGACACGTACATGATTTTTTTGTTTTTATTTTTCTTTGTGTTTTCGTTTGTGGGCAGATGTTTATGAGCCTGGCTTCTGTGTCAATTGCACTAACTTGCACAAGGGGCAACATCCAACTTTTTAAAACGCTATAGCATTATACAGGACAGTCACTGGCCTTCGTTGATGATGTCGACACGAAACTTCCAGCTGGCCGATCTCAGAGGCAGTTGGAGGCAATCAAAGGTGTGGGAGCACTTATCCTGATACTAGTGCATAATGTATGTTAGTGCAAGGGTTTCAATGCACCAGAGGTCCCCAGATAATTGCGGTGTTTAATCATGCTCTTAGCATGTTAAGCAGCAGTCATGCTGCTATGTTACTGGTGAACTAGTGACAGCGGTGCGTAATAACCACCGTGGTAGAGACATGTATAGATGACACACCATAAATAGACTGAGTCAGTAGATATAAGGTTTGTGAGAAGTAGGTGGGCAACATTGCTGGATCAAGGTCGTAAAGAGTTGGTAGGTAGTACCAGCAGATTGTAAGATCAGTTTACAGATAACTTTGGAAGGAGGAGGTAATTCATTTGGATATTGATTGATCGTCATTGAATGATAGGTAGGACACTTTAATGTTGTTGCATCAGTCGCTTAGGTGTAGGATGGGGACCTGCGAGCTTTTTTATTTCGAAGCGCAGTGTGCCAATTTCTGTCTCCTCTCTTCTGTATACTGTACAGGTACCTGCCTTGCTGGCGTAGTCGTTCTGGCGTTGCACTGTTAAACCCAAGGTCACGGGATTAAATCCCAGCGGCAGCAGCTGCATATTGATGGGGGCAAATCCAAAAAAATGCTGTGTAATGTGCATTGGATTAACGTTAAAGAACCAGAAATGATCAAAATTATTACGGAGTCCCTCACTGTAGTAGGCCTCACTTTGGCACATAAATCTCTGGAACTTAATTATACTTTAACACGGTGCAGCTCTTCCAGCCAGAAGGAGTGGATGGTGGAACTCCAGAAGACCATCAGCCAGAAGCATAAATATGTGCTGCTCACGTCCGCGCAGCTGGTTGGAGTCTGCCTTTTCATCTTCGTGCGGCCTGAGCATGCCTCCTACATCAGGTCAGTCTGTTGCAGGGCCCTTCTTACCTGCTTTAGCTCAATTTGTTTGTTTACCCGAGTTGTCTAAAAAGTTCTTTACGACTTGGGGTCATGTTGAAGTACTGCCACAACGTTTCCGGCTTGCCTATTTCTTGAACTAAATGAAAGTCCAAGCCCTCTTAATCTTTAGAAAAATACATTAGAAAATTCCTTTTCAATTTTCAAATTCCTTTTCGATGCACACATACTTTATTAACCCTTTCACTGTCACGGACGTACCGGTACGTCATCGCGCTTCCCCCCCACAGTGTCACTGACGTACCGGTACGTTCTCTATCATGCGTTCAAAATTTCGCGCCTGAGCGCAAAGCTGGCGCTCCTAAATTGGCCATGCCATCTGTTGACTCTTTCTACAAGTTTCTATTTTCGCCACGACCTGTGTAATACATGTATCGAAGAGTACGGTGCGACTGCCACTCCCCCATTTCTCTTCGCTGAGTGGCGCGGTGGCTCCCCGTTCGCTGGATCATGCATCGCGCGCGTCTAGTTATGGGTTCAAGGGTTGTTCTGCCATCTCCGCTGGTTTGAAGGTTTTTATTTTTCTTCTGTTGGTATGTTTGCTACGGCGCGTCAAGTTCAGGCGCACGCCCCGTTGCCTCTCCGAAAAGAGTGACTCAATTGCTGTTTTCACTCTCTCGCCGCACCGTCGCTTCAGACTTGCAGCAGTAAATGTAAAGCCCTTCGAACTTTGTTTTAGCCTTTTGCCATCTCCCTCTGTCTTCTTGATCACACAACGTCCCATTTCTCTCCGTTGTGCTGGCGACTGAAAGCACATCCTTCCTGCGCGCAGTTACTTTCGGATAGCTGAGGCGCGCGGGACCTTCGTCTGCTCATTGGAGCGGTGGCTCTTCCGATTCAGAATACGAGCCGAGCTCGGATTTGGACTCAGACAACGTCTCATGCGAGAAAGAGACGAGTTCTGCATCGTCAGATTCGGATGTTGAACGGATGTTAGTCAGGCTGATGATGATGATGATGTTTACTAACAGCAGCTGCAGAACACTGAAATGTGCATATTGCATTGACTATGTTATTTGTATACCAATCATAATCAAAAATAAATTGCTATGTTCATTCCCTGTTATGCTCGTTCCCTGAAACCAAGCTGACACTGGGGGTGCGTCATGGCCAGAAAGGCCCGACAGCGAAAGGGTTAATGGTGCTTCTGTGATGTCAGTTACCTCTTATAAATATCTCGGCTTTCACATATCAAATAACCTTTGTCGGCATTCGCATATTCACTATGTTAATGGTAACACTAACTGCATGCTTGGGTACTTACACCAAAACTTTAGCTCGGCCCCTTCCATGCTGAAGTTAACTCTTCAAAAAACATTAGTTCGCTTCAGATTTTAGTGTGCTTCAGCCATTTAGGATCCAACTCAGTCTTTATTAGTTTCTACTCTAGAACGTACTCAAAACCGAGGTGCACACTTTATCTTGTCTAATTATTCTCGCTACACAGGTCTCTCATCAATGAAACGAACTCTTATTATGCCGTAAATGTTCCTGTCTTTGCCTCTTTCACAATGTTTTTCATCTGAACCCCTTTTTAAAGGAAACCCTTTTTACCCCTCCATATTATATTTCATCCCGCAGACACCACCGCCTTAAAGTTGGGGTGCGATTGTGCTGCACAAACCATTACAATGACTCATTCGTCCCTAGGACAAGCACGGACTGGAATTGCCTTTCCGCATCACTGACTCTACCAATTTCAAAACTGCTGTTCAGAATGCCTTTTGTTAATATCTTGGGTTCTCTTTCTTTTTTTTTGGTGCATTATTTTTTGTTGACTGCACTCCTTTCTTTAACGCCTTCGGGTTTTGAAAGCATGCAGAAAGAAAATAAATAAATAAATAAATAAAT
Source organism: Dermacentor andersoni (assembly GCF_023375885.2). NCBI lineage: Eukaryota > Metazoa > Arthropoda > Arachnida > Ixodida > Ixodidae > Dermacentor > Dermacentor andersoni. The sequence continues at coordinate 86,405,517 of NC_092824.1, read as the reverse complement.
TAGGCACATGAGGGTTAACACTGCCTTATTTTCATTCTGATATGCGTTTTCTCCAGGGACGTGGCAGTGGACACGGTGAAGACAGGCCTGGGCGGAGCAGCAGGAAACAAGGGTGGTGTGGCCATCCGCTTCCTCTTCCACAGCACCTCGTTGTGTTTTGTGTGCGCCCATTTCGCAGCAGGACAGTCTAAAGTGTCCGAACGAAATGCAGACTATGCCGAGATTACACGCAAGGTCACCTTCCCCATGGTGAGAACTTGGGGCTCTCGGGTTTGTTGCATTTGTTGGCACTTGCTAATGAATGGCTGTCTATTTTTGGTGCTGTCAAAAAAAAGTGATAATAAAGCTATGGGTTGCTCCAAGGAAGATCTCTTGTGCCGCCCAAAGCTGGTAGCTGCCGTGATGGAAGCAAAAGTGGCATGGTGCCAGTACATCGATGACAGCGCCAACTGTAAAACAATGACAGCGTGACAACCCATATATATTGCGCACTTAAGATTGAATCCTGGCTCGGGACAAATAGTTTTCTTTTCTGCTGACTTCTGTCAAAGAAAATGTTACAAGGATAAACAAGATGATAATGTTGAAGAACACGAAAAAGTTGGAAGAAGTGTTATTAACGGATGTCTGCAAAAATGCCAAGGAGTGCGCACCTGTGATTGGCTTTGTATGGAAAAGCAAAATGCAAAAACAGGTATTATGGTGCTGTGATCTGTCGTTACTGCAACATTGTGTCCACTCCATGAGTTTGTGAGGCTGCCATATGCTGCAAAGCATTGAAGAAGTGCAGTATCTCAAATATGTGATGGCACTGAGGATAAAATGCTCTGAGCTCTTGACAGTGATAACAGAGAGTTATGACAGAGAATGAGCGAGCTATGCTGAGCCCATGACTGCCGTGATCCAGATGCAATAATATTTTCATTTTTTCAAATGAGAACAAAGCAGCATTGCTTTCTGACTTTAAAAAAGATTTGTTATGTTAGCAGTCAAGGGCAGTGCAATTAAAAATTGTTGAAATACGGCCAGAGTGCATTTTACAATCAAGAGCGCTTGAGAATTGAGTAGATACGGTACACGGTTTGATGTCCTGCAAAAAAGTATTGCGGAATAGCGTTTCTGAGTAAGCATCACCACTCTCTTGACACTGCTGCGTAGGGGAGGACATTGAATTCCCACGACTACGTCTTCTGGTGCGGGGACTTCAACTACCGGATGGACTTGGAGAATGAAGAAGTCAAGGACCTGGTCAAGCAGGGCAACTGGCCAGAGCTGCTCAAGCATGACCAGCTAAGAGTGCAGCAGCAGCAGGGGCAGGTCAGTTGGCAAAACCTGTGGTCACTCGTCCAGTTGCCAACCCATATTATCATTGCCTGATGAAACGCTCATGAAAAGTATGGAGCAGAACACTTCATATCATCAACCCTTTGGGTGCTGGGTGTTTTCCTTTGGGTACCGGGTGATCTGTTCGTAATATGTGGCCGAAACATTTTACTATATTTTTAATCTAAATATGACTTATGCTAATTAGTTACTTTAATTACAATAATTAGTGTTTCTGAGGCAGCATGACTTCTTTGTTGGTCTCGTCGTCCCTTGAAGATGCCTTGTAATCAACATCTAAGTCCCCTGAAACCAGACTTCAGGAGAAGTCCATGAATTTCTGCATCATTAAAAAAATGCGCAGGCTTTTTTAACCGGTCTGCCATGTCGGAAAAGGAAAGACATGAGCAGCATAAACTAACAGTAAGCTTTGTGATTTAGCATCTTGAAACAACACTGAGGCTATGAGAGACACCATGTTGGAGGGCTCCAGATAATTTTGATCAGCTGGGTTTCTTTAACAGGCATCTAAATCTAAGCTAGCATACAAAGCATGTTGTTTGCACTTGGCTATTGGTCGGACCCCGTTTGAGAAACTGCTATGTTTAAGCTAGCTCTTGGATAAGCTATCTGTGTTGAAGAGTGTTTATGGGTAAGAAGGCACAAGCATGGGTTAAAATACAGGCAATAGTAAATTATTTGTCAAGCAAGCCCCGGCAAGGATAAAGGTTTATAATTAACACGCTGCGTTGGGATGTTGTTTCAGTGGTGTATTATTTACACGTTTCTGTCTAGAAGTGTTACATTCAGCACGCATTCTTCTGTTAGTCCTACTGACACATTTGAGGGCACTGCCTATTCTCTTGACAACAGGTGTTCAAGAACTTTATAGAAGGGGAGATCAACTTTGCGCCTACTTACAAGTATGACCTCTTCTCGGATGACTATGACACAAGTGAAAAGTGCCGGGTCCCAGCCTGGACAGACCGGATACTGTACCGCAGACGGCGACTACTTTCAGAGACAGGTGAATATGTAAATTGGCTTCCTTTGCACTTTCGTAAGACTAAGATAACTTACTAACTTAGGAAGTTAGCTGAAAGGCAAATTCGAACGGCAGTTCAAAACACGGATGCAATGCGGGGAGGAGGGACCATAAAACACAGCGTTCACTTCTCTGTTGAATCCGTGTTTTGCACAGCCATTCAAATGTGCATTTGGATGCCTGTGTTCTCAGCTCGTTAACTACTCTACGTCAGCCAACTCAAGTTCTCTCTCCCTGTCTAGAAAGGACATTTGCAACTGAATGTTAGTAATTGATGTGCTCAGTTAGGTTATGTTAAGTCTTAGGCTTTCTGCAGTAACTAAAGCAGCCTATCAACGCTGTCAGGAGAAATCAACTTTATTAGCAGGCTGTCAAAACTTACTTCTTTTGTATTTCTTTGAAATTGTCTGTATATCTCTGTAAGCACAATACTAAAAAGTGACCGCCAGATAAGTTTGGTGAAGGCTAAGTTGGTGCGTGTTTCGGCCGTGGCTGCACACGGCTGTACGTGTGGCTGAGCGCATACGCAGGCGCGCACCCTGCTTTATAAGTAATCTGCCGAGTGTGCAAAGAGTGGGTGTGCCCAGACGACGTAGCATTATGTAAGCAGTCATCTTGCGTGCTTAGTATTGGAGGTCGTAACCTCGAGTTTCATTGACTCGTTGGAGCGAGAGGCAGACCAAGCATCTGCTCCTCACCGCTGGCGTGTTTTAATTATAGTGTCGTCCAAGTACGGGCAACGCTGTCAGCCGTGGGGCCGAAGTGCACGCGACAGCGTGGTTGACTTTGCTTAATTCAGACCGCTGATGTGAAGATATAGTCGACATACAGAGCTTGAAACAGTATCATTAGTCGCCGACTCTCAAATTTATCAAAATAAGTTTTCTCATTCAGTTTGCTTTTTTCAATTGTGTGATAATTCGGAAAATTCTGCGGCCCCTTTCCACCTAAGAACATTTTTTCAGCAAATGTACTTATTTGGATAAAAGGTCAAATTACAGTATAAGGAAGTTTCAATAGAACGAAGTAAATTTGCATAAAATGTCGAGTTACAATATAACAAAGTAAATTGCCAATCTTACAGACTTTGTTACATTGCAGTTTAATTGTATTATAGTAACCTTTTGTGGCATTTCCTTGCATAAATGATTGAGTTTTATTCTTTTTAAATTTACCGCTATTAACACCAATTTAAAGCGTGAAAAGGTCCGACCAGACCGAAACATACTTGTTTTCCTGTGTTCTTTAGCATCTTGGAGGTTACGCATCTAGCATCTTGGAGGTTATCTGTATATTATTTTTATGTAATAATAAAATTGATTGATTGATTGGTTGAATGATTGATTGATCGATTGATTGATTGACTGATCGATCGATCGATCTATCTATCTATCTGTGACACACTTGCAGAAATTAGGGTCAGGGCAACACAGAATGTTTATTGATGGTTTTCGAAGAGCTACAGCACTTCCTATTCATGCAACTCGTGTTCAAACATCTTATAGCTTACTTTTTCCTTCGCCGGTACAACAATTGCTTTCTTTCTTTTCTATTCTATTCCTTTATTGTCCACCATGCACAACTGGCCGATCTTGCTGATCACAAAAAACTTACTCTTTCTGCAGAGGACCCTTTCTGGAGCCCCGGACGCATCGCGCATTACGGTAGAGCTGAACTCAAAACGTCTGATCACAGGTGAGGGAGTAGATCTGCCCGACTTGCCTATTTCTTGTTATCCAAACCTATTTTTTAGAGGTTATCCTGTCCTAATTGATATAAATTCTAGATACACTCCTCGTTTACCTTGCTTGTGTTACCTTGCTTGACTTCTTTCGTCAGCAGGGGCAATGACTCAGATGTGCCACATTTAATTCCTTCTCATTGCTTACTGTTGGCACCTTGTTTTGCTGTTGTTTCTGTTTATAGCAGATAGCTGTTTTCACAATGGCTCTTCCCTTTGCGATATTTTCAGGCCCGTGGTGGCCGACATTGACATCGAGGTTTCTCAGGTGGATGAAGCAGTTCGAGAACAGACTTTCCGAGAGGTTGTGGAGCTTATGGGACCACCAGACGGTACCGTGGTGGTGCACCTCGAAGAAGAAGGGGCCACATTTGAAGACACATTCCTTGGAGCGCTTATTCAGGCGTTCGCAACAGTGGGAGAAGTTATCCTGATCAGGTAAAGCCATGCCATAGTGTATTTGGACTTGGAAGTGCCGTTTGTGCCTTCTCCACGTGTTTGCATGAATATAGTAGAGAGGCTGGTAAACGTCTTAATTTTCTGTTTTCCGATTAGCAGCCTTTTAATAACACCTTAGCTGACAATGTGGGCACCTGGTGGTTTGCGAATCCCATAACATGGCCTCAGAGATTTTCGGCGTGCCACGGCGCAGTCCTATGTCGCAGGTCATGCCCAGGTGCCATGCTGGTTTTCAGTATTCCAGGTTTAACCTAATTTCTAGAAAGTGCTTCTATTTCATTTCTGGAACACTGCTCCTTACCCACTATGGGTGTATTGGTCTAGAAGCGAGCAATATTACAAGCTCGTGTCTTTATGAATTATAATTCATAACCAAAGTAAAACTTAGATTATTAGAGTGTGAGCGATAGGAAAAAGATGCAGCAGTGAGAAAGAAGTAAGTGTGTGCGAATACCGAATAGTTGATTTTGAATTGATTATCAAATCAAATTTTAAAAAAAGCCGAATATCGGAAAATGTTTCACAAAATTTAATACTTACATATCTTGCGCAAGGAAATATAGGGTTGCGCATGCTTGGGAATTTCCTAGTATTGCATAAAAATAATGTAGCAATCTATCAGTAACTTGGGTACATAGAAATCAAGATATAGAATATGGTGTGTACTCTTATTAAATGGAACACCAAATTAGTGTGTCAGCACTGATTACAGCTCAGTTCTAGTTTATGAAGGTCTGTAAAATATTTTTTTATCAATAAAATTTTTGTTGAATAGAATCAAGTGCTTTTTTTCTCTGAACCTATTGACAAGCTGACATTCTGTCGTACTGAATACCAATGAGGCTCTCAGTGTAATAGTGTACCTGTGTTTTGCGGCAATCCTTTATTTGGTGCATAGAAACTTTTGCTTTACCCTTTTTCTTCAAAATACAGAAGGGCTATCTCAGCTTCACATCAGGTGGGTTGTTAGATAGGTTATTGATAGGCCAGTCTGCACGACAGATGAAGGGACCGTGCATCACATGACTCGATCGCTGCTCCGCACGTAGTTGGCACCGACGGTAAAGAGCAGGCACCTTTCGCCCCGTTTCATTGTACGTACATTGCTAATATGTAGGTGGCTTATCAGTGATTGGTACTAAGATCACATGTGTGGTTTAGATTGATGGCTGTGTAAGTTCATTGCCATGTATCCAGCACAATCTGCATGCGTGTTGGCAGCTAATTGCCCTGATCTTAGAACACGCAACCGCACTTTACGAAATACGTACTGCTTTTGTTGCAGTTTCCTCTGTCCGCATCGCTTTGTCATTTCAGTCGGTACTGTCGACCCTGACGAACCTTTGCTCACAGAGGCAAGCCCGGCTGACGCGGTACCCTTCTGTAAATTGGGGTGCTCCGGCGATGTGTGTGCGGTCCCCTAACTGAACCGATGTTGGGGAGCAATTACAGTGACAAAGTCCGATACTGCATCAGCTGGCAGCAGACTTCCCCACGGCGTGCTCTGCTCTCCTCTTGTGCCTAAAACAAAGTGAAACGCACGCTTGGGCACAATCGAGCACAAGGGGCTCGGCAGCGCACACTGCACCTGGCGCTGTACGGGTCTCCAAATTGAGTATATTGAATATTCTAAAAATCCAGTAGCGCATATTCCATTCACAAATCGAATGATTCAAACATTCACGATTTGATTTGGTGATATTTGAGTATTCCCACACTCCTAGAAAGAAACGGTAGAATGAATTTTGAGATAAACTAATTTAAAATGAAATAATGAAGTGAATGAAGCAATCGCTAGTTTTGAAAATTTAGTAAGGTTGTTGTTTTGTTTTCCTAATAAAGTTCTAAATTACAATACAGGCATCCATGTGGATGAAGCCTAGCGAAGATGCACCAATGGAGAAATTGGCTGAGGAGGTTAGCAATAAATAGCCCAAGCTGGCCAACATGGAACATCCAAAGCTTTTCTTTGTTTTGAGAATTGGTGGCAGGATAGAGAAATAAATTGTCAGTAGATTCAGGTACATTGTAAAGGTAACAAAGAAGCGCTTTTATTTTTAAATGTTAGTATTGAAAACATTTTTTTGTTCTCTTTCTTTTTTTTTTCTTTCAAGTAGTTGTGACTCAATCATAAGCTTAAATTTCAGTCGTAAAATTTTACCCATAGGTTTATCTATTTCTGCACTACGTGACACTAGGCTTTTGACAGTCCAAAACTTCATTGAAAATTATATTGAAGCAGCCATAGCAGTTTTACTTTAAAATGAATGCTTGCAGAATTATTTTTTGTTAAAGGATTACTGACAAAAAATTTTTCTGTCTTTTCCTGCTGCAATAAGTAGCTAATGACCCAGTAATCATTGCACGAAACATCATTTGCTTCAGAGCGTGACAGTTAAATGAGTCTTGTTTGTAGCGACCAGTTCGATTTTCGGTTTCAGAGAGCAATGAGAGGAGATAAGAAGCATTGTAAACACCGCTGGATTCGTGATCGCACCAAACTGTGAAATGTGCACACCAACACGCTCGCCAACACATGAGCTTCGTGTTGCTAGTTCATCTTCTGCGCCTGCGCATGCTTTGTGATGTCCTCCCGATCACCGTCGTCCTCGTTTTCATCGTCCAGTGGCGCCCATTTCCTGCAGGCGGGAGTGGCTGCCATATTAGACGTGGCCAATCACTTTTGATTGGATCCACTACAAAGCAGCAACTCGGAAAATGCGGCCAGCGATAGCTATCAATATGCGTATGCATTGCTACAAGTAGTACAAACCATTAGTCGAGGGTACTTTAGGAATGAAGCATATTTTGGAGCAGGACTCAATGCGGGGTAAAAGTCGGCACAGCATCAGGCTTGGGGGTACGTAGTCTTCGTGGAAGATCATCGGACTGCTCTAGGCTCGGCAGGTTTTGTGTATACCAGGCAAGTTTGAAATGAAACGAGCGAATCTGGCTGCTCTTCAAAGGGGTCCATTCTAAGCGTCCAGTGGCACGCACGAACTTGGACCATTCCTGCCACTTATCGACGCTGATGGTAGCGAACGAGCAAGCCAGAGGAGCTGGCGATAGCTGGGAAACGGTATAGGCCTAGCTCGCTGGCCGTCTGCCGAGGCCGAGGCCGACTGCCGAGGCCAGCCGACTGCCGAGGCCAGCCGACTGCCGAGGCCGACTGAGCCCGAGGCCGACTGCCCTTGCAGCCTGACCCGTCCGCAGCTCGTAATAAAGCACCTATATTCGTCAACAGAATTACTGTCTGCACATTTATGCCGCTCATAAGTGACAATACAATTAGTTTTCCCGATGCCATTGGTAGCGATGAGAAAACACGTTAGCCAGGCAAGCCGCTTCGCGAAGACGATTGCTGCGTTGGCTGCGCTGACTGCTTGTGAGTCAAAATCACGCCATTGATTTACTATTTTAATTACACGGGGGTAATCAGAGCAGCGAGAAAGTTCAAACTCGTCACGTATCATTTTCTTGGTTGTTTACAATTCTTTCTTGATGTCGATGTCGGAAGGTGCTGCGTTTTGCAGTTGCCTGCGCACACGTACTTTAAAATTGATTTTAAATATGTTCTAAGCTACATTTCCCGTGGATATCTTGCAGACGATGCGTGTGCGCCTCACGTAAGTCGATCTCGTACATTAACTCAGCTTCAAAATTTTGTGTCGCTACTGCTTTAATGGATATCTGCCTGGCTGTCATATCAGCGACATTTTATTGCAGTAGCAGTTAAGGTACTGAATTTTAGTTTTCTCTGCCCGTCCATGTGTCCTTTCTGTCATGTCGTCGTCACTGTGCCATTATTGTGTTGGCATCATCAGGTCACTCTGTCACGTCACCACATGCATCACAATGCAACACGGCCGATGTGCAACACAGTGGCTGTTCACAGCCACTTACAGTGCAAGAGTCACTCTCAGCATTTAGCTCACAGTGACAGCTCTTTGCTGTCTTGGATGTCAGTCAATGAAGTACTATACTGTTATGCCACTGTACTTAACGTCATGTTATTGTTGTCAGCACACCACCGTCACTGTTGTGTTGCCGTCATTGCATGCAGTCGATACTTAATGCAATGTGTCTGGACATTCCCAGGTACGTGGCTGACATGCTTTGGGTGACATTCCTGGAAGGCCAGAGCGCGCTAGCAGCCACGCACCTTTCAGGAACACAGGTGAGCTTTCCTCAATCCCTCTGGTTTACGTGGTGGAGGGTGCCCTCGTAGGCTTGTAGCACAGAAAATTTGCTTCTGTTTTTCTTTTTTAAAGATATTATTTAAAACCTATTTATTATGTTATTTTGTTGAAAGAGTCATTTCTCTTCATCTTCATACTCCTATAGAGGCACTAAGAATGCATTGAATCAATTCGCACTATATTGCAACCTAAGAATTCAGTACAAGCTTCCCTCACACAACTGCTCTTCACCTGGCCTCTCTGTCTCCGCACAACGAAATGTAGTTTCGCAGGGACGCGCCATGATCTCACACGGAATGAGAGAATGCAGTTGGTTGGCACGTCTGTAACACATGTAACAAAGTCGGCAATTGGCTTTGATTCGAAGATGCAGTTTGGCCGCAATTGTCAAACTGGGGGGATCTCTCTGTGCAGATTTTGAGATCTGGCAGCAAGCCGCGAGATTCCAAAGGCTACAATTACAGCTGATGGACTGGTGTGCGTGGCAGGTTTATCTTTCTTTCTTTAAGCTTAGTGTCTCATCGTAAGCGAGGACAGTATACAATGTGGGAAGAATCAATGAAAAGAAAGTGTGGATGTCGAAAAGACGACAATTAGAGTTGCATATGCTTGCGACGAGCACCGAAAACCACAATCAAATCCAGCTTTTCTCACAGTTTAATTCCTTTTTTTCTGTTCGTGTTATACATAGAAAATGTTTTTCTTTTCTTTTTTTCTTTCTTCTATTCTGCCCTCATAAATTTTGGGGGTCTACTTATAATCAAGGCCGGCCTAGATTCAAATAAATATGCACAAGTTGCCTCCAAGTTGCACAGCAGTATACTTACCGCAGCACCCCTAACTTGTCACAGACTTCAGTCTGTTAGATCTCCATCGCAGAACTTCACTAAGTTTGTTAAATGCTGAGAGATGACTTAGTGGCAGAAAAAATTCTAACTTAAAAGGGCCACACTGTTCTTCCATTATTGATGAGCGGACTCACTTATGTAGCCGTGCTGCTACTGTTTGAGGCCTTGCTTTGCCAACTTCTACTGGCTACTTGCGGCGGAAGTCTGCACAAAGAGGGCACCGCGCTCTTTTAACTACCACTAGGAGAATTATTCTTCAGGGTGAATACTCGTGCAAAATATTGTCGTATTGGCCAATTTTATGTTGGAATCTACTATTATTAACAGTTCTATCATCAGTTGTTTAGTACAGTTTTGCAATTCAGTATTTTTTAGTTGTTTCAAACGGGGACGTTAGCACGTACAGTCGCATTCAGTATCAGCTGTAACACAGGTGTCTATGGTTTAAAGGGCTTTAAGACTGCACGATAGCCCTGACAAGCGAAATATTGGTTTAATAAATACCAGTAATTGTAACTAAGTTTTGTTTTGCAATTTTTTGTGCGCTAGCGCCACCATGCATTTTTGGAGCCCCTTCAACCACGGTCATCGGTGTTGCAGCTCATATTGAGTGCAATTGTACAACTAAAGTATACCCTAGATATCTAGGTGGGGTGCCTTGTGAGCTGGGGACTTCCCTAGTTGTACTGTACTGGGGGAGGAGTTTTTAAAAGTCTGTGCGCTTGTGGATCTTCTCTGTTCCTTGCCGTCATGTCTTGTAAGGAAACGCTGAGTTGTGTTACCGTCTCGTCCCCCAGCTGGTGTTTCTACAAGGCTTTCATGAGTGATCCAAGTTTTACTTACGCATAATCCTGTATAAGCCACCTCGGAAACCCCTAATAATTGCACTAACAGTAGTAATAAAAAATTCCAGTTCAAGGAGATATAATTAAGCCTAATATTGCCGTTATTGCATGGCTGGGTTCTACGTTAAACATTGTGAACAGTAGTGTCGTTGCAGTGGAAGTGATTCCAGCGGGCCACTTCTGGATGAAGTCGGCGTAATGGAACCTGAAAGTGATTGCAGCGGATGCAAATTCATGCAGAATTTCTGAAGCAATGTTGCACTTCCTTCATTCTATTCCCTCACAATGTTGCCTTCCTCACTGTTTAATAATTATAATCAAAAACTCAGTGCCCTTCGAATGTGTTAAGGATGACTAGCGAAGCTGTGTATGTGGGCCCCTTAATGGCAAACTGCAGCTCCGCCGCGGCTCGGCCCGGCATTACACTATCTTCGGGATCGGCCCACGTATGGGGAGTGCTTAACGCCTGCTTCACCTCCGCCGCAGGTTGGCCCTGCATTGCATTATCTTTGACTGACTGACTGAATAAACTTTATTGAAACCAGCAAGAGATGGTGGCTGGGCCTAGGCCTCCCACGTGGGGACGTCAAGGTGTTGCCTCTTCGCCGCCTCGCAGGCCTGCTGGGTTGCCCAGAGTTGGTCGTCAAGGTTGGGGCTACGCAGGGCAGCGTGCCATCTCGACGAGAGGGTCGTGGGGTTAGTGTCGGGGTATTGGTGTGTACAGTCCCAAAGCATGTGTGGAAGTGTGGCTGGCTGTGTCTTGCAAATATGGCACGTGGGATTGGGGTAAATGTCTGGGTAGATCTTGTTGTAAAGTTGTAACGAGGGGTAAGTATTGGTTTGTAGCAGGCGGAAAGTTGTAGCCTGCGCTCGGGATAGTTTGTTGTGTGGGCCGGGGAAGGTTCTACGCTCTAAGTAGAAGGACTTCACAAGATCATTGTAGCGTGTCAGGCGATCCCTACCGGTGGGGGCAGCCTCCCCTTCTCCCGCGCGGTTAACTAGGCCTCGCGCTAAGGAGTGGGTAACCTCGTTAAGGTTGGGGAGGTGCGGGTGGACGGTGCCTACATGAGCCGGGAACCAGACGAGTGTAACCTGATGGTCGGTTGAGCGGGGCGCTTGTTGCAAGATGCGCAAGGCTTGGTGTGAAATACGGCCGTTGATATAGTTGATAACGGCGGAGCGGGAGTCAGAGACAATGGTATGGCATGTTGGGTCTAGTGTGGCTAGCGCGATGGCCACTTCTTCAGCTTCCTCAGCGTGTGGGGTTACTAGGCTGATAGCATGGTGGAGAGAGCCTTCACGCGTGGTGACGGCTGCAAAGCGGGTACCGTGGGGATATTCGGCGGCGTCGACGAAACTCACACCGTCGTGGCGAGTAAGGGATTTGGTGAGAACCGTGGCACGTGCTGTGCGACGTGCGTGGTTGTATTCGGGGTGCATGTTTCTGGGGATAGGATCGGCGTGAATCCAAGCTCGTATGGTGGAGGGGATCTGATGCTTATGGCGGTGTTGATGGTGGTAGGTGATACCGTGCGAGGTGAGGATATGGCGACCCGTCGCTGTGAGAGTGAGTCTCTCCAGCTGAGAGCGATGTTGGGCCTCGATGAGTTCGTCCAGTGTGTTGTGGACGCCTAGTTGAAGGAGGAGGTCAGTGCTGGTGCAACCGGGGAGGCCGAGGGCTTGTTTATAGACACCGCGTATAAGTATGTTGATCTTGGTGTGTTCAGCCTTGTACCAGTTTAGATACGCAGCAACGTAGGTGATGTGGCAAATTACGAATGACTGGATTAATCGGAGCAGATTCTCCTCTTTCATACCCCCACGGTGGTTGGAGACCCGCTTCAAAAGTCTCATGGTGTTGGCTGTATTCATCTTGATTTTGGCGAGGGCCATGCCATTCGCTCCGTTCGCCTCTATGAGCAAGCCAAGCACACGGATATTGGTGACTAGGGGTATGGGGCTCCCATCCATGAGATGAAGTGCAATGTCTTCGTAATGGCGTTTAGCGGTGGAGTATTTTGGACGGCGGCCATGGAGAGTAGGCCTGTAGAGAAGGAGTTTGGACTTCGCAGGGGAACAGCGAAGCCCCGTGCCTTGGATATAGGTCTCGACTGTTTCAGTGGCGGATTGTAGTGCCGTTTCTATTTCGCCGTCACTGCCTTTGTGGGCCCAGATGGTTATATCGTCAGCATATATGGTGTGGGTGACACCGTCCACTTGCTGCCCTCTCCTTGGCAAGATTGATCATGACAAGATTAAAAAGCATTGGGGAGATAACGGAGCCCTGGGGAGTTCCCGCGTTGCCCAAAGTCTGGGCGTCGGAGCGGAGATCCCCCCACCGAAAGGAAGGCCGTGCGATTAGACAGAAAGTCTCTGACGTAATTATAAGCGCGCGCACCGAGATTAAGGCGTGAGATGCGGTCAAGAATGGTGGAATGGGCTATGCTGTCAAATGCTTTTTCGAGATCGAGGCCGAGTATAGCTTTAGTAGTACGTGTTCTATCTTCTAGTATATGGTGCTTAAGTTGTAGCATGACGTCTTGGGTCGACAGGTGGGCCCGGAAGCCAATGACAGAGTGAGGATACGCTGCAGTGTCTTCCAGATGGGTGTTAATTCGCGTGAGGAAGGCATGCTCCATAACCTTTCCCACACATGAGGTTAGTGAGATGGGGCGAAGATGATCGAGGCTAGAAGGTTTGCCAGGTTTCGGAATAAGGATGACCTTTGCTGTTTTCCAGGCCGGCGGAATGGCACCATTATCTTTGGGATTTTTTTCTACACGCAGACACGATAGTGAGGAAAGTAGCCCTCAACAGTTCCGCTAATAATTGTAATAGAGAGCCTGTTCACTGTTTCAAACTAGTACAGGATTATTAGATGCAGGACAAGAAAATGTACTGTTTGCTTTCTCATGTAAATTCTATGTAGTGTGACTTTTTATATTAGGTGTTTCAGCCACAGTTGTCTCTAATTATTAAAAATAGGAGATTTCAGACACGGTGACAGTTTCTGCTGGATGAGATTGGGGTCAAGTGTGTACAAAGTAAAATTCTCTGAAGAATCACTTAGTAGCCTGATTAACAAATATTCGCTACATAACTTTTTAATCATCAATGTTAGGCAGCCAATACCACATGGATACCTGTAGCTGAGGGCAAGCTTATGACAAATTAGCTTTTAAGAAAAGATATTTAAGGGCCCCTTTTTAAAGCATGTTGCTGTAAAGCATTCCTCACCTTCAGCACGAAACCGAAACTGACTATGTCAGGAGCATGTGTAACCACGCCTTAAAGTTGTGTCACATGGCAAGAGCCATGTCATATGACAAAAGCAAAAACATCTTGTGCCGAATAGATGTGCATGGAGAGATAGATGGATGGATGAATCAGTGAGATATGAATAGACAGATAGGCTTTGTTCTACCTGGAGGGTGGGCTTTATCAGGCAGTGCACCTATTACCTTTCTAAGAGAGATGCAGTGTGCAAAAATATGCCCTGCGACTTGGAATAAACTTCTCTGCAGGTGGACGGCCAGCGCATAGTGGTGACCCTGAAGACCACCAACTGGGCACAGGCGGTGGAGCACGAACTGAAGCTGTGCTGCAACAACACGGTCCCTCTGGCGGAGCCCTCCAGCAGAGATGCCGAGGAGGATGCGGCACCGCTGGACGGAAACGATGCCGCACCCGATGGTCGGTCTAACAGATGACTCTTAGCCTGCTTTCGTTCTTTTCTTTACCTTTCATCCACCTCCTTGTCCAGGGTATCATGCATGACTTTATGCTGTAAATAACTTCCTCACTTACCTTTCTAGCAATTTCATTCGTGTATAAATCTCCAAAGCAGCTCCCTAAAGTTTCAACGTGCGTACAATTCAAGGCATTCGGGATCAGCGCAATGCATTTTTGTTAACCTGCATAAGAAGTGTATCATGCCCCGCAGTCGTGCCTCATTTGTGTGCGCCCAGTGCACCTTAACACAGACAATGGAAAGTTCTTGTAATTTTTTGGTTTTAGTGTAGTAGACACCCGAAGAGAACAACAGCAAAAGAATGTGAGACTGCAAAGTGAGGTGGGGAGCACTCATATTGTTGTTTTCTTTACTGTAAAATTCACACAATTTCATCTCCTGTTTGTATTTTGTGTTAAGGTATTTAGTTACAGTGTACCGACTTTGTACGAAATGCTGCTGATGCACCTGACTGGCCACACATGTAGTCAAGGTTATCTTTATTTGCACTGCTAATAAAAAAGTGAGTCGAAACTGCGACCTCAACTGCTGGCTGATGTGATCATTGCTAAAAGTATATCAATCTTGCTCAATAGCGTTTTGTCACCTTGGATGACCTAAAGTAATCCAAGCTGAACCATGAAGAGATTCTTCTAAATGCTGTTTAAGAGAATGGGTTTCAGCTAGGCGTGAATTCACTCTTCACAACACGCAGAATGGTCAAACGACTACGAGTGCCACTCGCAGTCTTCCTCTGGCAAAAGCAGCCCTTCATTCTCCGGTGAAGTGGGGTTTGCCCCTGAGGAGTCGGCCGTCCCGCCCCCCGTGCCGGGCCGGTCAACGCCGACCATGAACCCACCGGGTAGGCCTCCACCTCCGCAGAGACCACCGCCCCCGCAGAGGCCGCCACTTCCCCAGCGGCCACCTCCCCCGCCCGAGCCAGAGGTCAAAGCTGGCGTGCAGGAACAGGTATGCTGGCATGTTTGCTCGCAGCCTACACTTAACTCTGTGTATGCAATACCTAATGCACCCTTCTGTGTGCGTGCCCAATGGCTACAACCTTTAGGGTTATGACCAACGCCACTCGCCCTAGCCCAAGCCTTGCACAAGGGACCATGCTTTTCCCACTTACACAGGGCACACAAAAATAGCCAGACAATTTTCCCTTTTATGAACCTTCCTCCACCTTGCGAGCTTCCACAGAACTGATTTGCTATAGCCAGATAAGGTATTGAGAAATTATAAGCATCTTTCAAAATCAATCAATCAACCAACTTTCGCTTCAGTATGAAATGTGTGAGATGGACACAAACGAAAAGCCACAACGGAAAGGCTTGACAAGATCTGAAGACACATGAAAATGGGTGGTTACTTTATATCGTGTATAAATTACATCCAGTTGCCTTATTGTTAATTAAAATGGATCTCCGAGGAGCATGTCCCCTTATTCTTCAAATTTTCTGGTAAAGTAACGAAATGATTGAAGTGCCATCAAGTCGGGTATGGTGGACTTGTTTTTAAAACACACACCAAGGGAGTTTGAAAATTGGTTCATCTTAACAGAGGGCTCTGAATCTCTGTGGAACTGATCAAATGCCCTAAAACTGTTCAACTTGTCAGAGAATTCAGCGTAACATTGATTAGGTACTGAACACCATACCGTTAGCTTAATATCAAGATGCTCGTCTTCCCTCCCAATTCCAGGCTACATCTGCTGCTCCCCCAAGGCGAGTCCCCCCACCACGACCGGTGCCGCCACCTATACGGCCTCCGCCGCCTGCTACGGCTCCTGAGGCGTCTGCTTCGGCTGGTCCGCCACCGGACACACCTCCTCCCCCGCCTCCGCCACCCAGAGTGGATTCTTTCGAGAAGAGTCCGCCGGACACTGCCAAGAATGGCATTGGAGGCGCAGAAGAGGAAGAAGAAGCACCCTCGTCCCCCTGGCAGACCCTGCCTCCTGCCCCGCCTCCACCCACTCACCCTTCCGCTGGAGATGAACTCCACAGTCAGCAGCATCCCGTGCTCCCATCAGCCCCACCTGCCTTCTCGCAGGTCCCACCCTCTCACACACATCCTGCTCCTTCGGCCCCACCTCCCTTCGGCCCACCAACCTCTGCACCCCCAGCTCCCCCTACGCAGTCAGCTCATCCCAGCCAACAACCTTTGCCACCCGCCCCATTGCAGGCCCCGCCTCCTGTGCCACAGGCCGCGCCCCATGCCCCACCCCCTACGGCTGACAGCGTGGTTTCTCCCCCGCACATGGCTCCACCCGTGGGGCCACCCCCGAGTTTGCCACCAGCCCCGCCAATACCGTCGAGGCCAAAGGTCATGGCACCCGTTAACATGCAGGCTGCCGATACAAAGCCTCCGCCCATTCCTGCTAGGTCAAAGGCCGGCCCACCGGTGTTCACCAGGCCTAACAACTGAAGCTTCTGAAGGCGCCGCGTTCATTACACTGATGACAAGAATTTGCGCCTAGGGGGAAGCATTGCAGAAAGCATTCCAGTTGTGGCTCTAGTTGCAACAGAACATCGTTAATGCATATGCGGTGGAAATTCAGGGAAAGTGCATGCAGATGATAGAACATACTGGGAAAGATGTGATAGTGTCAACAGGTTTGTCGATGCTGCCACATCTAAGCTGGGGCTGCTATTTAGACGGGTGCGTATTAATAATTGAGATTCTGCTGCACGGCACAACCTGCCTGATGCAAATGACCTGTCGTGCTCCTCGAGTAATGCAGGAGCTTATTCCTAGCGCTAATAGTGAAGGAATCTTCACCAGCCAGTCGAGACCAAAAGTTCTTCATAACCATTACTGGTATCTGCGGGAAAGCTAACCAAGCCAAGTATTTATAACTCTGAGCCATTACTCATGCAGGGCTGTAAGCGTTGACAACTTGGTGGTTTGTTGTACTAGTACTATTCTGCTCTAATTTACTGCTTTATGTGCACGGACACACATACAACCTTTGTTATATCAATAAGGTCCTTGTTTCTCATTATGCTACTCCTTAGTACTCACTGGCCACATTCTCTGGATAGAATTCCGTGTCAGCCATTCGTAGCTGTCGATGGTGATTACATGTTTGCATATTTGCAATCTGTGAGCGTGCTTCTCAGCCTACCCTAGTTTTGTGTGCTGCTGTGTCTCTAGTCATACCGACATACCTTTATTTAAATAGGAACAGTCTGTGGACATATATGTGGGAGTCTCCTCTTAGAAACCTAGATGCTCCTTAGTGGGTGTCCCTTCTCGTGCGAGAACTTGCCCTCTACTTTTCTTTATGTTAATATTTATATTTTCTCATCGAATTATGCACAGTCATCTGAAATCTGAGCGTGATGTTTTTTATTGTTGCCTTAATATTCTCGGATATATTTTATTGCAGTAAATGGAGTGCATTATCTCAGTGTGTTGCAAAATGATCCATCAGTGGACTTTGTTAGCACATAAACAAAAAATGCACAACTTTTTCTTTTTTTGTGTTGCATGTTTTACTGTGTCGTGGTCTTTACTTTTTTACTCTAGCTTTTTAATGCAGATGTTTCCGACTTAATGTGAAAAATACTTAGACCTATCTTTAACTCATGCCGTGTCTGCATAGGTAATAAACTGCGGCTTGCCTTAAGTTAACTCCTAGCTGCCCATTGCTGCTGAGTCAGTGAACTTGTCTTGTTGACTGCTGCTGTTTGTTTTGTCTTTAAAGCAGCTAGTTGCTTCTTGCTGTCTTTTGTCTGATGCAAAACCAAGGGACAAACGTCAATGTTCCCAAGAACAGCATCTCTAACATAGTCTCTCACGGTTATCTACCTGGAAATCGGTGCTGTAGGCCTTCAGCCGCCATGAGGAAGCTGGAATGTGTTGGCTTTGGATTGACATCTGTCTGAGAACCCCACGTCAGATGCAATGAGTGACCGGAGTCTTGTCTGTCATTACGATTTAATGCACTTTCAGGTGGCATAGAAAGCACTTTTACTTTTAGTAGTGTGTGGTGAAACAGTGCTTATAGAATATTAGGGTACCTAAGCTGAGGTGTGTATTATTAGGACATTGACAACATGGGACACTACATTTATACAAAGGACATTATGTGAGTACATAGTATGTGGCAGGTGCAACTAATGACTTGGCTGATGTTTGCTTGTTAAGGGTTTATCATGCCAAAACGACATAAAGGACTTTAATTACGGTGATGTGAAAAAAACATTTAATTACACAACTACCCATGCTAATACTTAGTCATTAAATGCGGGAAATGCTGTAGATGGGCTTCGCTAAATCTGGAGAGAAGCAAATTTCCTGCACCTTCTTTTCTGGTAATGTTATCCTTGCAGTTGCATCTTTTTCTTTTTGACTTATTGTACTAGTGAGCCGCCTTTGTAAGGCTGTGCAGCAAAGTGTAGAAACGGTAGACGGGTTGCACTACTTAAATTGTGGGTTGTAGTGTGGTGTTTATCACACTTCCAGCTGACATATTACAGTTACATCACTCTGAGACTCCTGGATGTTATTACAACCACTACACCCTTTGACTACACACTAAAGTGTGTAGGCCATAAGGGACCCTTTTTGGTTGGGGGTTGTACTGTGGGTTGTAACCATAAAAAAAGTAGGCACAGAATTTCCTTCTGGGCGTTACAATCACGGCACCCTAAAGCAGGTAGCCAGAGCCTGCAATTTGTGAGATGTAGTGCGGTGTTGATGGGATATCTAGCTTACATTTATATTTGCAGCACTTCGAGGTTTTGATGAACATTGCAACCACCACATTCCTTCATTACACCCTTAAGGGTGTAGGCCAAAGGCTACACTGTTTAGGTTGTGGGGTCTAGTGACGGCGCTGCATTTCTTTCTAGGTAACCGTAAGAAGCCCTATGGCCTCTAGTCTTTCGAAGGCAGGAAAATCCTGTCAGGTGGTGTATACGTAGTGGTTGTTATTGGTGGCGTCCTCTGATCATTAGCTTGCAGCAATCACAAATACTCGATGTCTGCCACTTATTGAATGTCACATGTGTGCGGTCCCTGTCCTGTTGTGCGTGGCAGCGGGCAATAATATATACAATGTGTAATATACTTCAGCCCCTTGTGTACACCACATACACGCTAAGCGCTTTATGTAAATTGTGCATTTCAGTGACGCTTCCTCCGCCATTTGCATATGGGGTGTGGTGGTGTAAAAGAGTTTATTTAATTACAAAATTCCCAGAGTCACACACTTCCTTTCTTCTTTTCCTTCCTGGCTGCTGGGCCACCGGAGGTTGCTGTTGCCGAATAAAATGTACTTTATATTTTACCTGCCTTCCTCACTGTGCTTACTTTTTATTTCTGTAAGAACTAGGCTTCTGTAAATCCACAATACGGAAAAGTTCTAGCTTTTGTTTCTTACTTGTATGCACTTCGATATAACAAGTCATTTCCATTTGAGCATGAATGCATGTACGTGTGCTTGCACAGCTTGTTGGTAGGGAAACAAGTCCCAAAAGGCCTGAAGCTGCATTCAGCATCACAAACTTGAGGCCTTACGTTCGTAGGTATCCTGTCATTTTTCTTTGAAAGCAGATCATTGCAAATGGAGGATTGGCTGTCCGCACCGAATAACCAAAGCTGGCGACAGTTCATCATCGTGTGTTTGTGACCCTGAACTGGACACTTGGTTTGAATCTTGTCCCACTGATTCAAGTCCTTTTTTTTGCAACGTTCTGATCCCCAAAATGTGCTGTATTGCAATTTCTACTAATATTTGTTGACTCAAATTAGTTAGCAGACTTCATTTGTGTAGAATATCTAATAACAAGGATCGAAACTCGAGTTTTCCTGGCAGTTGCGAAACTTTCAGGTAATGCACACTTGTTTCATGTCTAAGGAACACAAACTACTACAATGACAGAGCCAAAGGTAACAACTACGATTTGGTTATTCCTCGGCTACGGTTAATGGCAAACATTAAATTTTGTTTGTCCTTGGTGCGTTGTGGCAACTGATAGCAAGCCGTTCCTGGTGGCAGCATACAAACAATACGTTGTATGGTACACTAAAAAGAATGTTGCATGAACTAAATGGACCTCGATATTGTTAGTACGTTTACGTTATGGATTCGTCGAATATAAAGTTTCGTTCAGTTTCCTCATTTCAGCTTTCTGCCTCGTTGTGTTCGCTCGTGCCTACGGCCGCGTTCTATTGTGCCATTTTATAATTTCGTTTGTGTGTGTGTGTGTGACTTTTATTTCGCATGTTCCTGTGGGTGGGCAGCGCAACCCGGACGAAGGACGAGAGGCAGAACACAACACGAGCGCAGTGCTGCGCTCGTGTTGTGTTCTGCCTCTCGTCCTTCGTCCGGGTTGCGCTGCCCACCGATAGGAACATGTTCAATCACCAACTCGCCCAGCTTGCCGTCTTAATTCATTTTATTTCGCGCGCGCACAGAAGCAGTGTGCTTCCGATTCGCTGTTCAGCAAGCATGACTGTCGCTGAGCGAGAGGTGCGATAGCTGCATGCCTTTTACATAGTCACTGCAGCAAGTGTCTGAAAATTTCTATTGACCGTTTTCGTTGAAGCTAGAGTCAGCACGCACTGCTCATTCTTAGGCTATGATTCAGTGACCATAATTTGGCGTTAGCAAACGAATAGCCAGATGCAGTTATGGTACCATAGACTCTAATAGTCTGTGCGCGTCGTAGCAGACGCCCCGTAGTCTGCCACCTTTACGACGGCGGTTTAAGGGGCGGAACGAAGTGAAATCCTTGAAGGCTGTTTACTGCAAGTTTGTTCATTGTCTTTGAGACGTATGTGTACACATAATATACTTTAACGCGCTTTTTTAAGAATTTATTTCGCAGTGAAGCGGTAAAGCGCCGCGTGGCGCCACGGGCTGTTCACGCTGAAGCACTGCCCTCTAAATTTTTTTTTAATTAGATGGCACAGTCAATTTGTTGATTTGTCTTGTATGTATCATAAAAGGCTGTAATTCGCACAAATTCAGGCAGATGTCTGATTATTTTACGAAATCGTCTGAAAGACCGTTGAAAACCAGGTGCCGCTGTCAGTAGCCTGCGAATTTTTGTTTTGGTTTGTTTACACCGTGCTTTGGGGATTTCTCGCTGCAAACAGCTGATGTGATGCATTCCCGCTGCTGCCTTTCCTCTTCTCCAAATATGTGAGACGGTTGCTAGGCGTCCCTGTGCGCATAATTTGCGGGATCAAGTTGGCGCCTCCCAGGGAGGTATGCGAACGTCGTTCATCTTTCGTAGACGCGCTCTCATTAGCGGCTGGCTCTGTTGGGACATTCTCGCACACAACCAGCTGTGCTTAACGCTTCGGCTTTCGTGCTCTAAAAACAAACCCTCTAGATTTCGAGTTTGTTGCCTGAACTTAGCCGTTGCACGGTTTGAGCGCGCTTTTAGTTGGCAATAAATGCTAGTAAACCATGGACTAAGATGCATTGACAGCTCGCGAGTGACATTATAGGCCAGTTAGGAAATTGTCGAGCGTCCGGTACCTCTTGTGTTTAGGCAACGAAATGCAGTTTTTTACCGTAGTGAACATGAGGAGATGGTTAGTTCTTCCACATATATGGAGGTGCAGCTTTTGGAATCTAACCGTGGTATATACGTAAATTTAAAAAAAGAAAATGCTTTTTACTTTCGTAACATATATACAATAAAAACCAGCTTCAAAAGTTCAAAAGGATTATGCACTGTAGCTGTATTTGGGTCTCGTGAGGATATTGATATGTCAATTAGCATCTTTTTATGTTGCTGTCAATTATTATATCCCAGTCAGATTTAAAAACACCGCTGAGACCAGTTGGATTTTTCAATGGGACCCAACTGGTTCCAGTTGGACATCACTGGAGCTTGGTATGCCAACTGGTCCCAAGTCACCAGATGAGTAATCTCGTGAAACAACAAAATTGTTTGTATTAATAATAGCACAGTTATAATGTTAGTTTTCAAGTAATGGATCTCTGTATTTCAGTGTGATGAATGGAGAGAAGCATTTATTGCTGTCGAGTTAAAAATCTCTCTTGAAATTTTACCAATTTTTCTTGAACCACTGGCACCACTTGGTCAACCAAATTTTGCTTGCATATATATAGCACCTGACATGTATCTCTCTTAGTGAAGTGGTGAATGCTGGGTATGTCATTGAAGAGAATTTCCGTAGTGTGTTCATACCTGAGTATGCTCCTCAAAAGGAGTTTCAAGTTTATTCATGTCATATGAAGGTTCGGGCCTATGGAGGCATTTACTTCTCCATTCCTTTTGTTTTTCATGTTGGTCCCAACAAGTCTAATTCAGAGACCAGTCGGGTACAGTTGTGATCAAAAAGTCAGTTGGTCCAGTCGAACCTGTTGGATTTTTACAATGGGTGTCCCAAAACACAGTTGGAAATACCCAATTTGTTCATGTCTTGTGACTGACACAGCATGGCCTAGTTGCCTTTGTGCCATTAAACCCAAATTAACCAATGAACAAACCAATTTGTTCCAATTGGAAATTTTAATCTGGTGTGAGCAATTTTTTTTTCACTTGAGATATGCTTCGTTCGTGTGTAGGAAACGTTACGATTTCCTTCAGGTGGGTTCCAGAAAGCATGGCCGTGCCGGAGACGGAGGCGTCGTCGCTCGAGGCACTGCCAAACGAAATTCTCTTCAAGATATTTTCTCTACTCGATGCCCAGTTCATTGACCAAGTAATCGGAAAGCTTTGCACTCGCTTTGCACTGGTGCTCAGTGATCCCAGCTTCTGGCAAGCGAAGCTGGTCACTACGTGGCCCAAGCCATACCCCTTACCAGCAGGTGAGCGCTGTAAGAGTGCAATTTGTTGTTGCATTTGACTTGAAAGAGTCTAGTAATAAAAGAAATGGCACTTACAAGCCAAGCCACAGAGCATATGGCAAGCATGAGAGCACAGTTTCTTTGTTCTTTCATTTTGCTCTGTATCCTGTTGTAAGATCAGGCTATTTCCTTCATTACCCAAACATGCACAACCAGCCAAGGTTGAATCTCTGACATCATCCGAATGTCACCTCTGAGCTGATCATGATGCACTGAGTAATGCGCGTTATTGACTGCCTTGATTGGAATTATATGCTCCAGAAAGCACATAAATTTGACACTAAATCATCGCAGGTTGTATGCATTATCCATTCTGTTTGCAGCTGGATTCCTGTGATATTGGGATGTCAAGCTTACAGGTTTTTCGTGCCATATTATCAAAAATACTGCTACGATTCTAAATTGTCCTTACACTGACCTCAGCAAGACTGCTGAACCATGGAATTCTACCTTGTCTCTGCATCTTAACATGTTGACAAATTTTCTGGAAAAGTCTGCAAGATCTGTGTTAGCCTGTATGAGACAGACATGTCCACTAAGTAAGGGAAAGCTGTACATAGCCCATTTTCAGAATGCTTCAAATACTTATCCTTGTGGCATAACTAATTAGGGAACAATTAATCATCTTATTGTTGTTCAATCAGTAATGTTCAGTTTTTGCATAAAAAGATTGTTCACAGGCTTTAAGCATACATATATGCACAATTTTATTACTGATTGCATCCATTACTAACAAGAAAAAAGTGCTTCTATGTTCCTGCCAGAATGCACTACGTTGAATGCACCATTAAACATGATACATAGTACTTTCACCAAAGTGGTTGTGTGGTATGTATGGTAGGCAGTATTTTTCTACTGTGCCTTGAACTGTTTCACTGCATCACCATGACTAACATTTTCAATGTAGGAGATTGTGTAGACCTGCTCCAATTCACTTCCTTAAATGACAGTGCAGTACCACCACAGAAAGGGCTAAAAAGGATTGTGACAAAAAAAAAAGTAACAAATCTCTCCCTGAACACTGCATTTGCTGCATGAAAACGGCTTTAATGTGTTGGCCGTGCGATATGTTCGATATGTTCAGTGCGATATGTTCAATGCCCAGTTCATTATGGGGGAGTTACATTACATAGCCATAAGTCAATACGTTTTGCGTGTTTTATATAGAAAATAATTCGCTGTACTCAAGTGCATTATATTCAGGTTTGACTGTACTAGCACAAACTTCATCAAAATCCACCCTTTTCATGGAACTCACACCATGCTATATCCTTGATAGCACCCACGTTGTATGACTTACTGTACAAGCTTTTGTGAAGCAAAATCTCACCTAAATGCTTGCTTGTTGGATTTTAAATGCTGCCTGCAGGTACAATTCATTTCTGGAAAACAGCAGTGAAGCAGGTTGACAGCTGGGATGACAGGGTTGTGTGCTGTCCTGTTCACAAGTGCGTTGCCCCATTACAGCACTGTCATTTTCCAGTTCCCATGCACCAGGTGGCCCTAATGTGCTCCATTTTGAAATGCATTTTTCTTCTACTGTTGGTACTACAGCAATAATTATTTAACAGCCCATAGACAAGGTGCTAATCTACACTTGTTGACAATTAGTATCTGGATTTTTGGTATTCAGCAGTGTACCACTTTCCAAGCCTGGATTGAAAACATTAGCATTGCTTGGCCTGTGCACCATACCAAAAGCTGTGCGGTGCTGACACACAGTTGGCCCTCACCAAACAAGCAGCAAAGCTTGTCTAAAAACAAGCTTGGCTCCTTAAAAAGGCAGGGAGGAGGAGCACACCTGCCCCCATCTCAGATGACACTTATGGCAGGGATTCTGTGTTTAGCACCTATTTCAAGAAACATGCCCTCAAATCGCATGAGTGGAATGCATCGATGTTCCAGTTAACAATGATCAATACTGTGAAAGCATCCAGGTGCTTATGAACCCTCTATGCTCCATTTTCATGCATAGTAAAATATGCAGTGAAGCCTAGGGCCCTATAACGTAAAACTATTCCAATCTGTTTTTATTCCAAATTGGCTATTAGCCCTCCCTGATAGGTCAGAACAGTTCGGGTCCAGCCCATATGAGCAGGCACCACACCCATATGGGCAGAGCCCGAGCCTTTTTGAACTATCACAGAGGGTTAACAGTCAATTTGGAATAAAAACAGTTTGGTATACTTTTACGTTATACCAGCCCTAGAGAGACTTTCTCTCTTAGCCGCATTCGTGACCGTAAAATAGTGCGTTGCAGCTGACAATTAGAGGTATAGGTGTGCATCATGTAATTTGATGTAACATTAAGTCTAATACTTCTATGTTGAAAAGTACAATGTAATTATTAAGTAGGAGGCATCGTAGATCTGAACCTGTTTACCATCGAGCAAGCAGAGCGACTCGTTTTTGCGACCAGCTGCCACAGCACACTGTCTATGTTCACAACCAAAGCATAGTATGTCACATCCAGGCAGCACAAAGATGCTGAAATACTATGTGTTGTGATGTAGCATTGCATCCACAAGTTGTAGTTGTAATATACAAGGCATTCATTCTGTTGAAAGCATTGCAGATAATAAACAGCGGCCCTGTGACATGTGCAGAGTGAAGCTTCTACATTTACGCTGTATTGTGTAGCACCAGCAGTATTGCCTGCTAAGTGTAAAACGGAGTGTAAGGGTTCACAGCACCTTTGTGTGACAGTTGGACAAACTTGTTTTGACGTGCTCACAATTTTCGCGTGTTCTGTTCCTACGCTAGATGAAAACTTCGACTGGAAAGAAGCATGCGTTCAAAGGGAGCGGCACTTAAACCAGTGGACCAACTGGGAGGATGAGATGAAATCCATTCGTATTGCTGATGCACACATAGGGATGATACATTCAGTCCTGTTGATGAATGTAAGTAAGGCGTTTTATCATGTTTCCATAAGTAGTCAACATAAGTAGTTTTTGGCCATCCCTGGCCCTTGCACCAAAAAGTCCTAGTGTGGTCAGCTGAACAGCCACTGTGAGCATTGGCAACTTGGCATGGCACTTCAGGTATTCTTCTTCATATTTCACTTAAATTAAAAGATGAGTACTTCTTGGAGACGTCCGGCTGTTAAGAGTCACCAAAGTGATGTTACAGCTTTTGTGTTATAGTTATTTGTGAGAACCTGTTAGACTTCTGTCTGCCCTTTCCACCACCACTGGAAAAACAAAGTAGGGTTTCTCTGTGGTATTCTGTGCCTCAGGGAAATTGCAGAACTCCCCAAGAGAAATCCTTGTGATCTCCACATGGTTTTCTGGTTTCTATACTTGCAGTGTAAAAATGGAAACTAAGTTTTGAAGAGGCACTGCCATCAAATGCCATTAAATTTTAACATATGGCACCTCCGCCAGAAAAAATGTCATTAGGGAACTTACGGCATTAACAAACGAATATCATTATCATTTTTTGTGCCCTTATGAGCTAAGCAGTACACTTGATTATTTTGATGATTTTGTGTGTTATGTGTGGAGGATGTACTGTCTCGGGCCAGCTCTTGCTTTACGTCCCACCAGCACTCCGTTGATGCGAGCCTTTGTTGGCTGTGGCTTGGAGCCTAGCCCTTACATAACCTTTGCTTTCCATATTGGAATGGCTGACAATGCTGCTTGTGTGATGACTGTAGTCACGAGGAAACACCAGAACATGTCTCGTGTGACTGTCCTCGATGCAGTGTAGAAAGACAACCACTTGTTCTCTTTTGATGACAGACGATTATCAGAACAAAGCATTTTAGAATGTGACAAGCCATCGCAGCAGAGGGCTACGAATGAATTCTCGCAGTTCTGAAGGACAACAAACCTACACAAACGAATTTGACAAAAACTAGTAGTAACTGTCATCCCCTGGTGTGAACAGCTGGCATCATGTGATTATGCTCTCTCTCTTTCTGTGTTCTTATCTTAATACCTCCCTAACACCCAGTCATGGCTTAAAGCTTAGAAAGTCGGGGCTTAATGTTTCGTGTGGGCGCTCCTATCTAAATACATAGGAAAGGAGCAATCGTTTCTCTCGGTAACCTATGCACCAAATTTGGTCAGGTTCATTCTATTGTTTATTGCCAGATGCAAATTTTTTATTTAGACCGTCAATATTTTAAAGAAAAATTGTCAGAAATTGCAAATTTTCAGAAAATGAAACATCAAGTTTATAACTCTGTAACTCAGCAATGGCAAATTATATAAGTCTGTAAATTGCATCTAATAGCACATCTAAAGTGGACAGAATTGATGTATTATACGCTGCTCTGCAGTGTAGCATTATTGCATGATTATGACTTTTGCAAAAGTCTTCTAACATGCTAGCAAATTCACACAAGCTGTAAATTTATATCATATTTGTCCGCTTTAGATACTCTAACGCATGCAATCTATAGAATGGCGATATCTGTTTTTGATGAAGAGGGACAAATTTGCAAACTTTGGGCTTTTATTTTTTGTTTAACTCACAATTTTTTTAGAATTCTTGTTAACATTCAAGCCCTAAATCAGGATTTCGCTTCCAGCAGTCACCAAAATTTAACTTTCTCTCAAAAATGCAACAAATTTCATTAAAGTCGGACGGCATCGCGTTGGGCGGCATCAAAGTTTGGCCCAAGTGAAAGCTTCCTCTTAACACATGCACAGACTTGCACTCACACTCGCCTACGTAGCTACCTACTGCACACCCAAAAACATACAGCATATCAGCAGCCCACACATGTGTGACGGCCCCCCCTTGAGCAAAAAAGACTTCATGCGCTGCCCCCACTGTAGGGAAGCAAACTGGATTTTTGAGTCTGGTTAAGCTTTATTGCCTTTCTCCTTTTTTTCGTCCCCCTCTCTTCCTAACTCATGAATTAAAATTAATCACCTGCATTTTTCAGGATGGCTCATTGTGTGTCACTGGGTCTCGTGATCGAGATCTAAAAGTTTGGGATGTCAGGGACCGGGACAGAGCTTCAGAAGGGGAAGACCTTCTCCTGCATTCAGCCCCAGATGCGCATGAGGTGAGTACTGTCTGTCTGTCCGTCCGTCTGTTCATGCGTCCGTCCCACCCTCCCTCCCTTTATTAATTACTTCCCTCCACCTTGCGTGTTTCCGCAGAACTATTACCTACGTCACACTCTTGCCTTTGCTTCGAGTTGTTGAGAAATTCGACTTCGCCCTGCCATCTGCCAGCCGCGTGGTTAGCTCGGATGGTAGAGCGGCTGCCCCAGAAAGGCGGTGGTCCCGGGTTTGAGTCCTGGACCAGGACGAATTTTTCTTCAACTGCGAGGCTTTTCTTTCGAGGTACCCGTATGGGTTTCCTTTGTAGCAATTGCTACGAACGGGTAGATGTCTGATTTTCCCTGTATTGTCTGTCTCTGTGTCTGTCTGTGTCTGTTTATCAGTCAAAATGCTTATTGTTTGCAAATGCTTCATGTACGGGGTTGAAAGTATAGAAGCAAGTCCCATAGCTAAGTTCAGCATGGGGCCCTCCTATGTCAGAGTTCGCGGAGAGAAGTGAGTGAAGCGACAGAGATGAAACTAATAATTTTGTTGAGTTAAACAAACACAGACAGTTAGAATGTTGATAGTAAACATGATAAAAGCAATTTCAACTACCTGTTAGAAACAGTACTAGTATTTTCTGAATTGTCACGGAGGGAACAGAAAGCTTTACATCATTAGGCAAATTTTTACAAAATGCTACTGCTGCACTATGCTTGCCTGTACTGAGCTAGATTTCCTTTTGGTGTTAAGTGCACGGAACTTGCTCGTTCTGAGCATTTGGTTCGTTTCTTTGCCCCAGGGTTGGATTTGGGCCCTGCACTGTGTAGGCAACAAGCTGCTCACCAGCTCTTTCGACAGCACGCTCAAGTTGTGGGACGTTGAGTGTGGACTCCGCGAACTCAAATGCTTCACGTGAGTTCATTACATCATAACCATAACCTCGGCTGGCTGCGCAATGTCATATGCAACGGTGAAACAGCAGCGCCAACTGTGCCAAATTGCACTGAGAGTGGTCCTTCGGGGCATCCTACTCCAAAACGGCATCTTACCGGAAAATTGAGCCAAGTATGCGCTGTAAAAGCATAAGAACTGCCTTGCTGGTACAACTGAAACAAAATTCTAGCAGATGCAAATAAGTGACATTTTGCATGCTTTGGTGCGATGTTATGTTTGTCTATTTTTTTTCATGTCAGTTTAGTGTCTTGATAACTTTCCCATGTGATCATCATCATGAACCGAGCGGACATAGCCACGATTGTAGAGCCTTTTTACATGGGTGGCACTATATTGCATAGGCAGTGGCGTCAGCAATGAGCTGTCCGATTGCTGACTTGGGCAAACGATTCATGTTGTGTGCCAAGTATACACTTGTTACTGTATACTTGGCGATTGTTTTCAGGATTGCGTGGTCTGCTTGATATGGCATGGGATCTTCTACATTGGAAACGGTTCTGTGAGACGTACTCAAGGAATTTAACTTAGCTTAGCCGGAGTTTCAGCTGCAGGTGAGGTGGACGGAGCAACTAGCATGATGCGTCTGTACATGTTTCAGCCCACACTCTTCCTTGGGGATTCGTCCTATATTTCTAAAAATTAATTTCACAAGCGTGCCCCTATTGCAACATTCTCTCTGTAGTTCTAGCCTAGGGCTTATCAGCAAAAGTATTAAGAAACATACACAACTATCGTAACAACATGGGTACCATTCTGCTGCGGAATAAGTTCTGCTGTTTACTTTGACAAGTGTTCAAATTGTTATCTGTAGATACATTGTGCAACTGCCTCGTTTGTTGATTGCAGTTTTCGTCCCTGTATAACATAGCTTTGGTGAGTAATAACAGCATACCGTACAGTGAACCATGCTTGTCGAGTGATCGAGCGGCTGACTGTGAACTGCGCGAGCATCCGAAGAAGTGGTAGCTGCTCGGTTATAGATTTGTTCATACTACAGTGCATGGACCAAGCATGCGGCATGACCTTGCATGGTCTTACTGCATTGTTAGCCTGTGTGCGTGTGTTCTTTTTTTCTTCTTTCTGCTGCAAAAGATGACGACCACATTTGCTGATTGCCCACTCTTGACAAATGCAATTCAAATTGTACGAGCTGTAAAACGATGCACTCAACCATTTTACAGGAGTTGTGCCCTCACAAATAGCCATCTCGTTCTTTTTGTGTAATCCCCTTTAAATGTCGCTGCTTGACAGGACAAAGAGGCAATGCCAAACTTGGTATTCCATGCATTGATCGCTGTTTTGAGCCATGCCATCGGCCTCACACCAGAAGGCAGCAAAGACATAGCACACTACTGTGTACATGAAATGTGTAGAAAGGATGTCAGTGGCTAACACAAATATTATGTAATGACTGGCACTTAGATGTTTTGGGGTTGTACATGAGTGCTCTTATGTTTCAGTTCTCATCCCAAGCAATCAAATACAATATTTTCCAATTCATGCTGGCGATTCACAGACGCCGCTGCTCTTCATCGAGTGGAAACGGTACAGCCAAAATAGTTCACAACATGTACACACACTGCCGTTGGTGATGCACATCACATGTCTGTGCAGCCAAATAAAATTTATGCATATTGTAGTTACTGCTGCACACAAAGGCTACACAGTGGTTCCCCAACAACCTTGTATGAACTGACATTATGTACATCTTTGGCAGAACGAGCTAGAATTTCTCCAAATTGTTCTGCAGCCCACAATGGGAACGCATTCAAACAGGACATAGCTGGCTCGCACAAGCCAGAGAGGAGGAAAGGGTCACTGTGCGCTGATTGCCAGACCTTTCTTTCTCACCCAATGGAAAAATCTCTAGCTGATGAGATCGGTCCTCCATTTGCTGTTTTCACTCTTTTGTTGCATTTCTCTTTGGTGGAGGTTCCACTGTTTTCCCGCTATGCACCCGTCTTGTTAGTGCTCCTTGTGGTGCAGCTGTATATTCGTCATACTACTGTGGCGCAACGCTCGGTCAAGGAGACTGTTGGATCAAAAAGCAGCTTCAGATGATGTTGAGTTGTACATTGTTTAGCATAGTTGTTGACAGTGTCACTTGAGAAATACCTTGAATTATGCGTACTCAACTGCTGGCTAGGAGGAGGAGGAGATGAAAAAGGCCAGGGAGGTTAGCAGCTGCTGGATAATAATTGGCTGTTAGTGGAGATCATTTCTTGCAGCACTGTGCAATCGAAAAAGTAGGTTCTGTGATTGTATAATTTTAACAGCTTATGCATGACCCAACTCCCGGTTATGCAGGAGAGACTTTTGCGTATTAGAAGCAAATAAACCTCTGGGCGTCTTCTTTGTAACTTCAATTTCTTCAGTTGTTCCATGATGTCTTTTTTTCTTTATTGGTTTGCTTTTTTGCTCGCTTGAAGCATGGTGAATATGTAAATACCTGTTGTAGGCCAAAATAATAGATGCAGCTTTATACCATGGTATGCACATAGGGAGAGGCATTTCATAAAAATGGCCCCTCACCAGGCCACATAGCACATTTTGGTTATATATGCTGAAAGTTCTTACATGCTCTGTAGGGAGCATTCTGCCGTAAGAATTTTTCAAATTGGTTCATTAATAGCCGAGATAGAAATATTTTAGTTCTGCGAAACAATGATTTCGGGAGGCGAGTTCCACTGCCAAGAGGGATAGTCTCTCCACTTGCCCCGTCTAGTCTCCGCATGTGAAATTCTTTCTCTGCGTTCTGCAATACTGCAATACCGGAGCTAGAGGATCGCGTGGTGCATATGTCATGGGCCCCACCGTCATTTTTCTTCCCCTCAATTTTTTGCTGCACGCAGCACTTCAGCTGACAGCGTCGTATGCGAGATGTTGTGTTTGTCTCGTGTCACGCAGCGCACGATTTTGTGTACTGTGCATGAGAACACTTGACTAGCAGTATAAGTCAGTCTGCACAAATACTAAGCCATACACAAGTGACTCACAGAGCATGATCGTGCGATGGAACACGGTAAAAAACGACATAGTTTCATTGTCTGCCTGCGTGACTGCACAGCGTAGAAACAAACAGATGAAACAGAAGTACATCTCTCTTTCTACGGTGCAAAGTAAAACAAAAATGCACAGACATTCGGCTTGTGTGTTTTATTATTTTTCTAAACTGTAATTCATCTACTAAAGCAAAAGCAGCCATAAGTAACAGAAGTTGCCTTGAATAATTCTCGAAACCACGTTCCACTATGAGCAACGTCACAGTACTGCCTTGTACGTAGGCGCATTAGTGCAATATGCATAGATTCTCCGGCTGGGAGCACGGCACCCACGAGGAGAAGGGCAAATGGCATTCAGCTCGAAATTGCAGCACTCTCTGCGGCGCATAACAATGTTAGCGATGTAATACTTTGCAGACACGATTGTTAGTGTGCATCATATGCATGGCACTTTCAGCTCAATATGGCCAGACCTGGTGAGGGGTCCCTTAAAAATAATTAAGCTAGCCTGGCAGTTTTTATCCTGAATGCCGCATTGATATGCATAAAGCTGGCTCTGCTATATTTGTTGACCATTTCTGTTAATATCGAGACCATATTGCATATATATGTGGTGTACTCAACATTGTGCCAAATCAGCCTTTTGGCTGCGCTGAGGTCTGTGCTGGAAGGTGAAATGGCTGTTCCACCACTGCGTACGCAGTCTGCTATTTGCAAGCACAGGAACCTCCCTGTATTTGAAAACTGTGCCTGCAATTATCGTGTCATGCCTGTCACCTAGCATTGTTCGAGGTTATGCAATGTTTTTTAGTATTATTGCAAGATGGCATTTTGACTTCCAGAGTGTCTGGCTAGGTGCCAGTCTTCTTTAAAGGTTCCTGCTCTGCAGCGCAGAGTTTGTAGTATTTTATAATATGCGCCACTGTTTAAGTTTCTAATCTCACCATTCCTAATGGATAGGGTGATAAGATTAGGAAATTCACAAGCATGAAATGGGTTCAATTGACATAGGAACGAGGTAACCGGAGATTCCTGAGAGCGGGTTTTGGTTCTTCAGTGAAATTAAAATAGCCGCACGATGATGATCTGTGGTCACTCGTTCTTTTGCAACAATGACCTGGACTATACATTATGTTACAGCTGCTTTAGTTTCAACATTGCTTCTTTTCTCCTTCTCGGCAGTAAGTTTGAGAAGTAGCTATTTATTCTCAGGGGAATGTTTTCCTGCTTTAGAAATTATGCATTATCAAGGATGTGTAATGCATTTTATTATGATGCATGCTGTTGTGAGCAGTGACCATTCTTTCATATTAGTGGTATCGATACAGTCGACCTTGTTAATTCCACCTTGATGGGATCGAAGAAATTGATCAAGTTATCCGGTGGGTCAAATTAAACAAGATGCAGAGGAAACGTCAAAACACACCACTGATTCATTTTACAGTATTTGCTTGACGTTAACTCGCATCCTAATCAAATGCACGTCCACTTTGTATGTGTCCGAAAGTATAAAACTAACATGGAAATGACTTAAAGCTACTAACCAAAATATAAAAGTAACGCGCACCCGATTTTTTAGAATGGTGGCCAATTTCCTAAAAGTCAGCTTTGTTGCAGTACATCATGTTATGCGGTAAAGCGTATGAATGCCGTGAAGGCGGTTTTGATTTCGTAACCAATTGTACCGCACAGGCAATTTTCTGCCCAATTTGCTTGGAAAACAAAAGGCGCTTGTCAGAATTGGGGAACTGCCGTAACCAGGCATTGTGAGCTACCGTTATCGCTTAAAAATCTTCCTAGTGTGGGCTGTCAATAGGAGTTTTCGACAGGAGATGATGTACGTTCAACACATTCAGTGTCCCTTAAGATGTGCTGGGACGTGCTGCTCCAAAGGGGTCATTGTTGGAGTCACCTTGTGGTTCAGGCACGTGCGTGTGGACTGGTCACATTCAAATCATCTGGTAAATACCGACTTCAGTGCAGGGAACTTCAGTTGTGATTTAATTAACTGAAAAATCGAATTAACCAGTGTCAAATTAATGGAAGTCTACTGTATCTCTCATCTTCTGTTATATTGTAACACAGATTGAGTCCAGATGACTAAATAAATCGATGACTTAGTGGAGTCAGTAGGTCTATTTTGGTAGAAGTTGTGTCTGTGCAGTCTGGGATTCAAGACGGGTTTAAGTAGCATCATTTAATTAGACGTCTTTATATATCGCTTTAGCTACATTTCCCTTGTTCCTGTCAATGTTTCTGTATGTTTCCACACGTCTTTCTGGCTTCATTGGCATTCTCTTAATCTGATGTAGAGAGATAAGTTGTTCCTTGTCCATATGTAATGAGATACGGAATTTTGGCTGATGGCGTAAGTAGTTTGCTCTTGTGCCTGGACTCTAAAACATGTCCTAAGGCAAAGTTCAAGGGCGGTAGTGAAATCTGTCACTGACACAAAAGCAAGAAGAATCAAAGGAACCAAAGGGCTTGACTTATTGTTAGCAGCAACCAAGTGGAGCCAAGGAATTCAAGATAGGTGCCTTTGTTTTTGTAATGACTCCATTGTCTGTTGGCTCCATTTGATATTGGCAGGGAAAGCAATTCAAGTGCTACTGCAGTCCTTGAGGTCTGTAAGCTTGTGTACTATCTTGTGTACTATCTTGTGTACCAGGCTGTGTACAACCTTGAATGTACACAGTGTTCTTTTCCTGTGTAGGGTAGTAGACCAGACATCCATCTAGCTTGGTTTCATGCATTTTGTTTATTTTCATTCTCCCACGGTCTTGCCTCCCCAACGCAGCAGAAAACATGGCAAGCCAATGATCTGCTGTGTAACATCCAGTCTCGTTTCTGTCCACATTGTTGTAGTGTCAAGGCACCAGTGATGACGATCTGTAGCTCTGGCGGGGAATTCGTCCTCGGCAGCTCCGATGGCGTCATGTACCGGTACGACTTCCGGGAGTCGAGAGAGCCGTTGCCGTATTGTGCTACCCGGGGCGGCGTCATCACCTGCATGGCTGCAGACGACAAAACCATCTTGGCAGGCACCAATGCAGCACGACTGTACACCATTGATCGTCGTGTGAGCCAGTTCAGGCCGGAGTTGGCCATGGTGAGCAGCACGATGACACTTTTGTGCAAGCTTAAGGACTTGCTCTCCTTTTTTTTTTAAATACCATCTTTGCATACATAATGTGATGTGAATATGTCATCTGGAGGGTGGTTTTAGACAGACGGCAAAGTAAAAAAATAATCGTATTTTAGTAAACTTAATATAAGAACTTGCATATTTGCTTAAAGTGCTCAAAAAGAGTATTTCGCACTTACCGCTGCACTGTTCTTGTTGAAATTTTGCAGAAAGATTGCGTGTTGGAGTCTATGTCGTTCAGTGTAACACTTGGCAAAGTTAGTTGCCTGGTCCTTAAAAAAAATGTGCGAAGTTGCCTTCATTTATGAAGATGCAAGATATTACTACAACTGCGTAAGCATAAACTTCTGCAGCTGCCTGCTGGCAGCTGCAGAAAGCAGCCTTTCACTAAGGGTTGCCGCTTGTTCCAGAGGGGCAGGCAACATGTGGCAACATAAGTTCATGCTTCCGCCTTTGCGGCAGCAGTTTGCATTCTCATACATGAAGTCAACTTTGAACCTTGTCCTTAAAAACCAGGCAAAAAAGTCTGCTAAGTGTTAGACTAAATGACGTAGACTCTAAAATGAAATCTTTATGCAAGATTTGAGCAAGAACAGTGCAGCAGGAAGTGCAAGATCTTTCTTAGATCGCTTCCAGTGAAATATGCAGGTCCCTGTATAATATTAACTATAAACTTAAACTGAAGGTGCAAAATGCAACTGCAACCATGGGCTTATCTAGAATCTTTTTTTAGCATCATGAACTACCCCAGTACAGAAAACTCTGTTAATACTTATTTGGCATAAAGGGCTGCTCTGTTTGTGGAGAATGTCTCAATGAAATGAGAACTTGCTCAAATTGCAACGCCAAGCTTCTCAGAGCTGCAGGACTATTTCCTGCTGTGTGGAAGTGTGAGGTGTTGTAACTCCAGATATTTTGTGTTCAGTGGACCTGTAATATTCAAAGGATATTGAACACTTTAAATCAAACCGTTAAAGTGTTCTTGTTTCTCACGCAACAGTCGTCTTACAGCGCATGTATGTTCAGTTCTACCATATGTGGTGCGTGTGCTCCCCCCCTTCTTTTGTATATTTCGTGTGTGTGTGTGTGTAATTGTAGCTTTGGTCACTAAGCATTGCTGCAATTTGTTACATGGGTTCATGCAGCGTTTCAAGCACAGCTCTGTGACTGCCCTGTCTTTTGACTCGCGCCAGCTATGGATGGGAATGGGGGATGGGACCATTTATACAGTCGACATGACATCGAGTCCTCCCAAGATTATCCAGGTATGTGCACGTTGCATACCTGCCAACTTTTGGGATCTTATCTTTTGTATTTGCCGAAGTTATAGCACTCGTTTATAACCGTAATGTTGGCACAAATATTTAATGGTTTATCATTTGAGCATAGTTTAGGGCCTAACCAATTTCAAGAAAAGACATACAGTCGCTGCAGGTATTTTTTTATGTCCAAATTTTTTAGACCCGTCGATTATGTGGAGCTTATCACGTGGCAGCGCCATGAGGTGATAGAACCAACATTATAATGGCAGCCGAATTTTTAACAGCCATTTCATGAATAAACATCAAAAACATTTCTCCTTGTCTGTGATGAAGATAATTTTTGCTGCGACTATTCACAGCATCCCTAAGAACAAAGTCTGCACATCTTTAATAAGTAGCCAACATACTGAATAGCCAAACAATTTATAGTATTTCTTGCCATATTTTATGCTTGCACACTGAGCTTTACATATCGTATGCTAAAGGACCACAGGTGGTTCGGCTTGATCCAGAGGCATGTCTCCATGCCTTTGCACTACTTCGAGGCATTAAATTAAATTAATTGATAAAGAGACTGACCTTATGGTACGGGCTGTACTTGATCGAAAAATATGTAACAACAAATAAATGCAAGAGGGTACATTTGGCGACTGAAATATACTACCAATGCCTAATCCAGTTGTAGCCATGCGTAAAAAGGAACATTTTTGGTGCGACATGTGGTGTGAGCTGCAAAGTGACGGGTGTCTATCTGAGGCCTACGCAGGTGCGTACTTTCTCGTAGATCTCTCATTCCCTCTCACGTATAGTGGTTTCTTAATCTTTGGAATTACAAAAAAAAGAAAAAATAAAGAAATTTGATAGTAGTATTTGTACAATTGCAGCATGTGCAGAGTGCTGCATGGGAACAGATACAGGTTGTAATTATACAGTGAAATCTTGTTAAACCGTAGTTGTCTGGAGCTCAGAAAAAGTACATACTAAACGGTAGTACTGCTTAACCGAAATAGCATGAGATCGCCCACTTACCTTTCAAAAACGGAACTATGAAGTTGAGATAGACTAGTGAATAGCTGGTCTTCGACATGACCATGTAACTGGCACATTAGTTTTATTCATTCAAGATTTCATTCTTGAAAGGGTAAATTGTCATCCGCCCAACCGTAGCTTTCTGCTGCCTCCCTCCAACTGGTGGGCTTCTTTAAGCACGATTGATTTGTCAAATTAAATGTCCCCTTGCATCAATTTGTCACTTAGTTCGCCATCCCTCTCTGGTCTGCTAGCCTTCTGGTTAGCTCACATGGTAGAGCGACTGCCCTGAAAAGGCATTGCTCCCAAGTTCAATTACTACGCAGTCACTACGAAACCCGTATCGACTGCGTTCCAATAGAGGTAGTGTGCAGAAACATTTGTGTGCTGAAATTACAGGGCGGTCAAGGTACCCGGTGAATTGCAACTGCAACCAGACTTGGATGGATATAATGAACTAAATCTAAAATGTTTCTTACTGATCTCACTGTGTATCAAATACATGTTTACACTGAATATAGAATATTTATTTATTTATTTGTTTATTTACTTAAGTTACCCGTTAAGGCCCTCTGGTTGAGAATATTACATAGGGAAGGGGGGGGGGGACAAATACAGATAAAGTGAACAATGCTGTAGATATAATTCCAAAAGAATGAAATAGACAAAGTACGAAGTGAAATACTATAACCGTTGTCTGCATGTGCGTGCATGCACTTGCACATGCTAACCAAGACTACGTATAATCAAATGAGAATCGTTAAATGGAAACTAAAGTTGTTTTGGTTAATTGGAAACATTTGCGGTGCTTTGGAAAGCTGTCACAGCATGACTTGACTCCCGAAATTATTTTCTCGATTGTGTCTGTACTGATCGGTTGACAAAGTATGATGTGCTTACAGTGGAACCTCGTTACACTCAAGTCGCATCAGCCATAAAGATGCCTTTGTTAAATCCAGTACTCGTTATGAGCATACAGGCTGATTTAGGCAGAACAAAAATGGCAGTCAAGTCTGTGCAGAAGAAACACAAGTATGGTGCCTCTGACGAGCCAGCAGAGGGTCTCCTGCATACTTTGATAGCTCGCCGGCATCTTGCCATGCCGGTCCGGAGCACGGGAACAGCAGTAAGTTATGTACACACACACACTGCACTTTTGTGTCAGCATATTTGAGTAGTCCTGTCAGCAGTATCTGACATGCAGTGAGCTGTCGCGTTGGCATTCGGAGATTCAAGCTACGTCTCTACAGACATTCGCCGCTTCTTTTTTATCCAACAGAACACACAGGGCTCTCTTGAAGCTTGACAGCATAGCGACACTCGTCATTGCTAAAAGTAAAAATTGGCCAAATGTCTCCACTGTTCTTTACATCATGCCTGACTGAAGCAACAGGCAACCAATCTGTTGCAACATGTGAGAGTCAGTTTCTCCCAGGACCTTTATCTTTACGTGGCGGCTGCTTTGAAATGCAACGCAAGATGCGGGAACATAACAGAATGGCGCTTTATCAGATGGGAACACTATACATAGGAGTCAATGGGATTTATATGCAGGGCTACATTTACTTTGGGGCCTGCTAGGGTCTTATTTGCATTTCACAATTGCCGGTTCTATTTAGTCAGCTTCAATGCAGTAGAACCGTGTTATGTGGTGAAGCGTACACAAAATATTGTGGTAGGGGTCACTGTCACTGAACACCGTACGTGCTCCTTAACTATACACACATGAATCTGCCGTTCCTAGCCATAGTATGAGCACCGAGACATCTAATAACTGCACTGGCAGCCACTCGGGCTGTTTCTGACGTGCTGTGGCGATTTGCGCCCTTCCTCACGGTTACATTTTCCTGGCTGGTACGTTCTTTTTCTTTCCCATGGTCTCTTTAAAAAACATACCAATGGGGTTCTACTGTAGTTATGTAGTTAGGCACACTATGAAACAAGAAACTTGTGGAACACTTAACAGGGACAGCTGAAGGTCTGAAGGTCACAGCCTGAAGGTCATCATGTATGAAGTCTTGGAATTTGCTTATGTTTGATTTGGTAGCGATGTGTGATGGCAACTGGTTCCGCTATTTTATTCACTCAAGGCATATCACGAAGGTATTCTTGTGTTGGATGCTACTTCTGTATGGCAAGGTTGGAGTGCAATCGTGAGCCTTCAGCAGTAATGCGTTTCATAGTTCAGGCATAGCTTTGCTATGTTAAAACCCACTAAATAAGTTTGTTTTCCTCTTCAGACTGTGGATGTGCCTCCAGCAGAACCGCGTGGCATGGTGTCCAGCATCCAACACACCTTGGGCAGCGTGCTGGTGTCGTTTGTCAACAGGCCCATGGTTGCCTTGGAGCCAACGCTCGAGCCAGCCGTGATTTCCTGGGGCCCCGAACAGCAGCAAGTGACTCGTGTGAGCATTGGGGTGCCTTCACACGCTCACAATTGTTTCTTTGAGATGGTTCGTTGTATACTCGTGGACAACTTTCTGTGGCAGTGAAAGGAAAGCTTACAGAGTTCTAGCTTCTGCCCGTTTGTTACTGCGTCAAGTAGTCTGGCATCGTTTGACAGTGCGTTCTGTTTCTTGTTCCTAGAGCAGATAACTGAATCAGTCTGGCTTGCTATTTTTTTTTTATTATTCAAGAATGACCCAGCACTGCCCTTTGGCGTTACAGCAGGAGTGGTTACAGCATAAATATAAACAACTTTTCATTTTGACAACATACTTCCTCTTCAGGCAGCTTGTTTCAAGTGGTGATTTCGCATTAGCCAAAATGCAGAAGAGCAGAGTGAACATGTAGAATTCATATTTAACACTGAGTTTTGTATATTATGTCATGTTTCTATCAGTGCTGTTGTAAATAGGGCGTTTACGTTTTCTGTTCATTCCCGAGCTTATGCAAACACGAATGGGGCTGTGGGACTGTCTTTAGCAGCGCTGTCACGTGCACACTTATGGTGCGCCTGACTGGTCGCTTTCAACGCTCTCGTGGTGCGGTTTACACTTGGCTGGTTGAAATCGAGCGCTCAGAACACATTCGTCTTATTCATTCAGAGCGCTGTGCTCCATGTTGGAGCACTCAGGGGCGCTCCCACCTTCAACCTGGGAGTGGTGCTGAGATCCAACAGAAATTCTAACACCTGGCTGCTCCGTTTGCTCTGGCAGAGCACTTGGGGCGCAGCCTAATGCACCATTAGCCTCCGTAGCATTCCTTTCGTTGTCACTAGTTGTCTATAAGTATAGGATCGCAGAGGCTGTTTTGGTTAAATGGGCCAAGGTTGAATGTGCAGACCTTGCTCTGCCTAACATTTACATTAGTGGATGCATTCGGGGCTTGCTGATAGGCTTTCTTCACTGAAAGTGCCTTGCTGTCATAGTGTCTCACTGTGCGCACGACAGTGCAAGCAATCCTCGTAAGGGGAGCTGCTCTTCACAGCCCGGTGCGTGCTGTCCACATACTGAAAATAACTCTGTTCGATGCAGAGTGCCATTTGTGCTTCAGCCGCAGTTAGTTGTGCTGCCTGAACCTCTTTCGTTGTCACTGGATGTCATTAGGCAATCTGTGAAATTGAACCAGGAAATAAAATCAGAAAGTAAATGTCAACAATGTTTGATGCAGGGCTGGTTAATGAGGTTGCACGATCCTTGAAATAGCATAAGAATGCAAAACAAGAGTAAGCAATTAAAGCATAAGCTAACAACTGGCATTTATTGAAAACACAAGGCAGAAATAAAGGCGACACGAGAACAAACTAGGAAAGGGCAATGGAAAACAAAGTCACTTTTGATCACATTTACGGTTAATTGCACCAGTGCAATCTCGGAGGCCATGCTTAACTACGTTTAGCTTGCGCCAGTCTACGCAGTGCTCAGCCGTAGAAGGTGCAATGGTTAGCCACTGTATGTGCTCGACTACTTCTGCTACATGCAACGGTGCGAAAGACCTCTGTATCATTCAGGCATGCCGAGAAGACTGGTGCAGCTACACCCGACCTTTTAGACCGCATCGAAACCAGTGCAATCTCAAACGTCACGAGTTGGCCAAGCCACGCCATAGTGGCGAGGTTCGCTGGCCCACTCATTCGCACAGCAGGAGCCATGTGAAAACAACCGATCAGCTTCAATAAGCTGCCTAGTTGACGCACCACATTGTGTGCCACGTTTTATTCGGCAGACCTAAATCGCACCCTGCAAGTTATTTTCGGCCTCGTCGCCCTTTCACCGGTTTCATGGATGAGCCAAGAGGAAAGCAGAAGCTAGACGCTGGGATGGGAAGCATCTATCGTAAAGGCTATCGTACCAGTCGCAGGGTTCTCACTGGTGTTCCAGAAGTCGCTGGGCCTGCTAGCGCTGAACTTGGCATCAGAAGTTGGTGGCTGGGTGTGATTACATCGTTTTAATTGCTTTTTTCTTTTTTTGTTCTTTTTACACGTAACAACATGTAATTATTTAGTATATTTTAGCAGCGCCTCCAGGACACCAAAAGGCCACCTGGACACCTCCAGGACACCTGGACTTGTCCGTGAGTTCAGGCTCGCCGAGGCCTCCATGTGCCAGGAGGTGTATAAGATCATAGACAGCCACTTTTGTATGCGAACAACTCCCAGCTTGCTCAGGCCACAGCAGCTTGAACTGACTGACTGCCCTGGTTCTAGCTTTGATCACCCTGCTAACCCTTAGGTGCCCTGGAGATCCTCTGTTGCCCACTTTATTATAATGTCAGATGATTCCTGAGGCCTCCATTTCCTGGTAACGTGTGTTCTTCTGGAGCAGTAGGTGTGAAAAAATCCTATTCATTGTTGCAAGAAAAAAAAAAAACAAGCCCTGTGACTTCTGCAACACCAATCTGGACCTTGTCGCATCAGCTGCTGAAAAGTCGCATGTTGGACAAACTGAAGATTTCTTTACCCTATTGTTAAAATTTCATTGCATGCACAGCCGTGTAGCGGTTCCATGGGCTACAAAGCCACAATCATTGCTTCTTTAAGGTTGTGCACCCCAATTGGCATATATTGTAGTAGCTATACATACTGTTCATAGATATAATGAATTAATGCATACTATACGAAGTGATTTCAGTCCTTGTGCCCTTATGCTAACGCAGTAATAACGAAATCAGGGAGGCCTGTTAGGATGTAACAAGCTGCATAATTTGAGGCATCACTGCAGCGACCTCAATGCTTTTAGAATCTGCTCACAAGATAATGGAGAGCGCAGCATGCACTAGCAAGTTTTTTCTCTAAAATTATTTTTCTGATTGCCGAGGGTGTTCTAGTTGAAAGTTGATCCACGAGCACAGATAGATTAGCACATTAATCCTACACACTGCCAATTCTACTGTTGGAGAGACTGTGACATGGAAAACAGGTCGAACGATGTGAACGTACATGTGAAGTTTAACGCTTTTACTCACAACTTGTCATGTGACCTCTCTTTTCGCGCAGTTCCACTTTGATGGCAGAACGCTGGCAACAGTGGGTTCCGAAGTTCTCGAGGTTTGGCATCCAAAGTGCAAGACTGGAATTGTGTGACCAGAAATGAACTGTGTGCTGTGATAACAATATGCAGCTTTTGCTGCAGCACATTGCAAGGACCCCGTGGCACGAGGTTAATGAAATTGCAGGTGTAATAGTTGCAGAAGTGCCAGTAAATTATGATCTGATGCATGCACTGTTGTGCTGACAAGCTTAAAAATTTCAGGTGATTGAATTAATTTTTCATTTCCAATTTATCATAAAATTTTATTGCTTCAAAGACTAGAGCACATATCTGTTCAGTTGAAGCTTCGATGTCAATGTTGTTTATCCAGTAATGGCTTGTGGTTAGGCTAGCCTGAACGTTATTTCGATAGTGAAGCAATAGCAATAATGCGGGTGGCTTGTTTTACTAAACAAGGGCCAAAAGGATGCCGTTGCTAATGTAATATTTTTGTATAGCAGTAATACGAGCCTTTCATGTTCCAGCAATGCAAAGTTGTGCCTTGT
The DNA here is from genome assembly GCF_023375885.2 of Dermacentor andersoni. Taxonomy (NCBI): domain Eukaryota; kingdom Metazoa; phylum Arthropoda; class Arachnida; order Ixodida; family Ixodidae; genus Dermacentor; species Dermacentor andersoni. The sequence continues at coordinate 86,362,113 of NC_092824.1, read as the reverse complement.
GCATGGGCCTTCTCGCTTTTAGTGTGTAATATTTAATAGCTTATGTCTGGCTCATCTGTCGAGGCATTTAATGAATGCAGACACTCCTTTGCTGTTGTCAAAAGTGTCCAGCCCACTATGATAAAGGGTATATACTTTTGACTTGTAACACATATATAATTACTTGTAATTAGATTATGATTACAAGAGACTAACTTATTTCTAATTCATATCTCTGTGTACATCTTCCTTATGAAATAAGCGTGAGACTCATTTTGACATTTGTATATTTATAATTAAAAAGTATTTTCGGCGACCTGTTTTGAGTCACGAGTCCAGTTCATAGGAGCACTAGTAGAAAGATATATGCTTGGCAAGAGTGCATGATTTCAAATTGCACATCCTTTTATGCACACAGCATAACATTGTTAATCCATACTTGCCAACCTGCGAACATTAAAATTGTTTTTAAGTCCCGCACACTTAAAGAGGAGTAAGGTAATATCAACCTTTATTTTTCTTTCTTTCTTTTATTAAAGAACACGGTGTAATCTGCAGTCACTTGGTAATAATCCTGCCATATCTGTTTCACGTTGTAGTTCTGCGGAAACCCGCAAGGTGGAGAGAAGTAATTGACAAAGGGAAAATCAGACATCCACCCATTTATAGCAATTGCTACAAAGGAAACCCTTACGGGTTCCTTGAAAGAAAAGCCTCAGAGTTGAAGAAAACTTCATCCTGGTCCGGGACTCGAACCCGAGACCACCGCCTTTCCGTTTCAGTAGTCCCTCGCAGCACTGTGGAAACTATACGTTCGTTAAATCAATCAGGAGGGCGAATACATCGTAAAGGTGTCCTCCTGCACCCTGTCATCTGCTATTGGCGAGGGCTACAGCGCAGACGGCGGCAATGTCCATGAACATTGCGCAATTGCACAGCGAGATCAGCTGTTGTGATAGCAGTGGTAGAAAAATCTTTTCATATTTGCTCTGATACCGAGAAGGCAAGCCCCTTCAGGTTATTTTGAAATGCAGAAGAGGAGGGTTGCAGAGACGGCGGAAGTGGAGGATTCGAAAAGAGCATTCAGCCAGCGTGTCACACGTGATGGTGGCGCCACTTCTTGATCCCTCTTGTAACATCCACTTGAATGTGTTGCGCTCGCCGACATTCGTGAGTGCTGCCATTTTCTTGATTAGAATTTTTTGCATGTTTACCACGGTGCTTCCGCACTGTTTCAAGCCTGTTCAACAGCGACTTATTCATTATTTTTTCGTAACAGAGCAGCTTGGAATTATACCACACAAGCAAGTCTGCAGACACCATTTTTGCGAAGAATGAACCGCTACCCATGAGGGAGTGCTACCATTACCCATGAAGGCTGCGCTGACAAATATGCATTTAGCCACTCTTAAAGCAATTGTTTGTACTGTTTTAAATACAAGTTAATGTATGTATGGCAGTGTTGCATAAATTTTTTGTTTCTTTGCACGTTTTCATTTGAATAAGTGGAGAACTCTCTTTTTCAATATCATAGAGCCTCGGTAGATGTTCTACTAAAAAAAACGAAGCTAAATTGCGCAATAAACCGCAGCTGCGACCTGCAGAGAAGCTTCCAAGTTAACACCTGCCAGCAAGACCACTTGTGAATGCCATTTAGTTGTCCAGTGGGTTCCAAACAAAGACACTGGATCTCACTGTGCAAGAATTTGCGCTCTCAGGACTCGTAGCCTTGGCTCGCTGCAAGGAACTACTGAAACGGAGTATAGTACCACAGTTTCACTGCGAAGCTTTGCAACATACTGTTTCTTTTAGACTTCCTGTGTCAATTTAAAATAATTCCTGCTTAAGCTATGCACAGCATGTTCCATTCTATCGCTATAAATCACAGTCCGTTAATTTTCACTGAAATCTCAAGATATGTCCTGAGCAGTTGGTCCTTTGGTTTGCAATCTTGTGCCACTCCATCTTTAAATTCATTCGAAATATTTTTGTGAACAGAATTTATTTTTTCATAATAGCTGGCTGAACGTTCGTAAAATTGTAGAACCAGCCGAAATTTGTAACTTTTACGAAAAATTTGCAACAGTTGACAAATGTGCTTTGGTGTCATTAAAGGGGACACAAAAGGAAAATATTATGTCAAGATAGATTGATAGATTATTGGTCTAGAAGGTTATCCTCATTTTCTGTGTACCAGTATATCATTTCATGTATTGTACCCTCAGGGGCAGAAGCATTACAGAGGGGAGTGGTTACATCAAAAATCAAATAAATAATAAGGTAATAAAATACATCAGAGCTAAATATAACGCACAAGTGAAAAGTACACCAAAATATTGAAAAACCAACAAATAGTACAGCAAGTAATCTAAATCTTACAAAATGTTTCCAAAAAGAAAACACACAAAATGGAACAACAGAGAACCAGTAAAGTGGAAATTCTACGTATTAGTTACCATTACTTACGGTGTTCTCGAAAAGATTGTGGTCCGTTATATCTGCAATCACTGTTGTGTCATATCACTTTATCATATAGAAACCTGCCGGCCAAAGTCCCATTGCTACTCCTCAATTTGAACTGCCCCCACTAAAACAGACGAGTTGACATGACCTACCTCTATGCCACTGTCTGTGAATTGGTCAGTGCTGATGTCACACAAGGGGTACCACAGTCCGCAAAAGGTGTCGCTGCTCCAATTTTCCATTTTTGTCATTTTATTACTTACAAAAGCTCTGTTCTCTCAATGAATGGTGAATTTATTATATCGGAAGTGTAATCTTTAAGTCCATTTAAGGAAGTGTGCATATGAATTCTCACAGCTGAAAAATGTGATGCTGAAAGTCACCTACAATGGATATGTTTTGTTCAGAAAAGCATTGCTCTCTGATGAAAATCTTGGAAGAGTGGTCAGTGCACCCGTGGTAGTGAGGTCCTTACGCCTTTCTATGAACTGTGGTGCCATGAGCGAGCAACGAATGTGCTTCGGCTTCGCGAAATGTGCATCCGTGGAGCAGTGACTGTGATACCGCATTAATGCATGCAGTGCCGGGCACTCATTGTCTCATCCAATATCAGTTGCGAAAGAAAAAAAAAAAGACATTACCAGCGGGATGCGAATCATCTGCTTTGGAGAATACCGGCGTTGCTTATTTTTTTTTTTCCAGCTCACCTTTCACCTCTTGCCACCGGCTTTGCTTAATTTCTGATAACCCAGTTGCATGGGGCAACTTCGTTAACGATTGGGATTGATCCCAATCATAATCCGTCTGCCTTGCATGACCGTGTTAACAAGTGCTGGTTTATTGCCTCGTGCAATGTAGTGTGTATCGTGACCGTTTCAACAGGTAGTGATGCTATTGGTGATTGCATAGCTCCAGATGTGCTGGTGGCACTATTTTCAAGAGTGCAGGTCCCCTGCTCAGTTCTGGCTGGAATGCCTTCTTTTCCTTTATCTTTCATAAACATATTTTATTGTTGACATGACAGTGGCACGATGACATGGCACGATGGTGGTGATGTATTGCAATGCTGTAAATACAGCTGAAAAGTCCTTATATCAGCTGTTGCTGCCAAATTTTGTTGATGGTTATTTATTTGTTACTACCCTCAAAGCTTGAAGTCAGTACAGAGTGAAGTGGTGCAGGTGAGTACAGTAACAAGAAAAGATTCTTGGTTATACAATACAAGCTTCTGATGCAGGAAAACCATCTTGCGTAGAGGTGATCAATTCAAAAAGGAGTTCCCAGTCCTATGGAGTACGTCGAATTAACCAGTATAGGTAAATATTTGTTCACTGTGCTAGTGTCAACTTCATTACTGTGATTGATGTGGGAAGGAGCATAATACTTTTGGGAAAGTTTGATGAAAGTGTAGCTGTGGAATACATTAACACCACGCATGCTAGGGCGAGTTGTGACATATGCGAAAAAGATTTTGTGAAGTAAGACCAGCCTAGAACGTTATACAATTTTTGCACGGTTATGCCTTAAAGGGACACTAAAGGCAAATACTGAGTCGACGTGAACAGTTTAAATACCATTCCAGAAACTTCTAAATGCTTGTTTCTTGGCAAGAAAAGACTTAGTTTACGAGAAAGTTGCATCTGAAGAGTCCGAATACCATTTTCGAAATTCAGATCTCCCGCCACCCAATCGGGGGAGTGGTGACGTTGCATACACCGTCACCACCCTTTGCTGCCGTCGGTGAGTAAAACGGCACCCGGCAGACGGCGGTACCGAGCCAAGGCAGAGTGACGGAGCGGTGGATACGCCTCTGCAGTTGCTGTTTGGTCAAGTGACGCAGACCGTTCGGGCAACCCATGACATTACGCGGAAGTTGAATTCTCTGCTACTTGCAGTTTGTGCGGGTTTTGCGAGCCAGCGAAACCAGTGCAGCCCTGCGCGACAATGAAACTACTGAAACATGAAAGCATGGGCGGTGCAGAGTCGAGCGAAAACGAAACCTGTCGACCGCCTGCGTTGTTGTTCTTTTTGAGTTGTTTTTTCTAAAGATGATAGAAGTGGACAAGTAGCATTTCATTTCGTCTTATAATGCAACAGAAGGATCTTTTTTGCAACAAGTGATTGAGTACTATTGGCGAAATTTACCTGAGGAGTGCTTTTGTCATCGGGCAAGTGCTTGAAAGTCCCGGAGGAGTCTCTTAATTATGTCCTGCATTTAACTCAACTTCTCGAGTATTAAGGCTCTGTTCGCAATGGTATTAACGTTCTAGAGATTCTCGAACACTAATCTATCACTTTAGCTTGCCTTAATATTTGCCTTTAGTGTCCCTTTAATGCCATACCTCAGCTTTCAGGAATGGCATTGACAGGGCTCTGAAAAACGTCCAAGGTTCTTTTGACCTGTATGAAAAAGTTCACGCAGATGTTCCTGCATTCTCATAGTCAGTGTAGTCGTGGCATGGAGGTTTAAAATAAATATACGTCTGAAATGGCAGCTCCCGGAGCTGCTTACCAGCAGAGTTAACGCCATCACTTGCCCTTACTTTGCCTAAAGAGAGGAACTGGGGCTACCAGCTGGAGTATGCTCGCAGGTCAAGTGCTTTTGCTTTGATGGCGTAAGTACTAGGCTAACCAGAAAATAAAAGTATTGGTTTTTTAATATATACTACCTTTAGCTGAATATTGAGATCATAATCCGCCATAAAATTTGCTAAGGCATAAAGGTTTCATCCGAAAACCGGTGACACAAAGACGAATGTCGAGCAGAGTCCGCGAAGCAATATTAAAACTTGGACCAAGTGGGAATAAAGTGCTTTTTGTGTTCTCCACTATACGCTAACACTTTTTCTTGCCTCTGGCAAAGAAAGGTCGGGCTTCACTTTTGGGACATGTCCACTTCAGCAATTTTATTTTAAAACCTCCTTGGTTCTGAAATGTTACTGTCATGCTCAAGGGGGAAGTGCACCTTCTGCCAGCTTTGCAGAGCATTGAAACAAGTAAAAGATAATTGCTGCCGATTTCAATGAGAAAAAAAATAAGAATCAGTACCGACATCATTGCGCAAAGATGTGTGTGGCATAGTCAAGAGCAGAAAAATCGTCCTTGCCTAGAGCTTTTCAATGTGCCTAACTAAGAGGGCCAGATTTTGACTGTGGTTCTGTAGTAATCAAAAGAGTCAAGAAAAATTTGCATGTTGCTCAAATGCTAGGCTTATCGGAAAATAAAAGCTTGTTTCCTGCTAAATTAAAGTGGCTGTGGAAAGATGCGGTATGCCAGAAGGAGGCACAGTATTCAAATGAACCTACTCCCTCCACAAATAATGGTGTCTTTTGCTCGTTCTGGGAGCCTGGCCTGGAGACTAGGCTACCATGAAACACATGTTTCAGTCAAATATGGTGGTGCATTCCACCTGGTTTACAGTTTACTCGTAGTAATTATTGAAAACTATGTACCAGCATAGTAACTTCGGAAGCTATAAAGTGCAATCTTTTTTTCCCCCTTGTGCTCGAACCTCCATTGTCACGGGGTGCCCCTAAAATTTTCGTAGCAACATTGAGGCAGAAACCTGGAAAAATCGGGGAATCGAAAAGTGCAGTAGACAACCTGCATCATAAGCTCGCAGGAAGCGTTTCCTATTTTTCACACCCTTGGTAAGATGGCAGTGGTCTAGCTTCACTTTCAAGACATGTTCATTCCAGAAGGTGTTTAAAATGTTCTTGGGTTGCAGCAGTTCAAAATCGAATATGCAGTCTGGTATTCCCGACTGGAAAACCATTGCACAAGCAAAGTGGATGAAGACGATCTGGATGTCCTACACCTGTCTATGCCATTCACCTTTGCTTGCTTCACATTTTTCAGCTCTAGGCATGCAAAAAACTAGTCTAAAAATGCAGTCTGTCAAGCTTTGTGCATATTAGCTGAATGCTAATACACTGCAGGGAATGATTGTCGAATTTCAAGAGACGCCAAACTCATACAGTGGTTTGCCAAAGAGTTTATTTAGCCTGTGAAAGTACATTATATAATATGCAGTGAAAAAAATAAAATAAGAAGGTTGGATGTCAAAGTGATGAAATTAAGGGAGCAATTTCTTTGGGTTAAATAAATCAGGTTTGGTACTGGTCGTAAAGTTAGACAGGCATACATTAATTCGCTGAAACAATATAGTATAGTACCACAAAGATATATATATATATTATACTCTGAATAGCTATGCAAAACAGCGTCTTTGGGCTAGTTTGGGTAGTGGCACGCAACACATAAAATATACTTTTGAAAGGTAAGGCAGAATACTTGCAACATGTAAAAATATTATTTTACGAAAGGAAAAAAAAAGTATTGCACGACGAAAGCCTGAATAAAAATTAACCACAGCATCCTTCTACACGTAAGTACTTAAACAGACCGACAACATATCTTTAAGGACCCCTTTTTTCAGTGGTGCAACATAAATCTGCCCTCATCATTGAACAACCACTTTTGGGGTTATCACTTTCAGTGTGCTCCGGTTGGCTGGGCCAGCGGACACAATGCAATTTGTTCCAGTTGCACATGAATTCACATAACAGGGTGACTTGATGCATGACACAAAACCATGACAGTACGACTACAAAAAATGAGCGATACTGCCTGCGCAAAAGGAAAATTAATTTCTTTTAGGTGGTGCAATTCACCCACTCCCAACTGTGCCATGTATAACAGGTTCATCCAAATAACGGAAGTTGCAACTTTTCAACATAAACATATCTGCAATCGCAAATGCATTTTATGTCGATATTTTTCACCTGCATTGGAGGCTTCATAAAATTCACGTGCTGATCCGATGTCTGTCCATTTTAAAAATCCCGCCTCACTATCACCAGCAACAACACCACCCTGAATATCCATGGCAGCTCTGTACAATGCTTGAGAGCCATGCAAAAAAAAAAAAAAAAAAAAAAAATTCAGCTATCACTAAGTTGCTGCAATGTATATTCACATTGATGCATTTGCAAAAGAACACTACATCTGCTTGTTAAACCGGGAACGCAATAGACACCGGGTAAAAAAGAATGTGAGGTTAGTATTGAAGATGTATCTAATGTATAATATAAACCACAGACGGATAAAGGAGTCCTTAGCAGTGTGTACTATACAACCCAGACACTGATAAAAAAGAAATGTAAATAATTTTAGCAGCGTGTATACTTTTGAGCTGTAAACAACTGGCGAACCAGAAAAACAATATTTTGTTTTGTTTTTGCAACAGTAACTAATAGAGAGCTAGGTTGGAAGCACAAATGTTAAGAGAGCTAGCAGGTCTAGCTTCTAAGGCAAATGCCTACAGTGCGAAGAGGCGGGCGAGCTTGGCAATCCTATGCTGCACCGGCCCACTTGACAAAGGCTCTTGGCCCCTCGGCTTGTATGTCAGCGCGTCCGTTCGCAGTTATCACAGTGCCGTCCCTCTTGATGATGATGAGGGTGGGAATACTGCTGACGCCATACTTGGTTTTCAGCTCCCTTCATATTTGGTGGGTTAAAAAGGATAGAAGAAAAGGACCTTTAAAAAGGAGTACTGACACACATTATTATGATTTGTAAAAGCGCTACTACATGATTCTTGCACGTATAAAGGTAACTTAGCAAGCATGCAGGTTGGGAAGCACATATAAAAATGCTTTCGTTTGATTATACGAAGGTTGTCTCGACATGCCAGACCTGGCATCGTCAATGTTACAGTGATGTCATGACACACAGCAAAATTTGGCCACATCGTGTATTAGTAAGGCTAGATAATAATACAAACTGTAAGTGTGAAACTAAAATGCAAGCCAAACAGCGACCCTGGTTGGAGTTGCGGATTTCCGAGTGTCTTTCTTTTAGAGCATAATGAAGCATAAAATAAATATGCTGAAACATCCCGCAGTTGGCAAAGCTTTTCACTTGCAAAAATAACCAGAAATTCAAATGCCTACTTCTCAGTACCCAGCTTAAGCTTTGATACCTAAGTATGCTAAGTAATACTTAAGTACATGGGGGAATCTGGCCTGTATTTGCAAACCTTCCATTGCATAGGAGCATTTCTTTATTTGCTGCCATTCGGGCACCAGCAATCGTTGTGAATTGAGACAAAAACTTTTTACACAAAACTTTTCTCATTTACCAGCGTTCAGGCACTGGCTACTCATCACAGCTATTTTCATGATACTCAAATGATCACCACAGCAACAACCAAACACAGTTGCTGTTTTGCCATTGGCCAATGTTCAGGCACTGGCTACTCAACAAAATTATTGATATTTAGATACTGCGATGCCGTAAAGGAATTTGAGCAGTGTGGGTTTATACAATCAAGAGTATTACAAACAATTGGCAGGAAGAAACTAGCCAGCCATAGCAACGACCAAGCGCAGATGGCACAAAACTTGGTTGGTGAGTGTGCAACTCATCATACCGGTCGTCTTTCTAATTTGGCAATCACTGCAGCAATGACCAATCACAGGTGGCACTTATGCTTGTTAATATGGGCCCATTTTGCTGACCACAGCCTAAGAAACCAGCCGAGTACTCACTGTTGGAATGTGTCGCCGTGCTTAATGGCGTACCACGCCCCATGGCTCTCTTCCATGTATTTCAGCATGTCTGCATTGGAGCGGTCCGACGAGATGAAGACAACTTCGATAGGTGCCGCGCACTCCTCCTTCATTTCCTTGTACGCTTCGGCCAGTACTGGCGTGAACATGCGGCATGGCGGGCACCAATGGGCTGAGAAGTACAGGGCCACGGCTTTGGCATCGCCAAGAGCCTTCTCTGCTTGGTGCTCGCTGCCATCCTTAAGCACAAGCGTCTTGCCCTTGAAGATGTCCATGTCTTTCACCTGGGAGAGATACCAATGCGAGAGGCTCACAATCAGCTATGTTAGTCGGGTATGAAGGCTTGCATCATGAATAACAATGCTAAGAGGCTCACGTTGGTGTAGCCGATTTGTATCAATGCTTTGAAAGACAGCACAAAGGTGACAGAAGCACAGATAACAATTAGACTGGCAGCCATGTCAACTTTATTGTGTCCTTTTGAATGTCACATGATGTGTAAGCTGTAAACCTCCATTCACGATATCCTAAGCGAAATTGTCCTTTTGAAGGGTAGTTGAAATAGATTTCTGGGTACTGCCTAACGGCCACACAGGAGGTCCACAAAATTTAAAGCCATGAGCAACGGTTCCTTTAAACTGGACGAAAAGCAGTACAATTTTCTGTCCACCCCGTCTTTCTGAGCTGTTTGCAACTAATTAAAATATTTGAAAGAAAAGTAGTGACAATGATGGTCGGTTTCACGTTAAACAATACAATGCCCACATTTATTTTGATGCAACGGATTTCTAAAATTTAGTCATTCCAGATTGCGTGTACGTCACAATGGACAATTATTCCTCTGAATGCACATCTTTGAGCATGGCCATTTGTTCATATAACCATTTCCTTAATATATTTATGCTATCCACTTACTGCAATCCACTTACTATATGCTACTATCCAAAATCGGGATCTCATTTCACCTAATACATTAAGTCAAAAGAAAAGCAAGCTAGGTATCTGGCGTGGAAAAATGCACGTGTCTCTATATTAAGACGCGCCGACCACTTGCAGCCAAACTGCCAACATTTTTTCAAATGTTTCTAAACGTTGCAACAGCTCGGATCAACGTAGCTGTCTCTATTTCGTTGCCGGCAGCGGAAAGGCGGAAGTTCCGATAGCATCGGGCAGCGGTAGACTTCTGACGCCGTGAATCACTCGCCGATGGTGTAGACTGGCGCGCTTTCGCTGACGCGTGCCAACATGTATTCGCGGCAAGCTTCCTCCTACGCGTTCGCTTTGCGCCTCGAGGCGTGCAAAAGCTCGTGGCTGAATGTTGCAAACGCCATGCCGCGCTCACGTGGCCAAACTTGATAGGGGGTGCATGGATTGCATTTCGATCGCTACGATTGTACGTACGCTCGCATGCGCGATGAGGAGTCTTCTTTCAGAGATAATTTGGATGAGAACGTGCAACTGTAAACTGCGACTGTGCGCTTTTCCGCAATTAGTTCCAACCCAAATACGCGTGGAAAATCCCGTTTTTGTTTGTTTCCGGGATAAGCCACGCAGGACAAGCCCGATCCGATGCACCTGAGTTTCGTCTCGTGCTGCGCCGAATTTCTCTCCCGCTTGCTTCCCCACATTTGAATACTTCTTGATAGCGCTGTCTTCAGCCTGGTTCATGACCAAAATCGAGGTTCATTCTGAAACTGCATGCTTAGCAGTTTAAACTGTGGAGCAGTGATGAGACGGCATTCTAAAGGCAACTAAGCGGCGCAGCTGCTATCAAAGCATGCGTTTTAAACAGCAAAATCGGGTTACAGCTGCTGCTCCGCGCTGATCGCTTGCCACAGCTTTGCCAAACGCACCGACAACAAATTGCTCGCGATCCGTGCTAGCGCTCAGCCGTTGCCACATCAGCCACAAGCTACAATACTCACAGGCAGCTCGCTTATCGCACAAACAAACATTTCACAGAAGACGGCAACTTACGATTCAAGAACAGTGCCGACAAACAAACACGGAGGCTGTATGAGTTTCGTCGGCCTCGACACCACGACAGTCTCACTGGTCGCACCGACTAAACGAGGGCGTGTACTTGATGGGAATCCAGGCGAAAGCCGAGCTGTCTTGCAGCGGCTTTAAATGGAACGCGAACGCAGCGAACGCGTGGCCAAAGAAGGAATCTGTGCTGTAAAGTGCGCGTTTTTTTAAAATTGTTCATTTTCGAAGATTTTTTTCGCTACATTTTAATCTTGTTAAACAAACTTCCTAATGATTTCCCTCCTATACTTGCATTGTTATTGTTTACACTTGTAGAAACCGCAACGATTGCGAAAACATTGGCATTCGCCCAAAGTGCTCGATTCCTATACGACTACAAAGCTGGTGTTCATAACCCATTGTGGCCTTACGGCTGTGCCTTGAGTCTTGGGCTACAGTAATAAAGTCTATTATAATTTTGGGTCATAACACTGGGGTTGACAGACAGCACATATGCTCTCAATGGCACTGTTGCAGTACCTGCATCTTAGGGGGCTGCATGAGATCTGTTTGAGGCTTTTTTTTTTAAGCTCTCATGCTTTATGGCAAAAGCCAACGAATTAACTCTCTTGTTACCAGGCTTGTAGAAATCGATCAATTTGATTGACAGTTTTTCTAGGCGTTGTTAAACAAAAGATTGCAATACCCCCTAATGCAATATTTCAGTGCAGCTGTATACGTGTTTTCGTTTCGCGATATATTGGCTGGCGCGGACAATCTGTCTTGTGCAGCACGTTGCAAACGGAGCGACGTGTGGCGCGACTGCCTCACTAATCGGGAGATCGCGAGAGGCGGCGCGTGGGTAACGCGTGGGCGCGATTCACAGCAGCCGCCGCAGACAGACCTCCGCTCATGCAGCGCTTTGTTCCCATATAGATGAAGCGCGCTACTCTGGCGCCATCTCATAGCCATCGTCGCCGCAAAGCGTGGCACCACGCTTCTCACACTTTCGCCATACCCTCCTCCCCGGCTTCCCGCCTCATTGTTACGCTGCGCCCTCCTCCCCTTTCCTCCTCGCGCTCTCTTCGCTATCGTCGCCTTTAATCTCCCGCTGCGCTCCGAGTCCGCTTTCATCCTTTGCTGTCCTTTTTCGCTCGGTTACGAGGGACAACGCCTGCGCTCGCCGCAGAAACGGGCGCCTAATGAGCTCTAAAAATTCGACTGGAAGTATCGTCGAAACTTGCCTCCACTGCTTTTTTAGCTCTTCCGAAATAGACGACGAAAAATTGGCGCTTTGGTCGACTCAGTCACCTGATTTTTAAACGACAGCATCAGTGAAGAGGCAGAAGCTTCTGTCGAGATGCCCTATTTTCAAATCCGACGTCTAGACTGTTTTGACGATGTCTCGAACAACGGTAGGTGCTCGTGAGTGTGTGTGCTGTTGTGATAATTGTTTTCGGCTAATATCGAGTGCAATTTTATTGTTCTTCCCGCGATTGTTTTTACCCACTGAACGTTTCGACAGCGCGTGCGCAAATTATTACGAGCTATCTTTCCCATCGTGTGCAGCTTTCACACACACGAAAGCACGCAGTCGATTTCAGACCTACCTTCCACCGAAGCTTGACTATAGAAAGACTGATCTCTTACATATTGAACGAGCCCTGTGCAAGTGCCTTTATTCATTATTGTAGAATATTGTGCGACGTTCCATGCTACTGTGCACTACTGTACAGGAACTGAACAAAGCATGTGGAGATTGCTGCGCCAGTTGGATGTGTATTGTTTGATGCAGCTTGCCTGCACAGAAAAGCTGATCGAGCGCAATAATCAAGTATTGCGAGGCTTCTGCATGCTCCGTGATCTGACAACCTTTGCTTCGTGCAATGAGTAAAAAACGAATGCTCGCTGCACAACTGGAAATTACGCGATTTCCTATCTGCGAAGCTGCTGCTTTTCCGCATAGCATAGGCATAACTATGCCTAGTGTTGATGCCACTAAGTCTGTTCAATTTTTTTTTTTTTTTTTTGCGTAGTCTACCTTACGAAATTTGGGAACTAGGAGCCTTCTTTTACTTTAAGTATTTTTACTAAATATAGCAGATTATTACTTTCGTGTTTCTTGAGATGATCCTCCGAAGTTTCACATGCGTATTCTCAAAATCTGTTTGAATAATTATTGCGTGCTTTACATACATTAAGTGCACCGGTGATTAATCTATAATTTGATGCATAATGACACACATTGTGAATACTACGTCTTGAAATAAAACGTTAAAACATAGAAGGGCCGGAAATGAACATATTTCTAGCGGCAATGAAAGTGCTCTAAAAAAAAATAAACACTGAGTTTATCATTCAGCTGGACGTCGATGATGTCACAATGGCCTGGTCAACCGTGACAATCGAGAAGGAAGCGTGTGGCTCAGGGACAAGCAATGAGGTGCGCTTAGCGCGAGACGTGCCCGTAGCACGAACACAACGTGTAGCCCGCGAACGCGTTGCTATACTCACAGGTCCCCCGAGGAAGTGTTCCCGCCAGTGTTACGCCACATTTACAAACGTGCGAACTCCTCTAAGAAGTTTCGCGACACAACGTTCGAAAAAAAAAAAGAATTAGAAAGAAAGAAAATAGAAACAATGCGACCGTCGGCTGTCCCTCGAAATGAGGCCATTGCGATGAGGAGCATGATCCGGTTGACTGGGTATAGCCCATGCATCCAAAGAACCAGATTACGAAGAAACTGTCAGTCACACTAATATATGTATTGCAAGCGGCAGTCATGTAGAAAAACTATGAACATCATGACCTTGACGACACATTAGAGAACTTGCCGTAGTAATTAATTATGCTGGATCAATCTAGATGCCCTTGACTATGTTGCAAGCTGCTTAATTATTAACTGCGAATTTTTTTTAATGAGAAAGCCTTAGATCTCTATGTTTCAAGGTCGCGTTGTGAGGTACAGAAAATCGGAGTGCTTGTGCCTCTGCTCGCGCGTTCGTCGTCGTCGTCTTCCACATTGCTGCCGCGTCAATGCCGCTCATCATTCCAAGAAAGGCAGTTAATTAAGGCACTCGAACCGACGACATTTGGTGGGAGTAGAACCCACTGCCTTTGGTGTTACTTAGGGCGAAGTAGATTAAGGCGCAGGTAATAAAGGTAGCTTTAAGGCACTCGAACCGACGACCTTTAGTGGGAGAAAACAATAAGTAACGCATTCGAATGAGAAGGTCGAAAGAGAGAAAAAAAAACATCTTGAATGAACATAAGGATGGCTTGATTTGCAGGAGTGGTCCCCTCTTCATGGGACTCTACGCGCTGTCATGGCTGCGACCGCCCTCTCAACAACACGATCTGGTCCGAGAGGCGGAAGCTGGGCAGCTGCGTCCCCCCACTGCTCTTTTGGGGGTGGTGGTATAGAAGAGGCAAGTCTGGATTTTGTTTGCAATCTATGACAATGTGCCAGAGTGTGTCTAGCTGTTCGCAGTATTTACATTGTTCGTCATATAGAGTAGAGGAACATCAGATGGAGCCTCCTTGGGGGAGGAAACGTGTTGGTTTGCAACAATCTGAGTGTTGTCTCTTGCGTCTTCGTGAGCTTTGGATGCGGTGGTGGGAGTGTTCTGCGCTTTAGTCTGTAGTGCTGAGTGATTTCTTGGCATGTTTTCACTCATTCAAAACGCAACTAGTTTTATTCGTTACGGTCGTTTAAATCTTCAGTGCAACATTCCTACTGATGCGCGGTTTCTAGACTTTGAAGGGTCGTCTGACAAAGCGAACCGCACTTAACCTTTTTATTTCCTAACTCAATGTAAGCAGTTGGTTTATTTCCTAACTCAATGTAAGCACTTTCGCCCGTTCCGATCTCTTATTGCAATAGCAATTATATGAACACTCCAGGCGCATTTCTGCCATCGGCGTCGCCGTGAGGTTCCGTATAAAGTCCAAGGGCGATAAAATGCGCGCCGTATGCTGTATGTGCGAGTGGAATCGTGCGAGGGTGAGCTGGCGATCGCAGCTAAATCTCGCGCACGCAATGGAGGAAAGCGGGGACGAAGCGCGCCGCCTTCCGTCGTGCACGAGTCTTCGGAGTGAGGGTAGGGAGGGGGATGTGTGTTATACTCCGGGCGGCCGCGCGGCCCCGGCTGGGCCACCAGGGTGTCTACCAACCGGGAAAACCGGGAATTTGTAGGGATATTGAGTAGTGTGGAAAAACTCAGGGGAAACTCAGGGAATTTATGCCTCTATCAGAGAAAATTAGCTGCAATTTTATTGAAAGCGCCGAAAGTTGCGGTAATGCTGGCTCGAGTAACAGACAGGAATTGTAATGAATCGTCTTTGACGTCCTGTCGTCGGCTGGAAGAGTTGCCAGAGTATAGCCAAGGACCGACTTTCCGGATTCCCGATAACTTGGACGGCTTCGCGGCACTACCACGTACCCCATAGAGTCAATGTATCGGAACGCCTGAAATTTCGGACGCAAGAACTCTTCGCCGTCCAATTTTCCGGATATTTTGCAGTGACCGCAGGTTCGAAACGGCATTAATCAAAGCCACCTATGCTGCCATTTTGATTACCTCGCCGCCTCGAACCGGCGCTCTCGCACGCAGATCCGCTGGCAGCCGTAGCCACCACTGCGGCAACGCCAGGCCTAGCTGCTTCCACGTTCGCTAAGAAGCTTCTTGCCGTTCGGTGCCTTGTTTTTTATTGAAAGAATTCGCTGCTGTCCGCAATGGCAGCAATGACTACCACCTTTGTGGTCCTCGGGATTGGTTTGGAAGCTTGGAAAGCACGATGCGTTGTATAATGGCAATTCCCAAAAGTCAGCTTTGCCTTTATACAGAAATGTTACTTCGTGAAGCATACGTAAAAGTATTGCAGTGAAGCATAACAAGCGTGGGAAGGGGCTATTGTCACGGGACACAGTATGTATTCCTTAATTATACACGGTTGCACCCGGCATTTCCCGTCACAGTACGAGCACCGATATGCCTAATACGTGTACCGACAGGCTTTCAGAGCGTTTTCAAATGTGCCTGTGGCGGCTTGAGCCCGTAAGGGCAGTAAAGGACATGAATACGGTATATTTTTTTCCAGCTGGCCGATTTTTCGGACGTCTTCGCGCCCCCTAAGGAGTTCGAAAAATCGGACGTGAGCAATAAGACGCTTCAAATGGTCCGTGGGGCGAACGAGTGGCAGAAGGAGGAGAAGAAAAGAAAGCACCTACGCATTGAGTAATGAACGGGAAAGGAAGCCTGGTGCCGCCGTTTTGAAGGAGCTTGAGCTCAAAAAACAGTGTTGGCGGAAGCCGAGATGCAGGTGTCCCTAATCCAAACCAAAATAAACTCTTTAAAGCAGTGAAACACAACACTGAGGCGTCGTGCGCGGGCTGAGAGTATGTCAGGACAGTTGAGGTTGACTTACGAGCTGTTGAGAGAGAATCTCAATTGTGACAAAGTTCGGGCCTCATACCACTGAGCTTGCTAGATAGTTGATAGAAATAGCTCATATTCGAAAATATTTGCTTTTGTATGCATCTCCTTTTTATTCGTATTTGAGAATGTCAGACTCCATATGCAATTTTTTCCGAATACATTTTATTTGTTGTGCATTTTACTAACCCCTCCCTTCTATTCTCTTTTTGAATAACATAAACACTACTCCTTAGTATTCAAATTGGATTAAGTCGTCTTATTTAAATTTTTTTTTCACATGCTTACTAGAGAGTGACAGCATCTGGCGATATGATATCAGCCCGTCTTAACATAAAACATAGTTCTACATCACTCAGGGAATTTCGCAAAGGCACTCGGGGAATTAGGAAATGTCAACTTGGTAGAAACCCTGACCACTGTGTCTTGAAAGCCATCTGCGATGGGCACATGGTGCGCGCTGCGCTGTGTTTTGCATTTTAGAGCGAAAGCTCAACGTACGCAATGTCTCGCAAGGTCATTCATCGCGTCGCAATGAACTTGAGCCGCAGGAGCGCGATCGTGGCAGGTGTGACGTCACTCCACGTGATCCGCTGCGGAGAGGCGTCGCAGATGCGCTCGCTCGGAGCCTCGCCGCTGTGGTACCACGTGACTAGGCGAGGGCTGGCTGCTTCGCCGACGCTTGGTCGCTCGGTCTCGCCATGGATGGCGCGCTGGCTGGGCCGTCTGTGGCCGTGTAATCTAATCATCCAGTAGATATAGCTAGACAGCAGGCTGCGAAACCTCAAAGTTGCCTGCTGAAACAGCGGAGCAAAGAGAGGCCAGATTGGCACGTTATAGAGAAGCTTACCAAGCGCGGAAGCGTGCCAAGACCGAAGCTACTGCAACCGCCGCTGTCCTTCAGCAACACGAACAATAACAAGAATAATGGGATGAAGCCGTGGTTACAAACAACGCCACCCACAACGAACGTTTGACGAACCACACCTTTCGGCTTGCGGCAAGCTCGACAGCGATGGCCAGGTTTCACCGTGACTTGACGGACAACCCATTCGGTGACGTTTGTAACGCGTGTGAAAGACTGTGGGGTAACTTTAATGAAATACTGTGTGCATAGTCTTTGCAAAATCAAGCCAAACAGACTTTCGCTCGTGATAACTAGATTTACAAGAGCTAAACCTCAGCGAATGTTTTTTACTTCGTGTTGATGCGAGCGGAAACACGAAGGTAAAATCGCTCGCTGCTGCTGCCGCGTTTCCTCACTGCAGCGTTTTGACAGCCTGTTTTCACGGTCATCGAGTGAGATGGGTTCATGTTTGCTTGTGCGCGCGTGGCACCATGCTTGTTAATTTAGTTAGTGTGCCGATAAAACTACTATTCTTACTTCGCATAGCTGTCCACTAAATGGTCTTCCGGGCGAAACTGCGACTTTTTCAACTTCTTAAATTTTACGCTCCCAAGTTATGTGTGCGCATTAACGGTGGTGTGTGCACGCTGAAATTTCAACCACTGTGATGGCTTTTTGGCGTGCACCAAAATCACTGCACAATAGCTTTTGCATTCTTCGTCTGTCTTAACTTGGCTGTCACAGACAGAATTCAACCTTGCGGCGTCGTCCTCATCCACATCATCAAACACACACAAAAATACACAAAATAACACAATAGACGTACAAATTGCAAAAAAACAGTTTATTTATTTAGTAGAAGTGCAGTGAATAAATTGTGAGCCTCGGAATTTTGCTGTTGAAATCAGCAAGTTCACTGGATTAAGTCCAGCTGTGGCAGTGGGAACTGTAGATGAATTATTCAATGTCACTGCGTTCACTCCTAATTAGAATAGCAAATAAAAATATTGTGCCGGGAAGAAACCTTAATTAGTTGGCCACAGTGACGAAAATGAAACGCTATCTGTAACTGTACGTGCGGTAGAGACTCTAACCCTGGCGGCTGAACAAATGAAGATTAAGCAGGTTTGAATCATGATGTGTTGGTGCCGGAAGAGTTAGCCTTTATTAGGCAGCGCCCACAATGCGAAGATCTGCTAGCGGGCAACCTCGGTAAACCTATGCAATATCAGTCCACTTGTGAAAGGCTTGTGGTCCCTCTTCCTGAACTTCTTCGCGTCCACTCGAAGTGATCACCGTGCCGTCCATCTTGACAACAATCAGGGTGGGGATGCCTTTGACGTACTTGCTTGTCAGCTCCCTTTATTGTCGGGAGAAGAGGTGAAGGGAAAGAAAAATAAATAGGCTTATCAGTGCAGTGATAGAACGAGTTTATAGTTTATCAGTCACGGAGTGGGGATGTAGCGGCGACAACTGTTACCGTCCTGAATCGAAAGTACAAATGCGGGAAGAAATAAATTACGCTTCATGAATTATCAGTCGTGAATATAGGTGAAATTCGGTATGATGTAGCCGTGATGACAGTGTTATCTCATTTTCGTTTAGAAATTATAATGATAAACAAGTCGTGTACACCTCACGCACAGTTGAAGTCGCTTTTAAGCGATGATTTCGCGTTCACTTCACGGCCGAGCAAACTCGTACGCTGGGGCGTCATCCCGCTGCGGCCTAGTGACGCTAACGTCAACCAATCTGCGCTGGCTACTGCCTCTCCTACCGCCTATCCCACCTTTTCCCTCTCGGCGCCTGTACTTCGATCGCGTCCTCGCCGCGCAAAACCCCTTTTCCATGGTTCAGCTATAATAGCACCATCTTGAAAGATCACAACCCCAATCACAGTGCCACAGAGTTCGTAACAAGCCGTTACACCCGGCGTTCTCCCTGTAAGTGGGCGTTTCCGCTTCCCGTGGAACGCTTACTGCGTTCCTGCGACGAGCGTCGACGTACCTCGTAACCGAGCGAACGAGCACAGCAAAGGATGAAAGAGCGAACGCGAAGCGCAGCACGGGAAGAAAGACGGGGATAGCGACAAGAGCGCGATGAGGAAAGCGGAGGAGGAGGTTATGGCAAACGCGTGAGAAGAAAAGCGTAGTGCCGCGCAAGACGGGCTCTGCGGCGATGATAGCTACGAGATGGCGCCAGAGTAGCTCGCGTCATGTGTATGGAAACAAAGCGCTGCATGAGCGGAGGTCTGACTGCGGCGGCTGTTGTGAATCGCGCCCACGCGTCACCCACGCGCCGCCTCTCGCGATCTCCCGATTAGCGAGGCAGTCGCGCCACACTTCGCTCCGTTTGCAACGTGCCGCACGAGACAGATTGCCCGCATCAGCCAATTTCGCATTAGGGAGTGTCGTAGTCGTCGCTGGCCTTTTCCTTCCTCCATGCTCTTCACGCATGCTGCAGCGTAGCCTGCAGAGCGGGTCGCTATAGACCGCACCGCCTTCTTCTACATGATGATTGCATCACGTGTTGGGCCGATACGTTTGGCTTCAATCGCGCAGCGCGATGCTCTCTCCTATACGCGTACTCACTTTCGGAAGGGGTCGTCGTACTTGAAGGCGTACCAGTCTCCGTGGCTCTCGTCCATGTATTTGAGCATGTCCTCCTCCGTGTGGTCCAGCGAGACAAAAACGACCTCGGTGCCGGGAAGCGCTTCCTTCACCTCGGCGTACACCTCGGCCAGGATGGGTGTGAAGTGACGGCAAGGCGGGCACCAGTGGGCCGAGAAGTACAGGGCCACCACTTTGGCGTCGCGCAGCACCTCGTCGGCCGAGTGTTCGCTGCCGTCTGCTCGTATCAGCGTTTTGCCACAGAACATGACTGCGTTCTTCACCTGAGATTAATGTTATACCTTATGTAGAGTTATGAATCAGCAAAACTTTACATAACCAGTAATTATATGTAACGTTAAATTCAACGAACTAGCTTAACTATACGTACTCACTAATTGTTACAGCCCGTACGATGTTGTTCCTCAATATAAGATAGGTCACACCAGTTTGCTCTGTAATCTATGTATATTCCGTATTCCTGTCTCTTAAGGTTACACCCATCATAGGTTGCTCTCGCCTATCGCACGATATTTCTTAAAGTTGTTTGTTCGCATCAAAGGAAATTCACAGCGGAGGTAACCAATGAAAAGAAAAAAACAAAGATCTGGGGTGATCACTTGCCAAAAGCACGATCTGATTACGAGGCACGCCGTACTGGGGGACTCCAGGTTAATTTTGACCACCTGGGGTTTGTTAGCGTGCACCTAAGCCTATCGATATACGCGAGTCTCTTTGCACTCAGCCCCCATCGTTCGAAATGCGGCCGGAATCGAACCGTCTACCTCGAGCTCAGCAGGGCAACGACATAGCTAACCGCTGGTGGTGGTGGAGGTAACGAATTGCAACTATTTCTTTCTTTCTTTCTTTCTTTCCTTCTTTCTTTCTTTTTTCTTTCCTTCCTTCCTTCCTTCCTTTCTTCCTTCAGTAATTCATTAATCCAATCTGGCCAAATGCTAAGCTGACGCACTACGCTCTTATCAAGTAAACCTTTGAAAAGGCGGTCCAAAAGAAGTACCTTCCTTCCTATACCCCCTCCCTTTTTCCCCCCTTTCTTTTCGCTATTATCCTCAGAATTGTTCTCTCGTCACGAAGGAGGAATGCAATCGAACCAAAATGATATACCGGTGCAGAAGAATTTGCCCCGTGGAACTGTGTTCTCAAATACTTAAATCGTGCGTGCTTTATTAATCAGTGTGCTGCAATCGAGGGACGCCGTATGTGGAAGTCTGCGGATTTAATTTTGGCCACCCTGCGGCGATAAACGTGTCGTCCTGCAGAACCTGTACACTTTCCCACCCACTTATTCCGGGAATGCGACGACGACCGCGGCTAGGGAATCGAACCCGCAGACCGCCCATTCTGCGGCAGAATTGCGGCCGCGGGTGGCCGTGGCCGTGTATTTGTAACCACTATTCTTTCTTTTTTTTTTTTTTTTTTAAGCTTTCTTTGCGAAGTCTCGCCGACCTTCCCTGTGAGAGCGCGCGTGCGAGCGCACCAGTTTTCCAGTAGGCCGACGGCGTGCAAAACAACGACGAAGTGCGGAAAGTGGGTTGTGGACGGAGAGAGAGAGAGAGAGAGAGAGAGAGAGAGAGAGAAAGGCAATCGTTTCACAACGTGCTGTGCATTGCGTGCCGCACCGCTTTCGACCGCAGCTGCAACTTGCGACCCAGCTGTCTATGCGCGCGCGGTCGGTGCCAAGGAGAGTTTTCGTTGCAAGGCGGGCGTCTTTTTTTTTTTTCTCTCTCTTTCTTTTTCGTCGGCACGCGCGAACTCGTAAGGCCATGAGGCGCAGTGGCCAAAAGCCGTCATCGTGGAACGCTAAAGAAAATACAGAAAGGAACTAATGGTATTCGTGTGCTCATTTTAGAGGGCTCCGAAATCTCTGCTAAGATCGTTTAAAAGAGCTTTAACGCTTTCTTAGCCGCTCAACGGCTTAACCATTTCAGTATCTCTTTTTCATTTTCTTTTCGGAGGTCACCCACCGCCACCGCTTTGAATTTTTTTTTTATTTTCTTGTTTCTTTTCTAGTATATTATGAAACGAACATGATGCATATTTTTGGTTGTGCAGAAATGAAAAAAAAATTACACGTATAACAGCAAATGCCCCTCTTGGTGTGGTCCTCACGTTCCTATCTGACAAAAGAAACGTTAAAAAAAAAACATGGTGGGACAGAAACGCGGGAACGTACCGGTACGTCAGTGACGCTAAGGGATCCTGACGACCTCAGCTCGGCCATGAGTGATTGTCACTTTTTGGCGGTGTGATCAGCTCACCGCTGGCGGTAGGCATCCTATCATCGTGGCTTTTATTGAAATATTGTTTTCCACACTATCAGCAGGCAAGCTTCTGCGTTCTAACCGTGTTATTAAAACACATATGTAACGCCATAAAAGTGATTCATTACGGTAGCTTCTTTCTTTCTCGAAAAAAAAAAGGAAAGGAAGGAGCTCTTATGGGGCTAAGAAAAAAGAAAAAGGAATATAGTGCAATCGCGGTATTTGGGCAGGCTTCACTGTCACCGTTGGAATTCGCAGTTATGGTAGCAGCGCGATGCTTAGTTGCACGACCTTTAGATATTTGGCCAGCCAAGTGTGCCGCAATACTATTACCATTTCGCTATGGTTAATTTTTTACTAAATGGAAAAAAAAAAGAAAACGCATTTGGAAAAACCTATATGCTATAGCAAGAAATCACGGCTGAACACTGTGGCTTACGCCACATGCGGGACAGAGTAATGCGAACGGACACGGGCACGGTTTAAAGGGACAATACTCTGTAAAATAGTTTACACCTTTAAAAGTGAAAAATGGTGTACATCGGTTTATAACGCCCACCCTTACACGGGTGTAAAGTTGTCAGTTATACACCTATTTACACCCTTTCTTGCTTTTAAGGGCGCAAGTTATTTTGCACAGTAGAGGGCGAAAAAAAAACAACAAATCAGCGTTTGTTTCGTCAGGCTTCTGCTGCTGCGTTTTTATTATACATAACGTTATGTATAACTGGAATTAAGTAGCCCAACTACATACGTAGCCCAACAGGTTAGAGATCGTTGTAATAACAGTGAAAGCTCGTCAGTTGTTTATTAACCGGGACAAAACTGAAAGTTAGTCTACTAAAGAGCCCGCTGTCTCAAAGTCGTGCGTACCTAAAAACAAAGCAGTGGGTAACAGAAACCCAATTGAATTGCGTGTTTTAATGTCCTGAACGGATACACATAGATGAGAAAAATGACTAA
This sequence comes from Dermacentor andersoni, assembly GCF_023375885.2. Taxonomy (NCBI): domain Eukaryota; kingdom Metazoa; phylum Arthropoda; class Arachnida; order Ixodida; family Ixodidae; genus Dermacentor; species Dermacentor andersoni. The sequence continues at coordinate 86,338,994 of NC_092824.1, read as the reverse complement.
ACTTTCACGATTGCCTTAAAGAAGGGGGGAAGAAATCCTATGTTATAAAGGTAACTGTAGGTTGCAAGTGTGTGAAATGGTATTATTATTATTATTATTATTATTATTATTATTATTATTATTATTATTATTATTATTATTATTAGAAATTACCTGTACTATGTGTCACAATTTTCTCATGTCATCTTGATTACTTAAACTGAGGGTGAGTCGAACGACAAATCGCAGTGTGACGTTAAATGGCAAAGCTTTATTAATTAGTTACTCAATTATCCACTTCAGTGTACGTGTTCAGGTAGCGGAATCGAATCTGAGCAGTAATGAATGTAACATCCATTTAGCGGGAGTCACGAGCTTGTAACACTAGCTTCGAGAAAGAGTACTCCTGCAGTGTTGGTATAAGTGCTAAGTTAAAGAAGAAAAAATTCTATAGGAACATCACGATATACCAGTTGATGTTCACTGCATGGAGGACGAACCCCTCTCCCAGCGATCGCCAATTGCCACTGGCTTGCGCCAGCTGACCCCCCCCCCCCCCCCCCTCCGTGTTATTGCACGCAAATTTCCTCATTTCATCGCACCACCTAATTCTCTGTCTTCTTCGACTGCGCTTCCCTTCTCTCGGCAGCTATCTTGTAGCTCCAAGAGACCACCGGTCACCTGCCCTGCGCATTACATTGCCCCCCAACACCGTAAACTTCGACTGGAAATATCGGCTATACCCCCGTTTGCTCTCCGATCCACACCGCTGCCTTCCCACAAAACGTATTTCCACCTAAAGCGGAGACGTCATACAACGACAACTTGCTCATCGATTGCACGGGCAAATCTCGCGTATAGAAGACTTGTGACTCACGATTCGAAGCCGTAACACACTGGAACTCAGCTTCCGAGCTGTCTGCACGTTAGTCCGAGCTGCCGACGACGCCGCAGACACAAAGCGATATTGTGCGTACAACGTTGAGGCCGGCAAGTGATGTGCGGCGTGTTCCGCAAGCGACTGCCAACGCAGCAACGCTCGTGGCGCGATGGAGAAAGAACACGTTGCCGTATGCATGCGACGAGCGCGCTTCTTCAAAACATTCGCACAATGCCTTGGTGTTTGGTTGTTTGTTTTAGGGTGCGAGCGCGACCGAGTCTACGTGTCGAGTAAAACGAGTTGCGGGCTCGCGTCCGTATTTGCGGCGCGGAAATTGAAGAAGCATCAACAGCCCAGAGAGAGATAAGAAAGAAACGGACGAGCGCTTTTGTGGAGTTTAACGTTCCGAAACTATACAGTGGGTTGTACGAGGCAAGCCGGTTGTGGAGAGGCTCTGGATTAATTGTGGCCCACCTGGGGCTCTTTAGTAGAAAGCTTTAGCTCGGAGGCTCCTGTCGAAATGCATGGGAACGCTGAAATCGCTTTTTCTTTTCTTCTTTTTTTTAATTATGGGGTTTTACGTGCCGAAACCACTTTCTGATTATGAGGCACGCCGTAGTGGGGCACTACGGAATTTCGACCACCTGGGGTTCTTTAACGTGCACCTAAATCTAAGTACACGGGTGTTTTCGCATTTCAACCCCATCGAAATGCGACCGCCGTGGCCGGGACTCGATCCCGCGACCTCGTTCTTAGCAGCCCAATGAAATCGCTTTTCTCAACAACCGCTGCGCGAATTTAATGAGGTTTGTTGAATTTAAAAGGAAAAAAGTAAAATTCTAGTGAATGTTGGGAGCGGATTTTTTGTCTAGGCTGCCAGTTCTTTTTTTCCGCAAAAATTCTTTAAAATCGTAAGGTTTCGAAAAACGAAACTATGAGGTTTACAGCTCTGTAACTCAGCTAGGAAAAAAAATAATGTGACAGATATGTAAACCACACCTGATAATACATCTAAAGCGGACAAAATTGATATATGCCGCTCTGAAATGTAACACTAATTTGTGACTATAACATTTGCAAAACATTTGCAGACACTGTAACAAATTTACGTTAAGCTGCAAATTCGTGCGTCGAAATTGTTCGCTTGACGCGGTCTAACGGATGCGGTTTACAGAGAGGCGGTATACCTGTTTTTTTAGGCAGAGTTATGGATTTGTAAACTTAATGCTTCTGTGTTTTTTATTCGTACTTACGAATTTTACGGCAACATTCGTAAAAAATTTCAAGCCTTAAACCAAAATTCTGCTTCCCTGCATTCACTAGAATTTACGCCTTCTCTCTCAAATGAAACAACTTTCATTCAAATCGGTGCAGCGGTTGACTCGCAAGGCATTGCTGCGTTTTACATGTACACTTGAATTGGCGGCGCCGAAGTTACGCACGAGCTAAAAGCTTGGAGAAGGAAAGTTTAGTTGCATTTCTAAATTACGCTACTGGCCGTACTAGTAAAGAAAAAAAAAACCTTATGCAGATCAAAACGGCGATGACTGCCAGCGTAAGCCAATATCCTAACGCTTCTACAAAGCTACTCGCTTCTTTTAATAAAGGAATGATGCGCTTAATTTAGGCCGTATATTTGTTGCAGTCAGTATATTTAGGTGGCGTTTCGTGTTTTATTGCGTAATTCCGTTGAGAACAGAGCCGGCAACGAGCACTTCTTTTTAAATCTTTCTGGAATATAATCTTGGCTACCCAGGGTTCTTTAGCGTGCACCAAATAAACGGTTCACGGGTGCCTCTATTTTTTTTTTTTTCATTTTGCCTCTCATCGAAATGCGGTCGCGCGCGTGGCCGGTATTTGATCCCCGCGCTCTCGGGCTTGTAAGCAAAGGACTTGTGGCGCCGCCGCCTCGACGTTCCCGCACCACCTCATCGTGACGTCACAGATTTTCGTGACGGCATCTGCTCGCGCACAGAGTTGGTTTTGTTTGTATACGCAAATATGGACCACATTTGTGTTCTAAAATAACGAGACGCCCAACTTATGGCGAGCCTCGAGAACTTCTACTGCACTACAACAGCTGAATTATATGAAAATACTTTTGAAGTTTGCGTCGTCACACTGACGATAAGGTTTCGCCGTGAAGTTTGAAGAAAGAGTACTGCAATCTAGCTCTCAGATTCTCTATTAATGATCAACCTATATCCGCGAAATTAGCAAAAGTATACAGTTAAGAGAATACCTTATCAGTGCCAACTGATTTAGGTACCTCTCATTACAAAAACACAGTTTCTTTTTCATTTCTTTTTTGCATTACGCGCTCCTCGAAATGCGGTTGGCGTAGCCGTGAATCGAGTTCGTAATCTTCCTTTCTTTATAATTCGGAGGATTTGCATTAAGGGACAATGAGAAAAAAATTTAAATCAAAGAAAATTATGTAAGAACGTGCAGGATCTGCATCGTGCAAAAACTGCGGCAATGCCTCTGAAAAGTTGTTCGAATCGAACCCTCTACCTCGTTATTGGCAAGAGAACGCGACATCTACTGAGCCATGGCGGAGGGTACCAAGCTTACGATGCCCCAGCCGCAAGTATAGCGATGTGAAATTTCCCGAAATTTTGAAGCCGTGAAAAAAATACCATGAAAGAACTAGGTTCTTCTTTCCGGAAATTTTGGAAATGCTGAAAAAAAGTATCCACTTTTCTTAACATACACGGAAGTAAAAAAAAATAACAGCAGAGGATGGTACATGCACAGACACCTTTATAAACGTTTTGGCAAGATGAGGACGTCTTGTAACAAATAACCCGCTTATTTATTCGCTCGGAGTTTCTTGGTAGTTTGCGAAATTTTCGTCAACCGACCACGAGTGCCTGCGCAGAAGTATTTTACTAGCGAGGCGAGGCTGGTGTGCTGTCTACACCTAGTCGAGTTTTTCCGATTTTTCAGATCGCGGGAGGAGCGCGTTTGTCACGCGCGGTCTATCACGTGACCCGCAATCGCAAGAACTAGGTCAAACATGTGGGCGCCTGTAGACTTTGTCGGATCTCACATGTGCTCTTGCAACAAAGGAACGACAACACAGTAGGGCAAACATTCACAAGTGCAATTATTGTACCTTTCATCCAGTAATGCCTCTCTAGCCGTATCACAGCACATAGAACGTGCCGATCTCACCGCGACAGGATAGCGAGCGAATATGTTCGCTCCCATGCTGGACGCCAACGCCTGATCGTTCGCGGGTACAATCACGCGAACGGTGTCGCCTTCAAGCGATAGTGTTCGACCATTCCGGTGTCCCGCTCCCAAGCCTTTCGCAAGACGGTTCCGCAAGGCGGGTCGGCGCACGGGCGAAATATCCGCGCCGGTCGCCGACCCCAAGAGCCTACAGCCTACTCCCTGTCGCGCCCGGGTAACCCTGCCGTTAGGTGGCGTGAGAAGCGCAACGCTCGCCGCCGCCGTCCGATTAAAAGGGTTGAGCCTCATTCATCCATCCATACATCCATCGATCGCGCCATCTCTCGTAATGCGCTGCAACCACACCGACCGTGGCCGGCGCTCAGCTGCGGGGAGAAGCCGGATTACAGGAGACGCGAGAGCCATGAGGGAAAAAAAAAAAAACATCAGAGGACGCGTCAGTGTCGAGCATGCCCGCAACTTACAACAAAACAGAGGGAAACGAGCGGTTATATATATATATATATATATATATATATATATATATATATATATATATATATATATATATATATATATATATATATATATATATATATATATTCTCTTTTTCAGCTCGCTTGAAACTAGTTAGCGATGGTAAATTATTCTTTGAAAATTATTTTTCTTCATTCTGTTAAAAGAACCGTTGGTGAATAATCGAAGTAGTAATGAAGGCCAAACATTCTTTTTTCTCTAAATTTCTTGTTAAAAGCTCAGTGACCGTCACTTAAGTGTGACGTCATGATTTTCAGGGTTTTTCTCGTATGTGGGACTTGTTTAGGTGCCAACTGTGCCTTTCGTTCATCCGAAACGCAGTATAATCCTTCAAAAAAAAAACAAAGAGAACAGTTAAATATAGATGTCATGCAAATGTTGTCAAAATCCATGACGTCTTGACAAGCCAATGCGCGCACCGTTGCCACCACAGATTGCGTTTTTCCATATTTTCTGCCTTACCGCGCTTCCTACGCACTTAATTTAGCCTTTCTCTTTAGTTTACATCTCAAAGCAAAAAAAAAAATCCCTTCCAACATCAAATCTAGTGAATGAAATTGTTTCTCACTAGCAACACCATAAAAATCTTGCGCTATAAGTGTGTCAGTTCATATTTGTTTCGCAGCCTACAGCCTGCCACCTTGGAAGATGACAGCAAAAGACTTACGTCGAGACTGAGAACCAATGGAAAGGGGGAACTTCCGCGAAGGCTTTCCTTTTATATCGAGACAGATTACCAAACCACCGAGCTGTTCATTTGCAGGGAACAGCTACTGGCAGAAGAATTTCTAACACTAATGGGCGGCTGCTCGCATATGCTGCACCGAACTACCCACCTCTCAGCTTACATGCACTTTTGAAGTATCCTGATGCGAAATGTCTGTGTCCAATATTTTTGTCTGATTTTCAGCTATAGTTTCGAATTACGGCACAAAGCTTCAATTAGTCTAATGCACCGCGAATAATTAATTATGCAACCTTTTATGTAACCAGTTTCAAAACGCGCACGTGGAAAAAAAGTGGACTATTCGTGTCACCGAAAGTGGAAATGATGGTCACGTAATATCACATACAACTAGATGGCGTGCCAGTCAGCCAAGTGCGGTGGTTGAAGGCTAAACAGTGACCATGTCGCCGAAAAGCTGCCATATTTCACATTCCAACTGTGCGCGTCTGTTGGAAACGCATGGGAACTCGATCGTTTTAGCCTCTTGTGTACCGTGGAGCGCTGGCGGATTGGAGCTTTCGTCAGTGTAGTCTTAACCCCGTATTCAGAAATGCGCTTTAACTCGAAGCTCGCGCTTGACTTGGTCTAGATGACGCCTGGCATGAAAGTGCCCGCACCGTGAAATAATTTACACCCTTCAGAGTGAATAAGGGTGTGAATTATTTTACAGGGCAGGACGCTCGCTGAGTATCCTTCGGTGTATACGCTCACGTCAGGCGTTGTTTCGACTAAGTCAAGCATGAGCTTCAAGTTAAGGCGCATTTCTGAATACGAGGGTAATCAGTGCTTGAGTATACGTCTCAGTGGTGTCCAATACCGTGAAGTTGCCGCGTCATCTTTCAGGGAAGTGAATAGCGCACGTCCGAAACCGCGCTGCCTTTGGAGCGCGTTTCTGAACCGGTAGCGTTAAAGTTGACGTAATTAATGACTAGCTGCGTTCTCGAGAAATTGAGGTTCCACAGCGTACAATTACTGGGTTGACAGGTACACCCAATAAACAAATCAGACTACGTTTTTTTTTTTTTCTGTCACGTATACTCATTTAAAAATAACCAATTATGTCCTACATGCCGACCCAGACGTTCGTTGACATACTTTAGGCAAGGCACCAGAGAAGCTTTCGAAAGCCACTTTTTTTTTTCAGTCATTGTGAATGAGCAAATTACCAGGACCGTCCTCTCTACACTTTTTTATTCGATAGAGGTTTAAATAAGTGACTCATGTAGAGGCTGCCTCTCAGAGCAACAAACGATGGAGATCCAGCTCACCGCCACCATAAAAAATGCTACACAAACTAGATGAAATGATATGTCGCCTAAATTCCTGTACTTACAAAGCGACACTAATTTAACTGTGCCATAATCAATGCACTCCATTTTATACTGGGTAAATATGGACCCGTTATTTTCTGTCTTTTTATGCCCCGGGGAAAGAAACGACGAAAAACAGTGTCCTTCCTAAAGTTATATCTTTTTATCAAGCCCTCACATCCCTATCCGCAGTGCAAGACAGAAATTAAATTAATCAGTATATATATTAACACAAGAAATCGTAGTCGCATCTCTCTGACGCCTTAAAAAGGCCACTTTCATCGAGGAATCGGAAAGCGTAAGCCCCCGACACAATTACGTTTTCACGTAAAATTAACATGAGATGTAGGGCTATTGTCTGCATAACTATAGCGAAACTATAGAAGTATGCTTGTTTTTGCGTTTCATTAGCGCAGCTTGTAATTAAAACGTGTGTTATTGTTTGGTGTTCCTGCAACACCGACACGCGTTCGAAAACGCCTTTAATCTGAATTCTCTGTTAGATATACATTCGTTGATACACGTTTGCACAGTTTACAGGATACACAGTTTGCCACGCCGCATCTTCTTTGTGAAGACGTTGAAGGAATGCCTTGTGGAACTTATTGTTCATCACAAACCGTACGTATACACAATGACATTTGTTTTTATTTAAGCCTGCTTGTCTGTACTTTAGTGTCTTTTTCACGAACACCACAAAATACAATGGGAAAGTTTTAATGCATTGGGCACATTGTGGGGTAAACAGGGTAATTCTAGATTTTTCTTTTTTCACCCCCCAAGGAAATGTTATGAAAATTCGGTTTAACTGGATATTTTCCTATTACCACATTTCGTAAACGGTATGACTAAATGAACGCGTTACAAAACCAATAAACGCTCTCCTCGTTGTGTGAGCAAGTTGTCAAGATATGTGCCACGTTATCAAAAATAATCAAATTCATATGCCTTCTTTTCTTTTGACGTTCAAGCGAAAAACCGGCATCGGTATTCAGCGGCTGCCGGCCTCGCGTGAGCGATAGCTCAAGCTGCTCGTTTGGTAGCCGTGTTTGCATGATAGAATGCCACAACGGCGCATCGGATTTCCCGCGTGTCGTATGTATGCAAATGGCGCGGTAATGCGGCAGCGCTGACGTTGCTCTGCAAATTGCGAGCGGTGGCTGTGACGTCGAGAGGACGTTTTCCCGACTAAGGTGTATACGTTCGAAGGCCCGACAGGTCTAAGATGGATGCCGAAACGCTCAAAATGGAAATAATAATGAGCGTCATCTATACAGCTTGTGATAAAATGAGCAGCACCGCACCTTTCGCGAAGCACGGTCATGTCGTGTGCACTGCCGTTGGTGCATAAATTTTTTTGCCTGTGTTAAGTTAGAAAACAACTCAAACAAGGGGCCTGCAAGAATATGTATGTATGTATGTATGTATGTATGTATGTATGTATGTATGTATGTATGTATGTATGTATGTATGTATGTATGTATGTATGTATGTATGTATGTATGTATGTATGTATGTATGTATTAGCTGTGGGAGTGTCAAAGTGGCGGGAAAAAATGTATGCGTGGGAAGCCGGTCCCGTGGTACAGCTAGAGAAGGGGTGGGAGAGTGTAAAGAGCATAGAATCGCACGGTGCAGGCAAAGTGGAGTATTGGCACAAAATTTCAAAGCTGCACGATTCCCCTTAGTGGGTATGCGCCACAGTGATGATGATGATGATGATGATGATATCATCATCATTCGGTTTCAGAACCCGGTCGTAGTAATTGACGAAAAGCACGAGAGTCTGCTGATCGGCGCCGAGAAAAACGAAATTGAGCACACAACGCTACTTTCCAAAACACCGCATCAGGGAAAAACTAGCACTGGATACTTGGACCCGCTCACAATGCTCAGAGCAGTCTGTCCGCTACATCCCCTCCCCCCTGCATTCATCATGGTCGTCATCATCAGCCTGGTTACGCCCACTGCAGGGCAAAGGCCTCTCCCGTACTTCTCCAACTACCCCGGTCATGTACTATTTGTGGCCATGTTGTCCCTGCAAACTTCTTAATCTCATCCGCCCACCTAACTTTCTGCCGTCCCCTGCTACGCTTCCCTTCCCTTGGAATCCAGTCCGTAATCCTTAACGACCATCGGTTATCTTCCCTCCTCATTACATGTCCTGCCCATGCCCATTTCTTTTTCTTGATTTCAACTAAGATGTCATTAACTCGCGTTTGTTCCCTCACCCAATCTGCTCTTTTCTTATCCCTTAACGTTACACCTATCATTCTTCTTTCCATAGCTCGTTGCGTCGTCCTCAATTTAAGTAGAACCCTTTTCGTAAGCCTCCAGGTTTCTGCCCCGTACGTGAGTACTGGTGAGACACAGCTGTTATACACTTTTCTCTTGAGGGATAATGGCAACCTGCTGTTCATGATCTGAGAATGCCTGCCAAACGCACCCCAGCCCATTCTTATTCTTCTGATTATTTTAGTCTCATGATCCGGATCTGCGGTCACTACCTGTCCTAAGTAGATGTATTCCCTTACCACTTCCAGTGCCTCGCTACCTATCGTAAACTGCTGTTCTCTTCCGAGACTGTTAAACATTACTTTAGTTTTCTGTAGATTAATTTTCAGACCCACCCTTCTGCTTTGCCTCTCCAGGTCAGTGAGCATGCATTGCAATTGGTCCCCTGCGTTACTAAGCAAGGCAATATCATCAGCGAATCGCAAGTTACTAAGGTATTCCCATTAACTTTTATCCCCAATTCTTCCCAATCCAGGTCTCTGGATACCTCCTGTAAATGCGCTGTGAATAGCATTGGAGAGATCGTATCTCCCTGGATGACGCCTTTCTTTATCGGGATTTTGTTGCTTTCTTTATGGAGGACTACGGTGACTGTGGAGTCGCTATAGATATCTTTCAGTATATTTAAATACAGGTCGTCTACACCCTGATTCCGTAATGCCTCCATGACTGCTGAGGTTTCGACTGAATCAAACGCTTTCTCGTAATCAATGAAAGCTATATATAAGGGTTGGTTATATTCCGCACATTTCTCTATCACCTGATTGATAGCGTGAATGTGGTCTATTGTTGAATAGCCTTTACGGAATCCAGCCTGGTCCTTTGGTTGACAGAAGTCTAAGGGGTTCCTGATTGTATTTGCGATTACCTTAGTAAATACTTTGTAGGCAACGGACAGTAAGCTGATCGGTCTATAATTTTTCAAGTCCTTGGCGTCCCCTTTTTTATGGATTAGGATGATGTTAGCGTTCTTCCAGGATTCGTTACGCTCGAAGTCATGAGGCATTGCGTATAGAGGGTGGCCGGTTTTTCTAGAACAATCTGCCCACCATCCTTCAACAAACCTGCTGTTAGCTGATCCTCCCCCGCTGCCTTCCCCCTTTGCATAGCTCCCAAGGCTTTCTGTACTTCTTCCGGCGTTACTTGTGGGATTTCAAATTCCTCTAGATTCTCTCTTCCATTGTCGTCGTGGGTGCCACTGGTACTGTACAAATCTCTGTACAACTCCTCAGCCACTTGAACTATCTCATCCATATTAGTAATGATATTGCCGGCTTTGTCTCTTAACGCATACATATGATTCTTGCCTGTTCCTAGTTTCTTCTTCACTGCTTTTAGGCTTCCTCCATTCCTGAAAGCATGTTCAATTCTATCCATATTATACTTCGTTATGTCAGCTGTCTTACGCTTGTTGATTAACTTCGAAAGTTATGCCGGTTCTATTCTAGCTGTAGGGTTAGAGGCTTTGATACGTTGGCGTTTCTTGATCAGATCTTTCGTCTCCTGCGATAGCTTACTGGCATCCTGTCTAACGGAATTACCACCGACTTCTATTGCACACTCGTTAATGATGCCCATAAGATTGTCGTTCATATCTTCAACAGGCATTCGGCTTTACCGAATGCCTGTTCTGTAGCTTGATCCGGAATTCCTCTATTTTCCCTCTTACCGCTAACTCATTGATCGGCTTCTTATATACCAGTTTCTTCCGTTCCCTCCGCAGGTCTAGCCTAATTAGAGTTCTTACCATCTACATCCTCCTGGTCATCATGAGTGGATGTAGGGGCGTAGACCTTCAATTTGTGCCTCGTATTAAGTTTCACAGCAAGACTTGCCACCCTCTCTCGTTAATGCTATAGAATTCCTCTATGCTACCAGCTACATCCTTATTAATCAGGAATCCGACTCCTAGTTCTCGTCTCTCCGCCAAGCCCTGGCAGCACAGGACGTGCCCGCTTTTTAGAACTGTGTGTGCTTCTTTTGTCCTCCTCACTTCACTGAGTCCTATTATATCCCATTTACTACCCTCTAGTTCATCCAATAGCACTGCTAGACTCTCCTCACTAGATAACGTTCCAGCGTTAAACGTAGCCAGGTTCAGATTCCAATGGCGGCCTGTCCGGAACTGCTGCGTCGCAGGTCTGACCGCCGCCGTAGTCAGTTGCTTCGCAGCTGCTGGGGACTGTAAGAATCGCACCGCTGGCACGAGCTGTTAGAATCTCAGTGCTGACGCCCGTTGTTGCAAATGGGTCGCAAGCCCCAAGGGTAGCGTTGGCCTGGCGGCCTGGGGCACAACTGGAAGCATCCGAAGGTCCCGGCAAAGCATGAGTCGACTGGTAACAGAACAACTTGTTTATTCTAACATCGCAAAAGAGCGGGCGGTCAGGTCGACCGAAGTGGAGAGACGGGAGAGCACGTAACTCAACGGAAGAAATCGGAGCCTCTCTCCTGGCGTCCGGGGGCAGCTGCTCTTATACTCTCGGCGTCGCGGGCAAGAAGGAAGGTCACGGGATGAGACCACGTGATGGCGGAGCACGGACGAGCTGAGAGACATGTTGAGACGAGTGTAGTGACTCAGCCGCCGAGCAGGCGCCGATCAGACCTCCTCGCTTCACACTTGGGGAGCTCCTCTCCCCGGCTGCCGCGCTTTGACAAGCGTGGGCACACACACACACACGCACACACGAAGACACGTGGCACTGAAACACGCCTGGACGCGCTTGGCGGGGAGGCTTTGCGGCAGCTCCGAACGGGCCAAAATGTCCGCCGTTTTGAAGGAAGCCCCGGCGTCCGTTGCATCCGCGCCGGCTATACCGCGCGTCGTAGGCGAAACGTAACAGACCGCCCCGCCGGGGGAAGGAGATCCCGATGGTCAGGGGACTGCATCCGCTGTCCGGAGGGATGTCGCTCGATGATGCACATAACCGAAGTCGGGCGTCCGTCGGCGTTTCTTGAGCGCAGCGCACGGAGAAGGCCTCGTTCTCTCGTTCAGGTTCACACAGGACACTGCAAAGTGACTTCGGGAGAGTTGACATTTTTGTTCTCGTTCCCGGCAAGCGTTAGAACTACGCCGAAACTCAACCGCTCAGCCAGCAAGCACGAAACAACCCTCACCAAGTCCTGCCAGGCTCTTTCCCCTTTTATACCACTGCCTAGTTCCTTACAGTAGTCTAGCAGCACTCAGAACGCGTCCACAAATCGGAAAATTGCACTAGAAAGCACATCATCACTTTGAAACACTACACAAAAGCAATATGTTAAAAATCCTGCCTCAGGAAGAAAAACATCAGTAACAAACAACTTTGAGGCTGATTCCTACGTTAGGGGCTTCGATTTAAGCCATCGGCGTTACCGTTGAGACTCCCCTTTTTAAAACGCACCTCAAAGGAATATTGTTGCAAAGCGAGGCTCCAGCGCAGGAGGCGGCCATTTGTGGAAGAGATGGTCTGCAGCCATTGGAGAGGGCAGTGATCCGTCTCGAAGCATGCGAAGCGGAGAACGCAGCGAGCGACCGTACACTAGCTCAGCTGGCGAAAACCCCGTAGCCGCATGCGGCGCGGTCCTTAATGCAAACATCACCCCAGGCAGACACAGCTCCCAGTCAGTTTGTTGTTCAAACCACAATGCTCTCAACACGCGCTTCATGACGGAGTGGAGCTTCTCAACGGAATTCGACTGTGGGTGGTACACTGAGCTGTGTAACAGCTTTACCCCGCACCTTTCGAGAAAGGCTGTCGTCAAAGGGCTAGCAAACACTGTGTCCTGATCTGACTGGATTTCCGCAGGAAAACCAAGTCGCGCAAATATGGACAGTAGTGCATTGACTATCTCAACTGAGCTGAGTTCTTTAAGCGGCACTGCTTCAGGGAACTTTGTCGCTGGGCAGATCACAGTCAAAATGTGTCTGTACCCCGTGGTTGTTACCGGCAGAGGTCCCACTGTATCAATAACGAGCCGTCTAAAAGGCTCCGTAATGATAGGTACCAACTTCAACGGCGCCCTCGATTTGTCCCCTGGTTTGCCCACCCGCTGACAGGTGCCGCATGTCTTCACAAAGTGGTCTGCGTCCCGAAAACACCCTGGCCAATAGTACTCTTGCAAGAGACGGTCCTTAGTTTTCTTAACTCCTAGGTGTCCGGACCACGAACCCCCATGCGACAAGCGCAACAGATCCTGACGGTAGCATTGAGGCACGATCAGCTGATCGAACTCCACTCCCCTGCGGTCTAGATACTTCCGGTACAGGACCCCACCTCTTTCCACAAAGCGAGCATTTTTCTTGGCGATACCTTCCTTGACAATGCAGCGTATGTTTTCTAGGCTGCCATCCTTCTTTTGCTCGGCTATCAAAGCCGACCGGCTGACTTTTAGCAACCTATTAAGTCCGTCTGACGTAGGCGCGATGAGCAAATCTGCAGATAGCTCTTCTAACTTTCCCGTGTCGGGAATTTCCTCTCCAGTATCTGGTGCCTTTAACGCTACAGGCTCAATTTTATTCAGTTCGGACGTGCTCTGAATATCAGCTTGCTGCGCCTCTGACCCTTTCTCATTGTTCGACAACGTCGGCCCCGCAACTACCGCCTTTGCAGCGAGCTCCCGAACCTTCGATCTGGTTAAGGCCTGAACGCTAGCCTCACCAAACAAAAGCCCCTTCTCGCGCAGGAGGTGATCGGACCTGTTCGAAAATAGGTACGGGTACTGGGGGGGCAGCATAGATGACACTGCGGCCTCCGTCTCAAGCGCTCCGAAAGGTCCTTCAATAAGCACTTTTGCTACGGGCAGACACACGCTATGAGCTTCCACGGCTTGCTTGATCCATGCGCACTCGCCCGTGAACATATCGGGTTCTACGTAAGAGGGGTGAACTACATCCATGGTAGCTGCGGAATCGCGAAGCACTCGGCACTCTTTCCCGTTCACGAGGAGGTCTCGCATGTAAGGCTCGAGAAGATTCATGTTCTCGTCAGTGCTGCATAAAGACAAAAACACGACTTTTGTTTTTGTTTCTGGACACTGCGCCGAAAAGTGACCCGGCTTCTGGCACGTATAACAAACGCGCGCTTGCCTCGTCTCGAACCGCTTTCTGCGTTCGGCTTCGGCTGCCGCCGTCTCCTTACGTTCGGTCGGACACTGCGCCGAAAAGTGACCCGGCTTCTGGCACGTATAACACACGCGCGCTTGCCTCGTCTCGAACCGCTTTCTCATGGGCGTGAACTTCGGCCTCTCAAACTTGGAGCCAAATTCACCCTTTTGACCGTCCTTAGCTCCGCGAGCCCGACGCGTCACAAACTCCTCGGCTAGCTCAGCGGCTCGAGCCACCGTACTAACGTCTGGCCTATCCAAGACCCAGTACCGCACGTTCTCAGGTAACCGACTATAAAACTGTTCTAGCCCGAAACACTGCAGAACTTTCTCGTGGTCACCAAACGCTTTCTCTTCTTTGAGCCACTCCTGCATGTTTGACATAAGCCTGTAGGCAAACTCTGTATATGACTCACTTTTGCCTTTCTCATTTTCCCGAAACTTCCGACGGAACGCCTCCGCTGACAGCCGGTACTTTTTTAGCAGACTCGATTCCACTTTGTCGAAATCCTCTGCCTCCTCTCTATTCAAGCGAGCGACTACGTCGGCCGCCTCGCCGGGTAGCAAAGTGAGCAAGCGCTGTGGCCACGTTTCCCGAGAGAACCCCTGCTTCTCGCACGTTCGCTCAAAGTTAACCAGGAACAAACCAATGTCCTCTCCAAGCTTAAACGGCCGCATCAGGTCAGTCATTTTGAACAATACTCGTTCTCCTGCACCGTGTGCCTGACTTCCATTACGAGCGCGTTCCATCTCTATCTCGAGACGCTTCATTTCCAAAGCGTGTTGACGGTCGCGCTCTCTTTCTTTCTCTTGTTGCTCTCGTCCTATCTGTTCTTTACGTTCACGCTCTTGTCTTTTTGCCGTCTCCCTCTCCTCAATGGTCTCAAGGCATTCCGACAGCTCGTCATCCTCAGCTTCTAACTCAAGAATAGCCCTTAGCAGTTCTGGTTTTCTGAGTTTGTCTGAGACATCCAGACCCAACTCTCTTGCAAGCTCCAGCAATTTCGGTTTGCGCAACGACTTCAAATCCATGGCTGCTCTGAATGCTGCTTTCTCTACTGCCTACTATTGTCTTGCCGCAAACTAACCCGGCAGCAACGACAACCACAATTACCAGCTCTGTTTCTAACACTAACAAAAGCCTGGCAAAACTCAGAAGAAGAAAGTCCCGCACTCACCAAACCTCGCAGCCAAGAATTCAGCGCAGTCGTTCCGCTGCAGGCAACCAGTCATCACACAGGGCTCGTTGCACTGCTCCCGGATGGTCGTTGTGCTGCTCAGCATACATTCAACCGCATCTCTTCGCTGCTGGCCTCCGTTGTCGCGATCTCACCGCTGGCAACCAGCTGTTGGAACCTCAGTGCTGACGCCCGTTGTTGCAAATGGGTCGCAAGCCCCAAGGGTAGCGTTGGCCTGGCGGCCTGGGGCACAACTGGAAGCATCCGAAGGTCCCGGCAAAGCATGAGTCGACTGGTAACAGAACAACTTGTTTATTCTAACATCGCAAAAGAGCGGGCGGTCAGGTCGACCGAAGTGGAGAGACGGGAGAGCACGTAACTCAACGGAAGAAATCGGAGCCTCTCTCCTGGCGTCCGGGGGCAGCTGCTCTTATACTCTCGGCGTCGCGGGCAAGAAGGAAGGTCACGGGTTGAGATCACGTGATGGCGGAGCACGGACGAGCTGAGAGACATGTTGAGACGAGTGTAGTGACTCAGCCGCCGAGCAGGCGCCGATCAGACCTCCTCGCTTCACACTTGGGGAGCTCCTCTCCCCGGCTGCCGCGCTTTGACATGCGTGGGCACACACACACACACGCACACACGAAGACACGTGGCACTGAAACACGCCTGGACGCGCTTGGCGGGGAGGCTTTGCGGCAGCTCCGAACGGGCCAAAATGTCCGCCGTTTTGAAGGAAGCCCCGGCGTCCGTTGCATCCGCGCCGGCTATACCGCGCGTCGTAGGCGAAACGTAACAGGACTGAGGGCGGCGTTTGATTGTTGTATTCATATAGGAGGTTGTGGCCAAGTACTGCACCAGGGTGGCCAATCCTGCTGTGGTGAAGGAGTGCGTTACCGGTTTTGGTCACCGGGATCAGGCCGCACTCCAGGCCTGTTTATGCAATTTTATCAACACGCGGATCTTTTTTTTAATCCGGTGGAAAATTTCCCGGCACCGGGATTCAAACCACGGTCCTCTTGCCCGCGAGGCGGATGCTCTACCTCTACGCCATCGCTGCAGTGCATTATCTATTTGCAAAGTGTTTATTGGGATTTTACTTGTTCACAGTATTGATGATTCTATTTTGCTAGAAAGATTTCGAATGTTGATACAAAAAGAAAGAATGAAAGAAACGAAGGAAGGAAAAACCCGCCGCGGTGATCGAGTGGTTAATGCGGTCCTCTACTACATACGTAAAAAATAAAGAACGCTCGCGTACTTATGTTTAGGTGCACTTTGGAGAAGCCCAGTAGTGGAATATAACCCGGAGTTCCCAATACGACGTGCCTCATATGCAGATCGTAGTTTTGGCTCGTCAAACCACAGAATTTATTATTTTTAAAGAAAGAAAGTGGGTGGTGGGGGGGGGGGTTATTTCGCAGATTTTGTCGTCTGCTTGAGCAGCCGACACAAGGTGCGCTGTTCTTAACCGCCACCTTTTACGGATAACATTAAGCTCATATTTCAGTCACACGCTACAAATAGTCACTGACACAAATCGAAACACTTTTTTTTTTGCTATAAACCTTCTGTCATTATTTATGCAACAAAATTTTCATATACTGCACAGATAGCTCGTTGTAATCAAGCGCACCTCCCGGCTATTTCTACAACGAACGCACTAATAGCTGGTTATTGTCACTCGCACGCAATTTTCGCGAGAAAGACAAGCCACCGTTCGAAAGAAGAGAAGGGACGCGTATTGTGCCGCCATCTCTGGAGCCGTTCGCCAACTAATCCCGCGCATGGTCAGTGATGCCTTGCCCGCGGAGTGTGCGGAGAAGCAGGCAGCACAGCAGCACAGCCAGCCGGGCCGCCCGCGCTCTCTCCCTATGCAGCAGCTTGCATTCGCGATCGCGAGTGGCTGGCTGACAGCTCGCTTCCATGTGATCCCGCCGCCCGATGGGTTACGAACGCCGCCTCACTCCTCCCGGTTCGCCGAGTCGCCGTGGAGCAGCGACTAGCATGACGGTGAGCGCATATCTGCCAGCCCCCCGTTTCACTTCATCTTCTCCCACACTTTTTGGCGAAACGGAAGACAAAAAGCGCGGTTCCGTCGACTGAATAATAAAAAAAAAAAGACAAAAAATAAGGAAGAAACGACGCCGATTTCACGTCGTACTCGTGGACGCGCTGATCGCGTTCGACGGAGCAGAGGAATTCGGGAAGCGCAGGAGCGTCTTGTTTTTGCGGCGTTTGGAGGAGGCGGTGGGTTCGCGGCAGCTGTCGCTTCCGACAGAAATGCTTGCGTCGTCGACGGCGTTTGGTGTACGTACCTGCATGTGCGCTTTCGGCCAGCTGCGTCGTCTGTTTCGTTCTTGCCGCGGCTCGGTTGGCGTGGGACTGTTGACCGTCTGTCTCTTCGTGAAGGTGTGAATTGCTGTGTCGATCACTGCGCGGAGTGCGAATCACACCGGGAGTCCGTCGTGCGCGAATTGCGGTAAGCGTTGCACTTCTTGATTTGCTCGGTGTCGTATCATCCGCGCCCTTTTCCCCCGGCCGCTGACTTTCGCGCGATGAATCTCCAAAACACGAGTTGCACGTATGTGTGACAATTTGTGACGCGCAGCCTTGCGATGTGCGTGCGCGCATTGTGGCTCTAAAGCTTCCGGGGTAAACGTGTCGAGCATGCTGTGCTTCTGTATTGCGGTGTTATACACCGGTGTTTCTCTTTGTTGGCGGGACGATTTCGACTGGGAGCGTGCTCTATTCGGTATTGTTGTGATCACAAAACGAGCACGCCATTTTTAAAACGCGTAGCAGACGACGCGCGTTCCACTTGCTAAATGAGAAGTGGTAACAGGTGCCCCATTTTTCGAGATTACAGCTGCGATACATTGAAACAAGTCGCTTTCGCGTGTCAATAGAACGATTCGCATTTTATATCTGCGCATAAATTAAATGGCGTAAGACATTAAATTAAGCTTGGGTTACAAATAGGGTCAAGATGCATCGGACCAGAAAGGTATATCCTTCTTTGAAGAATGTGTTTATACCATTAAACGTCAAGCAAAAAGAGATTTTCCGACGAATAAGGTTAGAAAATGGGTAGAATAACATGTCGGCAATAGAACCATTTGGGTCGGATAATGTAATGATTCCATTACATTGCCAATACGCGCATCGTCAGTGGTCCGAGCGACGTTCCGTCCACGTGATCATCCGGATCAGCCGGCCGGGAACGGTAACCGATACGAAATAAATAGAATATGGTGAAATGAATTGTTACTTTCTGGAGTCTACAATTTCGAGTAAAACATGAAGGGAAACGTCACTGCCGTGTGACATTGTCTGTTCGCCTGTCAGCCAGGCTCGGGCTGTATCGAAAAAAAAAAAAAAAAAAAACATGTATGTCTTAGATAACTACCTTAAGACACTTATTGGGTACCTTGTATCTGTATCGTGATGCATTCGGCAAGACGTATATCAGTATCTGTATTTTCGATGCATCGTACGAAGTATCGTACATCTGAAGACACAAGGTACACCTATGCCAAAATCCACAAAGACACACAGTCACTGAGAGCAGTTAAAACGTATTCCGAGGAGACACTTTCATGCGAACTCAGTTTCCTTATAACCAAACACGATTGAGAAAGCCGACTGCTGTTCGGCTCTGGTATTAGTTGTGAATAAAACTTTAATAATTAACTTCTTTAATTATACTTCTTATAGGTAGGATGGTCCAACCGCAAAATGGAAGTCAAGTCGATGCTTACAGCGTACCATCTTGCTTGAAACGTTCTGCTTAGCACCAGTTTTAAGACGTGCAGACTTCACACGTTTCGTGAAATGCATGGCTGATCTGGCTGAAGTTTTACGCACCGTACTTGACACAATACAGAAACACGTGATCTGGAACATCAGTGCACATCGCTGCAGATTTTAAGTACTTTGGTTGCACTTTGCAAGCGCCTGATGTGCGTCTGCTTCTGAAGTGCGTCTGCTCGTTTTCGTCGCTTTCGGAACAAAACGCACTCGGCGCTTCTCTGGAGGTCTTCTCCACGCGCAGGCGCCGTCAGTAGCAGGACGGCACGGCGACGGCGACGGCGCAAATGCTCCTCGAGAGTTGGTATAATTGCTATCGGAATAACAGAGAGCCTTGCTGCGTTGAACTTACTCTGCTCGTCGCCATCGCCCTGCCCGCACCGCTGTCGCATATCTCTCTCTCTCTACGTCGGCTGCTGTTTGAAGTTACGTGGCGTAAAAGACGACTTGTCGTATTATTTCACTACTGCTGCATTGAATTTATTTACTAGTCTACCATTAGGAATCAGCTAGATGACGTGAGTCAGAAACAGTTTGGCGGCCGTCACAATTCGAGAGCAGCGTGAGAAGGTCTACACATGGAACTCAGAGCCCTGGTGCCGCTGTATACACTGTCGCTCTATACTGTCTTTGTGCCAACTCTATTATAACTCCAGCCGTCTTTTACTATTTTCCACCGCTGGTTCATTTGCTTTTCTCCTATACTATATTTAAAGAGATGATGAAGAGAAAAAAAAACATATGTGAGCTGTATTAGTAAGTTACCCTTGCAAAAAAAAAAAAAAAATATCGATCCAAAAAACTGATCTAATAATACTGTGTGCAGAGGCTTGGGTATTAAACCGTATAGGACGCCCCTCCCCTGCCCCCCCCCCCCCCCCCAAAAAAAAAGAAGAAAGACGGACATCGACGTGGCCTGTGAGTTCCCTCACCAGCTCGGCGTGACATAATGGATTTTGACCTCGTCTGCTCGGACGCAGTGAATCTTTTTTTTTTTTTTATTGGCAAAGGCGAACTTGTACACTGTGTTCTAAAGAAGCCGAGGACTGGACTCGGCAAGTTTCAGTAACTTTTAGTGCGCAAAAAACGGTGCAAATACCGAAATATACTTTGAAATCCATGGCGTCACACCGACGCGCTGACGCTGGGATCTCGGCGTGATATTAAAGAAAAACTTCGACCTTCACTTTCTATTCTTATAATCAACGTATTACCGATAAACCGGCGAGGATAGAGTTCCGAAACAATATTCTTTGTCAGTCTGTACTGATATAGTGTTTCTCGTTAGTATTCCTCTAAAGCTCGAGGCATTCGACTAAGTAACCATATACACAATTATTCACCTCTCTGCGCGCACTTTGACATTAGAACAGAGCATGCTTAATCGTTTCTTCGCCATTTCCAGACGCTACGGACTTGTAGTCGCCATGGACAATTTTTCTCCTTGTGTAAAGTACCGCGTTCAGAGAATCGTATACCCTCGATGCGAGTTCGAAACAGCATTTTCTGCAGCGTTTTCAAGTATATTAACGCATCTCTCTCTTGGTTTCATTCATAAAGTTCCATGGTTGGCTTCCCCTCTCCATCGTTCGACGCGTCCCCCTTATGTAATATTTGCTGGTCATTTTCGTGCCGCAGTTTTGCACATTTCCTACACCGCGTGTAAACATTTTCTTTTTTTTCAAAACAACATGATCTACCGTCTCTGCGTCTGACGGGTGCAAAGTCAAGTTTGGATGCACATTTTGCAAGACAGTCATCGGCGGCGCGTATTGCTCCAGCTTCGAGCTTCAGCCTTCACCTAAAGTTACGCAACACTTTGAAAGTTGCTGCGAACCCAATATACAGTTTTAGTGGTAACAATGTTGATGATTATGACGATGATGATGTGAGTACCCGCTTTGAAATTGGGTGGTGACAAATCTCACCAAGCCTCTTTTGACCTTTCAGTGCTTGTACCTTTTTAAATACCTTCATACCCTAAGCTATATTTACTGCCGCTTACTGATGGCTACACGGAACAAAATCTGTACATTGCGGTGTAAAATTTTTAAACTTTGTTATCTCCATATGACACGTGCAATATATATTCATTGCATAATATGCAGATTATGCATACGGAAACTTCATGTGGCACAATTATAAAACTATACAAACGAACACGCTTCAATATAAGGCACTGACCCGCTTTACGGAAGAACCGCAAAGCAGTGTATCGTACTGGTGACAGAGGCGCCATGAAAAAAATATCCTCATTGCGCAGCGTAATTCCACTAACTGCTGCGCGTCATGTCGGCCCCGTACATTGTTCGGAATTAATTACGATATAGATAGTTGTTAGAACACCGAAATAATTTTGTATATGTGTGTGTCAGTAGACGTAATTTGAAAAGATGATTGTCTGGCTGACGGGAGATGAGAAATGCGCCAGTAAAAATGGGTGGATGGATGCAAGGTAGGAGCGTCCCCTTTGAAACGGGGTTGATGGCAGTTGCCACCATTCTCAGCTTTTTATTTTTGTTTAACTGTGTTGGAAGTTATTAAAATTCACCATTTTCTTTAAATACATCTTCCTACACTTTTAACCTTATGTCACCTCTCTGCTTTTGAGCCACCAATCCTCCAATCGCTTTTTGCTAATTTCCACCGCATATTTATTTAGATGACTATTGTTATCTCTAAACTCTAGGGCCTCAGGAAGCGTGACTGTGCCCGCATCGACATCGGGATGGATACCATCACATTTTAGTGTGAGGTGTTCTATTGTTTCTACAGATTTACCACGCACAGTATATGTGTCTTCTTCTTCGTGAAATTTCTTTTTATAGCTCCGCGTTCTAAGAAATCCTGACCTAGTTTCAAAGAGAAGGGCACTGCCTCTTGAGTTATCATAAAATGCTTCCTTCCTGATCTGCTGTTTCAAGTCTCGATATAGTTCAACACTATGCTTCTTTTCCATTGAATTTATCCAATTTTTACCTTCCACGTTTTTAACCTGTCGTTTAATGCTCTGTCTTTCTCCGTCCTCGTGTCTGGCATACTTACTGGTTAGCTTTCTAGTTCTTTTCCGCCATTGTGAGTCAACGCTCTTTCTGTATAGGTATTTAAAGACCTTAGCTGCACACCTGTTATCGACCAATTTCCTCAGGCGTTTTTCGTATAGGATTTTACTCTGAGCTTCCCGTGCTTCGAACGATGCCCAGCCCATATCCCCCTGTACTGATTCGTTTGTAGTTTTCTCATGGGCACCTAGTGCTAATCTTCTAACAGATCTCTGATTTACTTCTAGTCTCGTCTGAACTTCTGCCCTTAAGCACAGGACCGCATTCCCGAAAGTAAGCCCCGGCACCATTACTCCCTTCCAAATACCTCTCAGTACCTCATACCTGTTGTACCCCCACAATGCTCTATGTTTCATTATCCCGGCGTCTCTTCGCCTTTTTGCTATGAGAGACTGTTCTTGCTTTTCCGTGTACCTCTGCCCTTTGTTTATCCATACCCCGAGATATTTGTATTCTGCCACTTGTGGTATTTCATGGCCTTGTATTGTAAGCTCCTGATCAGTTGTATCTTCGGAAAACATCCCACCGGACTTAGCTGCACTAAAACTGAAACCTAGACTGTCGCCTTGGTGTCCACAGTAATTTACCAGAGTTTGCAAATCTTCCTGGCTATCTGCTAACAGTGCAATATCGTCCGCATACATTAAACCCGGTAGTCGTTGCTCAACAACCTTTCCGCCTAATCTCTACGACAAATTATACCCTAGATTGCTTCCTTGTAGCCTTCTTTCCATACTTATCATATAAAGCATGAACAGCAGCGGTGATAGAGGACAACCTTGCCTTAATCCTTTGTGCACCTCGACAGTTGTACTCTTAATTCCTTCCCATGTTACTTCAACATTATTTTCTCGATATATTTCCTGTAGAAAATCAATTGCCTCATGACCGATACCTTCATCTTTTAATATGTTCCACAGGAGTTCCCTGTTCACATTGTCGTATGCACCGCTTATGTCCAGAAAGGCTAAATACAGAGGTCTACTTTCCGCCTTAGCTATTTCTATGCACTGGGTAAGCACGAACAGGCTATCATCTAAGCGCCTACCACTTCTGAACCCGTTCTGAAGTTCTCCGAGTATTGTATTACTTTCTACCCATGACTGCAATTTTAATTTCACCGCCTGCATTGCCAGCCTATATATAACTGATATTATCGTAATTGGTCGGAAGGATTTTATGTTCGTCTTATCGCCTTTTCCTTTATAAATCAAATTCATTTTACTCTGTTTCCAGCTGTGCGGAATTTGCTTATTTGTTATGACTGCCTCCAATGCCTTTATCAGCGTTTCCTTGCATCTTGGGTGAAGTTAATTAATTAACTTGATTGGAATTTCGTCTATCCCTGTGGACGTGCCTCTTGGAACATTTGCTTCCGCCTTTTTCCAGTTAAGATTGGTCAGTTCTAAGTTGTTTCTATTGTGCTATACTGTGTTGCTTCCTCATTTGGGGCGATTACCCTATCGTTTTTCCTAAATGACTCAGCTATAACTGAACCAATGTAGTTCACACCGTCATCTCCCTCTAAGCAATTTCCCTCGGCATCGTGAATCTGTTCCTGCTTTCTGTGGTTCGCTTTACCCAGCCAGCTTATATGCTTCCAGAATTTTCTTGTCCCCCCTTTAGTTGCATCGCGAACTTCAGCCAGCCAACGATCAGAGGACTGCTTTATTTTAGCCTGGACGAGGACCTGTACTTGTTGTTTTTTTTGTCGATAAGATTCCCATTTTAGGCCTATTTCCTCTTCAGATAACTGCGCCCTCTTCTTTGTGTTTCCATGATGCCAACCGTCGTTGTTCGATGGCCTCCGTAATTTTCTTATTCCACCCATTTCGTGGCTTCCTCTTTCCTCTCCAACGGTCTACTCCTTTTACTTCTTTTATTTTTATACTAATGAGTAGTTCTGATTATAATCCCACTGTTCCATGGGATGTTTCTCTATTGCTTCTTCTATGCCGGCCGCTATTTGCGCTATTTGTTCGTTATTTAATTTTGCGTACTCTTTTTGACTTCCCTGCATTTCTCTTTTGAGCAGGGCTCCCAACTGTAGACTAATACGCTTATGATAACTTCCGAGGCTGTACTTCCCCTCTTCGTCTATTTCCATTATTGCGAGCTCGCTATACATCCCCTGCGACATTAAGCAGTAGTCAATGATCGTTTGCCTCTTACGGGATTCCCACGTGATTTCTCCCTCACACTTAGTTTATCTATTTACTGTAACTAGGTTGTGTCGTTCACAGAAGTCTAGCATCAACTTCCCGTTACAATCTGTGTATCCATCCAGATCCTCGATGTGGCCATTCATGTCACCCAGCAGACAAATATCGGCACCTTCTCCAAACTGCTTTATATTGTCATTGAGACACTTCACTAGATCCTTGTTCCCTTGCCTGTATTTGTCCCCTGTCCCTAAATAAACTACTCCTTGCCATGTCTTTTTACCGGCAATTGTACCTGATACCCAGGCATGTTCTTTGAAAGTTGACTTTACTCTTTGCCAATTTGTTCCTTGATGTATCAGCATACCTACACCTCCTCCCTTCCTCTCCGTTGTTGTTCTGTTGCTCCCTTCCCAGGCGTCGCCTTCAATAAGCGGTGGGTCTTCTATATCCCTGAGATGTGTTTCGCATAGCGCGTATACACCTACTTCTTCGTCGTTTAACTGCTGTTCTATTTCTAACCACTTCGCTCTCTTTCTGCCGCCTTGCATGTTTATGTACCTGATCCTGGTGTTAAATTTCTTTTTTGTAGTTTTCTTCCTGGACCTCCTAGTGGCCATTTTATTGGCGTCAGCCTCTATTGTTGCACTTTCTACTTTGTTTCTACCTACCCCTACGCCCTGAGCCGCAGTGGACCCCCTAAAAAAGCTACTGCCCGACCTGCCAGGCGTCAGCCGATCTCGGCTCCTAGCCTTCCATTAAAGTGGATGCCATTTCGTGTAAAGCCTCCGCCAAAGCCTGCTCTATGCACTTCTCTGTTTATGTCTGCCACTTCAAAGCCTTTCTCCTAGCTTAGCTTTCTTATCTCACGATTAACAGCCACAACGCCCTTGGTAATTTCTCCGTTCCGTCCTTGTACCTCCAGCACTGTGCATACCACGATCTGGACTTGCTGTGCTATCGCCCTTAAATCGTCAACTCCCCTCCGCTAATCTTTCCACTACTTTTGCTGCTTCACTATTCAAGACATCATTTAGCCCCGCCGCTGCCACTGCCAAATTGCGCTCTGCAACATTCTCAGAAAGCTCGCTTTTTGTTTCTCTCAGTACTGCGTCCATTGTCCTGCCTGGGAATGTCCCGACTGCTACCCGCTTATCACCCTTTGCACGCTCCATTACAGCTCATTTGCACCTCCTCATATTTGAGTCACCACCGATAAGTACTAGGGCATTCCCTTCCTCCCTCCTAACTTCCAAATTATGCTTCCTCTTATCAGTAATTGTGACCTCATTCCTTGGGGTTAGCTTGTATCCCTCCTCTCTTCGCGCCCGCTGGCGCCCCTGTGGCTGCAGCGTCGCCCCACTCGGGGCGTGTTGTGCTGCTTCACTAAAACTAAGCCGATTGACCGGCGGCGAGCCGACGACCGCTTGCACTGCCTCCCTGCCTCCCACTTCGCCTGTAGGGTCTACCCTACTTTCTGGGCTTTTGCCACCGGCTTGATGTCCCGACCCATAATTATCCGCTGCCCGCGTCTCAAGTGCATCGAGCCGCCTTTCCAGTTCTGCGCTCCTTTCCTTCCCTTCTCCAAGCTCGGCCAATGTTCTTACTAATTTCGCGGCCTGGACCGCTTCCACCTTGACCAAATCGTCGACTTTCGCCTGCAGTGCTTCCCGCTCCTCCCTCAGGTCTGCTTTAAGCTCTTCGAACTTGGCTGCCCAAGTTCCTTCCAGCTTTTGGACTGCTTCCCGGACACCCTCGCACAGCCTGCACGTAAAGCTAGACCCCTCCGCGTCTGCTAAACTCTGGAAACTGGTCTCGTCGATGATGCACCAGCGCAGGCACTCGTCGCACTGCACTTGCTCTCCATCCCCCGCGACCTTCCCTTTCTTCGGTTTCATCGCTAGGCCTACGTACCTAGGCTCAACGAGCAAGACCGCCAGATCACTCGAGCAAAATAAAGCCGACCTCGACCGCTATCCCAAACAAAAATAAAAATTTAGCACTCTCTACCCCAAGTAAGAATCACTTCGAAGAGCTAGCTGAGAGAATTAAATAAGCCTACCAAATAGGTCCCGCCTACCACCTAGGCCTAACGGGGGAACTACTCTTACCAAGAATTCAAAATTTGCGCCCCTACTCCATGCAAAAGAAAACACTTTGAAAACACTAGCTAATAAAAAGAAAAGAGTACTTAGCTACGAACGACGTCGTTGAAGCCTCGAACGCAGGAGCGTCCGCCACATCCACTCAGCAGCCACACGAACCACTATCATACCTAATAACTTGCAGCGCCATCTGCCGCGCAACTATAATAAGGACTTTTGTATCGAATTATCTTATGGTACATATGTCAAGTATTGTCTCGGATACAGTTAATCCGCTCGTACCTTGTATCTGTATCTCTGATACTTATCGTCTCAGTATCTTGTGTCAGTATCGTGGTACGTTTGCAAAGTAGCTTTGCCCAGCCCTGCTGTCAGCGAATATGAAGGTCTGAGCGTGTATACTGTTAAGTGAAGTCGAAGTCGTGAGGTTGGTTCCTTTCGCAAAAGATGCTACAGGACCGCCCCCCCCCCCCTCCTCTTCCATTCTTCTTCTTCAAAAAAAAAAAAAAAAAGAACTCAGCTGGTCGTAATTAATTCGGAGTCCTCTACGTTCACAGCGTCTCTCATCATCACCATCAATCTTTTTTTATATCCACTGCAGGACGAAGGCCTCTGCCAGCGACCTCTGCCCTGCGCTAACTGACTCCAGGTTGTGCCCCGTAAATGTCCCAACTTCATCACTTCACCTGATCTTATGCCGTCTTCGACTGCGCTCTCCCCTTCCCTTGGCACCCACTCTGTAACTCTAATGGACTACCGCGTTTATGTGCCATACGCATTACATGGCCTACCCAGTTCCATTTTTATTTCTCTTAATGTCAACCATAATATCGACTACATTGTGGTGCGTTAAGTTTATTTATTTATTTATTTATTTATTTATTTATTTATTTATTTATTTATTTATTTATTTATTTATTTATTTATTTATTTATTTATTTATTTATTCATTCAGGTACCTCATGGGCTCCAACTGGAGTATTATGTAAGCGGAGTTAAAAATTTGGGTTCGAGCAGAAGCAGTTAGAACGTTGTTGTAAAATAGTAAACAAATGAAAAAAGAAAATGGAACGAAACAAGCACTTCAAAACAAAATGCTGCATATTTTTTTCTTTGAAGATGACGGGGTCAGAGATGTGAACGACGCTGGCCGGAAGACCATTCCAATCGATGATTGCACGTGGCAAGGCTGACGAGTTGAATGCGGTGGTTTTTTCCCGAAAGACGTTTGAAACTGAGGTGATTAGGCAGTCGGTACGACGTGCGATTCGGCTGCGTGAGAGGTAGGGTAAATGGATGATCGCTCTAAACAAGTTTATGGAAGAGGCAAATAAGTGGTGATTGTTCTGCGAGATCCTTAAGGACGGAAGGGAGCAACGACGCCTTATAATGTTAGTTATGCTGGGATTCCGGCTGTCTAATACTCGTGCAATAAAACGAGCGCCACCGTTTTGTACGCGTTCATGGGAATGAACGAGGTATTCTTGATGAGGTGCACCAAATGGAAGATGCGCATTCAAGTTGAGGGCGAACAAACGTTCGAGTTGCCGAGTCGAACTGGGCACGCCTCTGATGAGAAAAAAAAAAGAAATGCGAAAACACTCGTGTACTTAGATTTAGGTGCACGTTAAGGAAACCCCAGGTGGTCGAAATTTCCCGAGTCCCCCACTACGGCGTGCCTCGCAATCAGAAAGTGGTATTTTACGTAAAACCCGCATATTTTTTTTTTTTTGCTTATAGATTGTTCCAGCACGCTACAACTCGCTCGAGCGGGAATGACGTCAGTGCTGAAGTGGATAGCAGGTGCACGTGCTCGTTCGGCGAAGCGTTAGCGTTGCCGGTCGTATACGTCACACTGTTTACGCACCAGCTTGTCGAAAGCGTGGCAGGTATATCAGCAGAGAGGCTGCGTGCGCGCCAGAAGCATCCTGTAACTGCCGCGTTTAACTGGCTTTTTTACATATATATCTTTGTTTTTGTACAGCCACGTGCTGCCGCTACTTGGTGCATCGCTGTGCGCACACATGCACGCACACGTGGTGGCCGGAAGCGTCAGGCCTCAAAACGCGATGCTCTCGTTTGCGGCTTGGTCACCGCATGGCACAGGTATAGTGAAGTAGGGGGCTATAGCTTTTTTTTTCTTTCTCTCTTCCCTTCATTTCTCCCTCTCTCTCTCTCTCTCTCTTGTGTCTTCAGTAGCAGGTAAAGCTGTAACCACGCACGGAGCACATTTATGACGCACTTCCGGCGTTTCGACGCGCCCTGCAGTGCCAGCGCGTCGGGCTCCATTTCGCACCGCGCGCGATAACAGTCCAATATTCGTGACCGAAATGCGTGCCACAACGTATATATCTTTTTTTCTATTTCTTGGTTTTTTTTACGTCATGTCAAACATAACTATAGTGTTTTTTTGTATATTCATACTAAAGTTTCTGGAGGCACCTCGGGCACTGCGATTGCCTGGCTACTATGGGGAATGGTGCAAGGACGTATTGCGTGTATTTATCCATTATTCCTGCTGGTGGCTTCAGATGTTCTTGTGAATTTATTTGCTTCGCCTTATGTCCGTCTTTTGGCCTAAATTTACAACTATAATCAATTTTTTTTGAGCGTATGTGACAGCTGCCGCTATGCAAACGCATAATCTTGGCGAGTTGTTCCATTTGTAGCCCAATGTTCTGTTGAATATTCTCAATTTACAAAGCCACAAAATCGTTAGAAACCAGGTCGTTCTTATTTTCTTCGCTTGCTTTTATTCCACACAAGCGCGTATACCGAACCGCTCATTCAGCTCTCGGCCTTTATTATTCAAGTTGGACTGTATGGTCTAAGGTCCCACTGACTTCGCGATTACGTTGTATTGAGGGATCATGTAAGGAAGGAATATGCCGTCTTAAAGAAAGAAACGCCCTCAAAAAAAACGTCGCTTTCCCCTAATGGTGAAGCATTGAAAGAGACGGCAATTAAGGTTAGCAAGTGGCGCTCTTTGGTCAGATCTGGGCCTTGCGCCTTTAAAACCCACTAATCAATCGATCACTTAATTAATCAGCGACCAAGGTTTAGCGTCGCCCTGCAAGCGTCTCGGAAAGTTGGCGCGATGCGGAGCGTGTCACTCTGTGAAATAATTTACGCCCTTAAAAGTGATCGAGTGAGGCTGTAAACGGGCATATATATAACTCACACCCTTAGACTATTTTGAATGAGGGCATACAAGTCGCTCTATAACTAATACTGTTACACCCGTAAAAGGGTGTACGTGTATGAGTGCACCCCACCCGTAAAGGATGTGCGGGTCAAAGTACACTCTTTTAGGGTGTACACCCGTGAAAGGGTGTAGGGGTCTAAGTACACTCCACCCGTAAAAGGATATACGGGTCTGAGTACACCCTTTTAAGGTGTAGTCAGACCCGTACACCCTAAATAAGGCAAATTTGCACCCTTATTCATTTTTGAGGGTGTAAATTATTTTGCTGTGTTGCAGCGACGTTGCAGGTGTCTCACCTCGATTGTGCACGAGACGACACCGACGGGAAACAAAACACGAAAAAAAACGGCAGCCTTTGTTTTTTAGCGTGCAAATAAATGGTTACGTGCATTTAGCTTGACGTTCCCGACGGTGCGGTATGTATGCACGCGGTTGCTCGAGCAGTAACGCTAATGTATGCGCGCATAAAGCTCATGCCAGCAGTGCATGGGAGTCGAGAAGGTTAAACAAAACAATTGGAGGACGCTTGAGCGTCGCCTTTCAAGAGTGGTACGCGATATCATTCAAAGATCCCTGACTGGCTTCTCGAGCTTTCCGGCAACTGCAGCGCGTGTCACCGTAATGTTTACCGGGAAACGCTGGCGGCGAACCTTGTATGCACGAAGGCGAGCTTTCTGGTGGAATAAACGCGGCCTCTTGTGTAGTCCGGTCCCGGAGGTAGTGCGCAGACCCCCCCCCCAGAAAATCATTTTCAGGTTAATGAGAGCAGCATTCCGTCTTCTCTCACGTCCGTGTCGTTTTTTTGTCGCGCAATATCATTTAAGTAATTTTCAGGTTTCTGCTTTTGTTTCGCACTTTTAATATATTAGCCTGTGAAGATTTACCGTAAAAGTTCGCGCTGTCGGTGTTTTGTTTCGGGACATTTGTTTGTGGGCTCTCATTCTCAAAATTCCGAGGAATAAATTTATCAGGTATGTAAGATAAGGTATAAGCAACTTTAGTCATAGAATAGCGTGGAAATATACACCCGCTTATACCGCACGTCATATAGCAAGGCGTGGCGTATATCTAAATATTTCTACGCAACAGCCGCCACAGTGTGGCTGCACTGAGGAGGAAGAAGACGACGTGGGCCGGCTTGATATAGCGTCGCCATTTTGACCTTCCGTTAGCTTCCCTGTAAATAAATTGTATATAGCATTGGGCTTCGGCTACACGTAACAATATATACGGAAAATTTCGCTCACGGACAACTCCGCCGACACCGGATTTTCTGCTACACGGGGCCCTTAGCGCAGTCGCGTTAAAGAATTGTCTGCACTGGAAATGTATTTTTCCGGAAATGAATCCGGGTAGCCGTCATCTTAGGAGCGGTACAATAAAGGAAGCGCTTTTCTCCCCCTTCCTACAAGTCTACCATAACTTATTTTTGCCGTACAGACATATACTGTTCAACGTGTATCTTTGTGTTATTAGTTTTCGGATGAAGCCTGAACGTTCTGACATTTTTCTTTTTACTTGGCGATAGCATCCATCGACACTCGGACACAGATAATGACAACGTCGGAAACAACCAGTTTCTTATATTTTTTTTCTAATTAACCTAGCGTTTACATTAACAGAGCCAGAGCACTTGATCTACAAGCGACCACTATATATCCGACAAGGCTCTATTTCAGAGGTTATGTGTAGGGGACAGCCGTCGGGGGTTTTTGTTTTTCAACCCTCCGTTGATGGATGCCTATCCGCTAAGGATTTCATTGCTTGAAGCCTTACCCGCCGTGGTTGCTCAGTGGCTATGGTGTTAGGCTGCTGAGCACGAGGTCGCGGGATCGAATCCCGGCCATGAGGGCCGCATTTCGATGGGGGCGTAATGCGAAGACACCAGTGCACTTAGATATAGGTGCATGTTAAAGAACCCCAGGTGGTCGAAATTTCCGGAGTCCTCCACTGCGACGTGCCTCGTAATCAGATAGTGGTTTTGGCACGTAAAACCGCGTCCTATTTAAAAAATAAATAAATTATGGGGTTTTACGTGCACCTAAATCTAAGTACACTGGTGTTTTCGCATTTCGCCCCCACCGAAATGCGGCCGCCGTGGCCGGGATTCGATCCCGCGACCTCGTGCTCAGCAGCCTAACACCATAGCCACTGAGCAACCACGGCGGGTGTCCTTTTTTGAAGCCTTCGGTATAGGGATATAAGGGTCGATACAGCTGTTGATCTTGCATTGGCGCGTGTAGCGCGGTAAGCACGTTGGTTGATTTACTGACGACGGTGCAGGTCGAAGTGGTTCTTCCCATCTTTCCATAGCGCAAGTTTCCGGGACGGGGCGGCCAGTAATGAGGAAGCATCTAATTAAAAGTCCGGCCTGACAGCTGCTAATTAACGCGGTGGTGGCGCTTTTCCGGTGCGGCAGCACGGATTCCTTGAAGGCGGCCGTTAATTCAGTTTTTCTCGTTAAGAATAATTAATCACTTCGTTAACGTGTTTCGGTATCAGAGAGAGAGAGAGAGAAAAAGAAAGGGGGGGGGGGTATCTGAATTTCGTGCCGTCAAAAACGAAAAGCTGGTTGCATATGACTCTATACGTATTGAATTCTTCGTTTTTGAATGCGTGACTTCAGCATTGGTTTCATAGCGATCTGTTAAATGAATGGCGAAGTGTCCGATTAACAATGTATATTGCCGCTTAACATGTGCGATTGCGTTTGTCGGTGGCCGTTATTAATGACTGTGGGTAAGCAGATGCCCGAGTGTGGAATGTCCAACCAGGCGCGAAAAAAAAAAAAAAAAAGAAGTGTGTGCTTGATTTTCGGTTTTTTTCTTTCTTCTTAAGGGTCGCAGTTATTTCGTATCCTTTTCCTTTTCTTTCTTCTTTTTCTTTCTTTCTTTTTTTCAGTTAGCGCGTGTCGTGTAAAAAATTACAATAGCCTAGTATATATTGTCATATTCGAGCAGTGGTGTTTCGATGAGCGCGCGTATACAACTGTAGCTTGACTTAACGCTGGAGATGCGGCCATGCGGCTTGACCTTTATCGCTTACGTGACATCGTTGATGCCAAAAACGCAGGTGTAAGCTCGCTTGCTGTGCCTTTCTATTACAGCGCGTCTCATTAACCTCAGGAGGGCCTGATATGAATAACAATAATAGATAGATAGATAGATAGATAGATAGATAGATAGATAGATAGATAGATAGATAGATAGATAGATAGATAGATAGATAGATAGATAGATATAGATAGATAGATAGATAGATAGATAGATAGATAGATAGATAGATAGATAGATAGATAGATAGATAGATAGATAGAGAGAGAGAGAGAGAGAGAGAGCGTAGTACTAAGGGCGATATGTTTCGTGGTTCAGGCGAAATCGAAGTGCGAACCTGATGGATCATTCGCCGATGAAGATTGTGATTGCGTCATCGGAGATGAAGATTACTGTAAGCTTCGGCGAGCACGACATATGCCGCAATGTGCGTAGCGTGGAACTTACGTATATAGGGCGCTGAAGTACACGTATGTATATTATGGGGTTTTGCGTGCCAAAACCACGATCTGGTTACGACGCACGCCGCAGTGGAGGGACTCCGAAATAATTTAGACCACCTAAGGTTACTCAACGTGCGCCTAAATCGGCGCACCGTCAGTGGTCCCGTCTGTGCAACTAACAGTGGTCCGCTCCGAACCGCCGTCGCTTGCACTTCGCTCCTAGAAGGGGCAGGACGTGTGTCGAGTGAGCTCGACAACGCATTGCAGTGTGGTGAAGGCGGTTTAAAAAATCGTGGATCCGGGGCCTCAAAGAGGTGCGACGTAATGCTAACGCATTTCCCTTACGTTTGCCACTCGATCGCCACTG
This sequence comes from Dermacentor andersoni, assembly GCF_023375885.2. Taxonomy (NCBI): domain Eukaryota; kingdom Metazoa; phylum Arthropoda; class Arachnida; order Ixodida; family Ixodidae; genus Dermacentor; species Dermacentor andersoni. The sequence goes on along the minus strand of NC_092824.1, from coordinate 86,305,622 downwards.
CTTTATGTATATAATCATTGTTGATTGCGTTTCAAAACAAAGTCGGGGCTCGGACCCACGTTGCGTTGCGCTTACATTTTGGAGCGACCACGGCACGTCACACGCCGGCTTTCGCCACTCGAAAATTGTCGCGAAACCCGGGCCACCTTAATAGCTTCTTTTATTAGCATTAGAGATGTGTGCCGAAACCGCTTACGGGCCTTCACAAGACAAGTAAGACCATGTGTGTCCTCGTGGTCGGTTCCTATGGAGGTGGTGGTGGCTTCGTCTGTCCTCATCTTCGAAAAACTCGGCGACCTTCCTACACAGAAAGGAAACGTCTTCCCGCTTGCTCAGCATTCAACAGAACGCTACATAAGCCTACGAGAGGACAATGCGTTTCTGTTGTCTAATTCTGTCTCGCTTTCGTCACGTCGTCCCCAAGTATTCTCATAGAAATAGGCCAACAGGATCAGTTTTCAACTGCTCAAGCTAATAATATTGCCAGGTTGGGTATACAAGTTTTATGGATGTCAGGGGTGAGCAGGAGGCGCTTTTTTAAGGGGGCGCGCACTTCTTGTTTGCCGCGAAAGTATAGGGCTGCGAGGCGCCCGAAGGGCGATGAATGTCTCTTCAATATCCAGCCTCCCGAACGCCTTTGGCGCGTTTTGTTGATCTCTATTTATGGCGGTGCCTTGTTCGTTAACGCGATGTGAAAGACGATGCGAGTTGGGCTCTCTCTCTCTCTCGCACGCCTTATATAGTATAGTATAGTATAGTATAGTATAGTATAGTATAGTATAGTATAGTATAGTACAGTACAGTATAGCGCGCTTTTTGCTATACGCCAGCCCTGCCGGTATATACCTTATTTCTCGGCCGCCCTCGGAGGTAGCAGCGGGTGCTTGCCGAGGCGTTAATAAGGAAACCGTTGTCTCCCTGCGGCCGGCCGGCCAATATCCGGTGCTGCTATAGTGGGAGAGGGAACTTTACTGAATTAAGCGCGCTCCGAAGATAACGAAACTATACCTATGCATTCGCACACCCCGGTTGCGTATTACAGATCGCAACCTGATACGTGGCTCTACTTTTGCGGGCGTTGTTACATTTCTCGCGTAAACTGGCGCGAGGGAGTAGATCACCGATTTGCTTCGCAGACTTCGAGGTTACGTTGCTCAACGCGCGCCAAACGGTGCCACATGGAGCTTTTTAAGAGTACGGCCATATATACGAAGAAACAAACAACGAAGCCAGAGGAAGCGTGGGTAAGAAAAAACTTAATTGTGTTTAATTGGAACGTAAAAAGGAAATAACAGAGAAACGGTAAATGGAAATGGCCGAAAAGACAACTCGCAGCCAGAGAGTGAGCCGAACCCGCATCCTCCGCATTATACGCGTGCGGCGCTTTATCAATAGCGCTATCGCGGGGGCTATATCCTCCCGTCCGCTTCCTTGGGTATTTGTGTACGTGTACAAGATTAAAGCCCTGGGATTGTTAGCCAGCGCTGTTGACGACCGAGTCGGCAGATGCGAAACATCATTTTAACCGCAGGCGCGTTGCGGCGTATATGAGCACATAGGAGCGGGCGACTGGCTAATAAATACTCTGTTAGAAGAAAGGTGCGAACGGACACGTATGCGCAGAGAAGGACAGAAAAAGTGATTGTGTACGACTTCGTATCCCTCTTTTAATAGCTATGTTTCACTAACCCCCCCCCCCCCCCCCCCAAAGCGAGAACATACTAGAATAAACCCTCGTGTGCTGCCTCGTGGCATGAAGACTGCCAAATTCTAGGCCCCCGTTGACACTAACAAGATACCGAGCTCCTCAGGCGACCTTATCCAATCAATCAATCAATCAATCAATCAATCAATCAATCAATCAATCAATCAATCAATCAATCAATCAATCAATCAATCAATCAATCAATCAATCAATCCTGGGTTGTTGCGTGCGGAAAACACGATACGATTATGAGGAACGCCGTATTGGGGGACTCCGGATTAATGTTGAAAAATGTGTGTGTGTGTTTTTTTTTTAACGTGCGCCATGCATGGTGCACAGGCGTGTTTGCATTTCTCCCCCGTCGAAATGCGGCCGCCACGGCCGCGATTCGATCCCGAGCCGTCGGGTTTAGCAGCCAACGCCAAAGCCACTACGCCCTTATTCCTTATTCTTCTCGCTGTCAGAGAGTATAGGAATTTCGCGCAGGAAGAGAGGTGAGAGACGACGCAGGCTGCTTACAATCGCCCTAAAACGGTATCCTCGTTTCCTCTAATGCTCGGTTCCTTTCATCTCGATCCTCCCGGAAGTTGCGAGCCGGGACCGCGGCAAAGGGGTGGGGGAAGCGTGGAGCATCCTTCGTGGATTCTCGGAACGGGATGATTGCCCCATCGCCGTGCCGTGCCAACGCCGGCTGGTGGGGACGCGGATGCCGCCTTGAATTGCGGCTCCGGTGCCACTGCCTCGATGCTGATTCCGCTATACTGGCGTGGCGACGTGGTCGGCGTTCCGCCGGCCTTTCAGCTCGACTCGTATACTTCATCTCATTGACTCCGTGCAGTGCAACGAAAACGCCGGCCTTTCGGCTCGACTCGTATACTTCGTCTCATTGACTCCATGCAGTGCAACGAAACCTACACGTCACTGCGACAAAGCTAGTTTTTGGGTTTGTTGGCTTACTGAGACTTCGAAAACATTGCGGCTCATAAGATGAGGACCACAAAACGAAACGCAGTAAAGCACACCACGGTGTCTGACGTGTTTCTTCCTGCGGCTTTGTCTCACGCGCTTCGGTGTTTTCGAAGCGTGTAGCGTCAGGCGAACTAGGAAGAAGAAAATGGGGTCCGCTGTCCTCCGCTATATGCACCCCATTATGCGCGCGACCTCGGCAGGATGGAAGGCATCACGGAAGGATTAGCGAAGTCCGGTATGCGAGCGTCCTTCATTTCCGTGAGACACGCAACCGGTTCTCGTTGGTGATTGGGGAAAGGAAAGATTCGGATAGATACTAGATGAAGAAAGTAAAGAATGCACTGTCGGAACCAACATAGCCGAGTCGCTGTAACGGTTAGCCGAATTGCCGGTTAGCAACGGCGCCAGCCTTTGTCTTCCAGTACCTCCCTTCCCCCTCATCCCGCCTCTCTGGATCCGCCAGTGGTTCTGGTGTGTATGGGGTGTGAAGTATGAGGGCGCGTCAAGATTTCGAATAACCGTGTATTGTGTTATATGTAACAGAACTGTGTGTCACAAGATGGCGCCGCCAGCACTATACTACTTAAGAGGAAAAAACGAAATCGGGAAAGAAACTATTTATGATAACTCAAAGGGAAGCTCATTACTTTTCGAAGCGAGATCGGGATGCCTTAGAACACGCACCTATAAAGCGAGATATAAAAAGGAAGAAGAAGCATGTGCTTGCTGTGGTAAAGCTAGGGAAACGACGGAGCATGTTTTATTAGAATGTGAAGGCGCCTACCCAGCGGTCGAGTTAGGCACCACTGGCCTGCTTGAAGCCCTTGGGTTCAGCGGGAGCAGTGGTAAAGCAAACATGTCCGCAATAGACATTAGTAAGAGGCGATTGGAGGATTGGTGGAAGAAAAGCAGGGAAACGACAAAAGGCGGAGACGTACAAAAGCACAGTTCGCAATAGGGGATCAGAAAATTTGTGCGTGGTAGTTCATAGTTTTTTTTTTCTTTTTTCATTGTTTAACCTAGGTAGGACATTAGGCAGTATAATAGAAAGAGCTTGGTGGCGCAACCCACCGCCCCGTTCCAAAGGGGACGCTCATAACATCCATCCATCCATCCATGCTCAAGTTCACGTAGCCGCCGTTCCGTAAACGCGGACAGGTTTCGACAGGTTATTCTCTACGGCTGCGGGCTGCTCGAATATATATATATATATATATACCACGCAACGTGCATGGTGCAAGTGCCCTGTTTCTAAAGATTAGCGGGATGGCAGCATGCTGTGACTCGAAGGGTGGGACGGTAAGCCTTTTGCTTGGGATGGTTAGCTCATATCGTAGGTACACACAGACTGAGCAGCGCGCGGAAAGCACGCACAAATCGCGCGGTGCATAAAATAAGACGACCAGCAGTCTGAAAGCCGCTGGGGGAGGGGAGGGGGACATGGTCTGAGCAATCAGAGCTTCAGTGCGGATGGATATTAGAGACAGCCGCGGAGGGGTGGGGGGGAGGCAATGGAGCTCGGTGTCGATCGAAGACGCAGGGCTCAATTGAGACGGCAGAACCCCGAGATCGTTTCATCGGGAGGCACGTTCTGTTTCCGCGTTACTTACTCCCATTGTGCTGCAGCGCATATGAGCTCCCTCGCGAGACGCGAAAATGTTTCTTTTGTATGTCTGTGTGGTGAGAGGGGGGCGGGCGGGGTGGGGGGGGGGGGGGAGTCAGCACGCTTGGTACGTTTGACTGCGCCTTTATATAACTCCGGATGGTTATCGAACCAGCCCAGTAGAGAGCGAGAGAGAGAACTTTACTATTACAGCGGCTGCATTTGCAGAGGCCCCCAGTCCAGAGCCGTTAAAAGTCCGTCAAAGCAGCGCAGTGCTTATTAAATGATTTTTTTTTAAATACGGGTTTTTGCTTAACCGTTGAGTGTCTGCCAAATTCTTGTATACTGGTACATGTGGCCTTCGTGCAATATGTACAGACGCAGTATGCGAAGAAGTCGGTGAGGTCACAACCTATTTCTGTATCATAAGAAGCCAACAAACACTGACACCAAGAACAACATAGGGGAAATTACTTGTGCTTAATAAATGAAATGAAGAAACGATAAATTAATTTAATAGAAAATAAAGTGGATGAAAAAACAACTTGCCGCAGGTAGGAACCCAACCCACAACCTTCGCATTTCGCGTGCGATGCTCTACCAATTGAGCTACCGCGGCGCTGTTTCCCCATCCACTTTCTTGGGTATTTATGTGTCTTAGTAGAACTTTGGTAGTGTTAGCCAGCGCCACCACTCACAGACCTTGGCGGCGGACGTGGAACGTCCTTCTTGCCGCAGGCGTCACGAGAACGTGATCTTTTTTGGGTGAAGGCAACTGGTCAATAAACCCACATATGCTACCTGAAGGCATCAATGTTGCCGGATTCGAGACCCTCGTTATGTAATAAACGAGAAGAAAGGGGGTTAACCGAGGGGCCCGATTTTTATTAGTCATAGTGCTACGGCACAATATGCGCGATCACGAAAGGCCAGCAGTGTGAAGACGACGACGACGATTAGAAGCGAGCGCGGGCTGTTGCCTCTTGGCCAAGCGCAGCGTATTTTCCTTGTAAATATATTTGTACATAGCTTTTCGTCTGCGTCTTCCTACGTAACATATCTGGTGGAGGTGGACGTTCCCTGTACCTCGTCACGGAGCTTCGCAGTGGACGGTACGTCGAGCCTTCCTTCATGGCTCCCGGCGACGACAACCCGACTCCGCCGGCTCCGACACCTGCTGCCACTTCGACGACCTACATCACTCTCCCCGCTCCCCGTGATCCTGGCGTATTCTCGGGCCAAGATGGGGAAGACGTCGATGACTGGATCAGCCTGTATGAACACGTCAGCCGCAATAACCGGTGGGACCCTACTATTATGCTCGCCAACGTAGTCTTTTACCTCGGTGGCACACCTCGAGTTTGGTATCGCACGCACGAAGATGAGCTCACCAGTTGGGATTCACTTAAGACACAGCTTCGAGACTTGTTCGGCAACCCCTACGGTCAACAACTTGCCGCGCAGAAGGCGCTTTCCGGCCGTGTGCAGACGTCAACAGAGCCCTATGTCACGTACATTCAGGACGTCTTGGCTCTGTGCCGCAAAGTTGACACCCACATGACTGAGTCAGACAAGGTTTCCCATATCCTCAAAGGCATTGCCGATGACGCCTTCAACTTGCTCGTTTGCAACAACGTAGCGACGGTGGATGCTGTTATAAGAGAGTGCCGCCGCCTGGAACTCGCCAAAAGCCGACGTATTGACCAGCAGTTTGCCCGTCTGCCCAACACCCCAGCGACATCTTCCTGTGCCGACGCTCCTCGTCCCAACAACACTGCCGATGTTACCAGGATCGTCCGGCGTGAGATCGAGGCCGCCTATCCGGCTGCCTTCGACTCCAGTCCCACCAACACATCTGCAGTCACGGTCTCACTGATCCAGGCAGTTGTCCGCCAGGAGTTTGAAAACATGGGTCTTCACACCATCTGCTCGGCCCATCGCCCTAATACCCGCCCGGCTTCTTCGATTTCGCCCCGTCCCGCATCTTCTTACCCACCACGTTTCCGCAACCCATCTGAATGGCGCACTGCTGACGACAAGCCTATTTGTTTCCACTGCCATCGAATCGGGCACATTTCTCGGCACTGTCGTAGTCGCTGGAGTTCCCCGAGCCGGCCTACTTATACTGCCTACTCTCGCCCCTCAGGTGGCCCTTCTCGTCCCTATGCCGCACGCTCCGATAATGCCGCCACTGATTCTCCTGCAACGAACCGCCCCTATTCTCGTTCGCCTTCGCCCCAACGACGACAATCTCGCTCTCCCCAGCCCCGTCGCTCCTATTCGCCGACTCCCTTCGGACGCCGCTCCCAGCCGGAAAACTAGACGATGCAGCGCCTCGAGGTGACGCTGCATTGCTCCCTACGCCGCCAAATCCTCTATTGACTTTGCCCACTCATCTGAACCTTCTTGACGTGCAAGTCGACGGTGTTTCTGTGTCTGCTCTCATAGACACTGGGGCGCATTTGTCCGTAATGAGCGCTGACCTTCGTAACCGGCTCAAGAAAATTATCACGCCCGCCACGACGCCTGTTGTCCGTGTCGCCGATGGCGGAACAGCCCCCGTAATTGGTATGTGTACCGCCCGCGTCTCCTTCGCCGATCGCTCAACAATCGTGCTATTCACAGTCATCGCCCACTGTCCCCACGACATCATCCTCGGCTTAGACTTCCTTTCCGCACATTCTGCTCTCATCGATTGTTCCGCCAGTACTCTCCGCCTTGACCTGCCTGTTCTGGATCCTGCTGAACCACACCCCAGTCGCCTCAGTTCCGCCGACTTCGTTCGCTTGCCACCTTCGGCACTGACCTACGTTGACCTAGTGTCATCCCCACCAGTCCCCGACGGTCACTACATCGCGGCTCCTATGCAAGACGTCCTCCTTACACATGGGATCACAGTACCCCATACAGTTTTATCTATTACGGCGAATTGCGTCTGCCTGCCAGTGGTCAACTTTGGCTTGACGACACAAGTGCTGCCACGTGGGATGTCTTTGGCCCAGCTTTGTTCATTCGAGGATCACTCAGTAGCATCCATTGCAGTAGACGACACTTCATCCGATACTCATCTACCATCGCAGTCGGCAAATTGTACCATCGCTGACTTACGGAAAATGATTGCCCCCGACTTGCCCTCCGAGCACGCTCGTGAACTCTACCGCGTTCTGTTTTCCTACCACGATATTTTTGACTTTAACGATCGTCCTTTAGCCCAAACTACAGCTGTCAAACATCGCATTAATACCGGCGATGCCCCTCCTATTCATCGCCGCCCGTATCGAGTGTCACCAGCTGAGCGTCAAGTTATTCACGCAGAAGTTCGCAAAATGCTTGCCAAGAACATTATTGAACCATCATATAGTCCATGGGCGTCACCTGTAGTACTGGTCAAAAAGAAGGATGGCTCATGGCGCTTTTGCGTGGATTATCGGCACCTTAACAGGGTTACCAAAAAGGACGTGTATCCCCTACCTCGGATTGATGACGCCCTTGACTGCCTCCACGGTGCTCGCTATTTCTCTTCTATTGACCTTCGCTCCGGCTACTGGCAGATTGCCGTGGACGATCTCGACCGCGAGAAGACTGCTTTTGTCACACCCGACGGTCTTTATCAATTCAAAGTGATGCCGTTCGGTCTATGTAACGCCCCTGCCACTTTTGAACGCATGATGGACTCCCTTCTTCACGGTTTCAAATGGTCCACGTGCCTGTGCTACTTGGACGACGTTATCGTATTCTCCCCAACGTTCGCTACGCACCTCGAGCGCCTCTCAGCAGTCCTGGACGTTTTTCGGCGAGCCGGTCTGCAACTCAACGCATCGAAGTGCCAATTCGGCCGTCGCCAGATTACCGTCCTTGGACATCTCGTTGACGCGAACGGAGTGCAACCGGACCCAGGCAAGATCCATGCTGTTACGCACTTCCCTGTTCCGAAGTGTGTCAAGGATGTGCGCAGCTTCATCGGCCTTTGTTCGTACTTCCGCCGTTTCGTGAGAAATTTCGCCGCCATAGCACGACCACTAACCGACCTTTTGAAAAAAGACGCTCCTTTCCAGTGGGGCGATAACGAGGCCTCTGCATTCTCTCATCTAATCGACATTCTCACAACGCCTCCCGTTTTGGCCCATTTCGATCCTTCTGCGCCTACCGAAGTCCGTACTGATGCCAGCGGTCACGGAATTGGAGCAGTACTGGCACAACGCCAGCGTGGCCACGACCGTGTTATCGCTTACGCCAGCAGGCTCCTCTCACCCGCGGAGCGCAACTATTCCATCACTGAGCGTGAGTGTCTGGCCCTAGTTTGGGCGGTTGCGAAATTCCGCCCATACTTATATGGCCGATCCTTTTCCGTTGTCACAGACCATCACGCGCTTTGCTGGTTATGCTCACTGAAAGATCCTACAGGAAGACTTGGTCGCTGGGCCTTACGCCTCCAAGAATATTCGTATACTGTCACCTATAAATCTGGCCGACTACACAAGGACGCTGACTGCCTGTCTCGCTACCCGGTCGACGAGCCTGACGACGCCGACAGTAGTAGCGCCAACGGCATTTTCTCTGTCTCTGCCTTCGGTAACATCGCCGATGAGCAGTACCGAGACCTATCGCTGCGAGCACTTATCGAGCGTCTGCGCTCTACACCTACCGACGCATCCGTTCGCCGATATGTCCTCCAGGGTGGCATTCTGTATCGAAGGAACTTCCTCCCTGACGGCTCTGACCTTCTTCTTGTCGTGCCAAAACAGCTACGACAGACTGTGCTCTTTGAGATGCATGACGCACCCACTTCAGGACATCTTGGGGTAACCCGCACGTACGACCGCGTCCGCCGCCGCTTCTATTGGCCTGGTCTCGCTCGCTCCGTTCGACGCTATGTTGCTGCCTGTGATCCCTGCCAGCGTCGGAAGACACCTCAGGTGCTACCTGCCGGTCATCTCCAGCCGATCACCGTCCCTGTGGAACCGTTCTTTCGTGTTGGATTAGACCTGCTCGGTCCCTTTCCCACGTCATCTTCTGGGAACAAATGGGTAGCCGTCGCGACTGATTACGCCACCCGATACGCTATCACTCGGGCTCTCCCTACCAGCTGCGCCACTGACGTCGCGGACTTTCTCTTGCGTGACATTATCTTGCTTCATGGCGCCCCGCGACAGCTGCTTACTGACCGTGGTCGAAACTTCCTCTCGAAAGTTATCGCTGACATTGTGCGTTCCTGCTCCATTCAACACAAACTGACTACTTCATACCATCCTCAAACCAATGGCCTGACAGAGCGGTTAAACCGTACTCTTACCGATATGCTGGCCAAGTACGTTTCCAAGGACCACCACGACTGGGACATTGCCCTTCCTTACGTAACATTTGCGTACAATTCTTCCCGGCACGACACCGCCGGATTTTCTCCCTTTTATCTACTGTACGGTCGCGAACCTACCTTGCCCCTAGACACGGCACTTCCTCCTGCTGCGGTCTCAACAAGCGAGTATGCGCGCGACGCCATCGCCCTCGCTGACCATGCACGCCAGCTTGCCCGTGCTCGACTGACGGCCTCACAGACCACTCAGCAGTGTCAGTACAACGCCCGCCATCGTGACGTACAGTTTTCACCTGGTGCGCTCGTGCTCCTGTGGTCGCCCTCTCGTCACGTCGGACTTTCAGAGAAGCTCCTTTCGCGATACACAGGGCCCTACCGCGTGCTGCGCCAGGTGACGCCTGTGACTTACGAAATTGCTCCTGTGGCCTCAACCTCGTCCTCTCCTGTGGCATCTAGTGATGTCGTACACGTCAGTAGGCTCAAGGCCTACTACACTGCTTCCGAGTCCGATCTTTAGTCGCTCCGGGACGGCGCTTTTGCAGCCGGGGGTAGTGCTACGGCACAATATGCGCGATCACGAAAGGCCAGCAGTGTGAAGACGACGACGACGATTAGAAGCGAGCGCGGGCTGTTGCCTCTTGGCCAAGCGCAGCGTATTTTCCTTGTAAATATATTTGTACATAGCTTTTCGTCTGCGTCTTCCTACGTAACAATATCATAAGAAGCCAACAAACACTGACACCAAGGACAACATAGGGGAAATTACTTGTGCTTAATAAATGAAATGAAGAAACGATAAATTAATGGAAATTAAAGTGGATGAAAAAACAACTTGCCGCAGGTGAGAACCGAACCCACAACCTTCGCATTTTCGCGAAGGTTGTGGGTTCGTTGGTTTGGTGGTTTGTTCGCGGATCGTGTAGACCGATCTTTGTGGACCGCCTTGTGGTCGACAAGAGCGCGAGAGTGCAATTGCAGTGCACAGATAAAAAGTGCCCGAAACGTATTTGAACCCGTACATCCTTAAACCTTAAAAGATTTAACACACCGCGTCGGGCCTGCGATGACATCGCACAGGCGCCACTGTGCTGCCCGTATTAAAAAGCCGTGACGTTAAAATTTCATCACTTTCAGGTTTGAGCACTGACATGTTGTTTTTCACTTTTAATATTCAGTATTCTGAGAAGATTTAAAATAAAAGGCGTGCGCATTGAGTGTTATGTTTCACGAAATTTTTTGCGGGCTGACACTTTCGGAATTCTGGGGAATAATTTAGTCAAGAACGTAAGCCTAGTCTGAGCAACTTCAGGGTTTGAATAGTGTATTAGTATAACCTGCGTATACGGCATAGGTAATCATGTACATATACCTAAATATGTACGGTGCCCTACGGCGACACCGAAAATTCGCCTGGAGTGTCCATGTAATTGCTATCGCAATAAAACACAGGCAGCGTTCAAATAGGCGTACGTACTTTCAATACCTTTAATGTAAAGTCACAAGATGAAAATCTTTGATAAGCCATGCAGGATGTAGATTATGTATATTAGGTACGATACATATTAAGGAATATGTATCACATGTAAGTTAATGGTATAAATAAATAAATAAATAAATAAATAAATAAATAAATAAATAAATAAATAAATAAATAAAACGGCTGTGGCAACTATAGCCTTAAATAGAGGAAAGGAGGTCATAGTAATAGTTTTAATGATGACCGAAAATTGGCGGGTTGTCTTAGTTCCTAGCGAGCAAGCTGTTCCGCATGTACTGGGCCAACGCTCTGAAAATCTTCGCTGACTGTGCGCATTGTGGATAGAAACTAGATTATTTATTTTTCACCGATTTTGTGCGTTGCGTCTGCAGTGAGTAGATTTGTAGTCCCAGGCAATTGATAATTATTCACGATGATCTTGTTTGCCATTAGAAGAATTTTAACGTCAGCAATGAGGTAAATTGTAGAGTATTTTGTTACTGAAAGAGCGGGTGTTGTGTTGGCAATGTGGTGAGAGGTAGTCATGACCCTTTTTTTGAAGAGGGACTTGACTAGCCCAATATACGTATATGAGCGATGACATTGCCTCTGATATTCAAAGCTGTGGAACAAGCTTAAATGAATTCTTCGATTTGAGGGTTTCTGGGTCGAAATCATATCGATAATGGAAGGGGCATACAGAAGGATTTGCTCGGATAATTGCGAAGCTTATCAGTTAGAGCGCAGGAGGACATGCTGTTTGGCTAGCTGATGCTTGCTCAAGGATATAATGCAGCTCAGCATGCTCAGCCACGATGGAAGACGTAGATGCACGCGACGGAGAAGACGCAGTGCCTGTGACGTGTGTCTGTATACACACGTTTACATCGACGCGAGCGTGTCGAGTCGGAAGTCGAATTGACCCATCCCAACTCGACCGCGTTTACACGCATCTCTTGTCAAACGCATCGCTTGGGTCAACCCAACCCTAGCCAGAGGTTTTACATAACTCGCCTCGACGCTCAACCGACGACCGGTTTTCGGTCCGACAAGCCGACTCGAGCCGACATTATCGGGTTCCTGCAAACATATACTCTATGTGCCTTCCTTCGTTGTGCTGCATTAAGTCTTTGTGAGTATGAGGTTTTCAGCGAAATCATATGCGTTGAGTGTGTAAGCCCCGCTTACGCGTTACAGACCGTTGCCGGCCGTAAGCCGTTGCACGCTACTGCAGCTACATTCCTCCCCGAAAGAGAGTGCAGTCCGAGAGAACAGCGTGCTTATATGGGGCATTCCGAATGCAACAAATACCTTTTTTTGCATAATCCAGCGAGTGCGCATTCTTTTATGGCCCCGGGGCGGCCGCGCGGAAAAGACCCCATTTCGTATAATGAAGAACAGGGCGCTCTATAGCAACGCCAGAGCGGCACTGAGGTTATCGTTTATATAGAGGCAGCCACTTTACGACCCTCGTATAATGTGGCGTCCCCCCCCCCCCCTCGTCCACTACACGCCCCGCACGCGCAGTCTCGCACTATCTCGTGTGTTCGGTATACGTGCGCGCTTTTACGAGGCTGTGTTTGCGAAAGTGTGCTTGTTTTCGCTTGCTCTCGGTGCGCGCAAGTGTGTATAGAGCTGAAAAGGCAGTTAGCACTTCGTCGTGTACGGGCAGAAATAAGGGCGCATCGGCTGCAGAGAAAGGGGGGGTGGGAAAGAGTCGCTGAGCGGAGGTTCAAACCCAAACCCCAAACCCCGTTGCATAGCCTTTAGAGTAATTGTCCCCGGGGACAAAGCAGCCGGACAATGCAGAGGTAGGCATGTTGCCTTTGTATGCGTTGTCCCGCAATGCGCTAAGAATTTCCGCGACGTCCGCGCACGCGGTATAACGCGGCATTCTCACGCGGATCGGAAGTAGAGCGCGCTGTGAACTTCCTGTGGCGTACCTAAACTCCATCCGTTATTATAAAGGACACGCTCGTCGGGCGTTCTTGGAATGTCTCGCCGTTATTTCTTCCATCCAACCAGCGATAAGCGGTGAGAGAGAAAGAGAGAGATTGTGAAGAAGAAGAGGCGCTATATTCTGCAACCCTTTAGGGAGCACGACTCAGCGCCCCAGAACCAGTGGGAGCGTACGCCTTCCAGAAGAACTGCAGCTAAAATCTTATGCGAGCGGTAACTGATCAGCGGTGGAGATAAACAAGTGAAGATTAGAGTATTGTTTGACAAAAGAAAAAAAAAACATCTCTCGTAATCAAGAGTAGATGTCAGCATGAAATGGCCGCCGGCAAAGCAGATTGGTGGGATACGATACGAGCCACGATCTTAAAATGGGTGTTGTGCATGTTCGCAACGGGTCACCTCAGCACACCACACCGCACTACGCCATACTGTGCACTGGTCTATATGGACGCTACCCAGCTAGAAGAAAACCGGTTGAAGGCGGCGCGACAGGCAGCTAAAGACGGCAGGGAAACAGAGCGCACTGCCCAGGTAGAAGAAGAAAAGCGCCTGCGTGGCGCCATCTCTCGATGCGACGCGAAACCTGCGCCGCGGAACTCACGCACCGCTGGCGTTCTAAAGAGCACAGACAACCCTGTCTCAGCGGCAAAAGGTGACAATGAAGTGTATGGTGCCCTGTATCTGGCCTTTTGAACGTCGCTATTGGAAGTGACAAAACTTCAGCGTATTAGAAGTTACAGTTTGAGTGATATTGTGAACAAGTATTAGGAAGAACTCGGAAGCAATAATTTTTGTAACTTGCTTGGGCAGTAACTAGCCTATGTTATGGGGCCCTGTACAAAGAGTTTGGGTCCAGAGACCGCATTTTCTTACGTTTTGACTGGTTGCCCGGATGATCTCGTTTTGTTCTCGCAACTTGCACGGATGTTCTCGTTTGAGTGCCCGAATAACGGCTTTGGCTTTGGCTCAACGCCACTTGAAGGTCGCCGACAACGGGAGCTAACAGCATTTCATGCTTAAAAAGAAAGTAGGGAAGAGATGGGGATGAGATCGTCAGAGACATATGTAGGTAACATTATACGAAATAAAGCGGGGATAGGCAGATTGCTATGTTGCGATAAATGTTTAAAGAGCTATTAAACAGTGGCCGCCCTATTTGTCGGCTGCCCTATTTAAAAGTGATGTCATTATAGACTGTCATGTGTTTCTGCGCTTCGAGCGGAGAGCCTTCTTTAAAATTTAGATGAGCGCTTCTGGTTCGTGTGTGCAAAGACGCGGGTTGAGACACATTATATAGCGTCTTATCGCAGCGTGCCCGTATGATTGTCGAACAGCGGGGGACTTCTTTTCTCTGCACCGGTGGATCTTCGAGGAACTATTTTCCTGGGGCGCGGAGGGATAAATGGCGAAGCGAATGACGCTTCCTTTCGGGAGAGGGGACCCTCCCGCTTGTATTCTTTACCTGTAACCGACTATAGCTTCCGAAGCATTGATTGCGAAGTTTTAGCGAAGCAATGTAGGAGGTGGCAGGGGCGCATTCGAACGTAATTTGTATTTACAGCGTGGCTGTACAAGCATGTTCAACAGCGGTTTTCGTGCGGTGGTGTGATCGGCATGGAGTATAGCTCAATCCTGCCGGCCGCCGTCATCGCCTTGTACGAAGTACAAAGGGAAGAGGGCGCAGTACACTGCAAAATAATTTGCACCCTTAGAAACGTGCATAAGGGTTTAAATAGGCCTACAACTCTTACCATTACACTGAAAAATGGTGTAAGGGGGAGAATTACAGACCCATTTACACACTTTTAAGGGCGAGAGTTATCTTGCGGTGTAGGACCAGTGGCAGCCTATAGAGGAACACGCGTCGGACACAGCGTGAACTGCAGAGGCACTAAGCTCGAATTTGGTGAAGCGCTTGAAGATACTCGGCTACAATCGACTCCGGTTAATTCGATCTCGGTTAACTCGAACGTCTGGAGAGCCGCAGCGAAGAAAGAACATACATTCATATGTACGGGAAACTCCTTCAGTTTCAACTCAAAAGCATACCGCTTCGGTTGATTCTGCCCCAATTCGCGACCAGTGCCCCCTCATGCGCGCAGCGGTTACTGATAGCTTGAAAACACAACACATATTGCAGATGGTGCTACTGTTTCCCTACAGGTGTGAAGCTCTTCTATCTAAATTTGTACTTTATCTCCCTTTTTTTTCAGTCCGTGAGGCTATTCGTTCCCGCCGATTTAATGTCGTGTCACGCTGAAGCAGCTTCTAAACACGTCGGCTCTTTTCGCCTCATACTGGTTGAATCGCGCTTCAAAAGCAAGAAACAAGAAATGCATTACAGATTACTTCAAGCAGTAATAAGTAAAACATTCGGATTAATTAATTCTGCAGCCGTCCGTTAATTCGACCTTTCGGATAATTCGACCAAATCTTGAGGTCCCGCGAAAGTTGAATTATCGGGAATCCATAAGGAAGCGTATAAGGAACCAGTTGCGTCGGATAACATTTGAAAATCCACGGGTAGATTTCGGGCAGTGGCAAAATAGACCCGTATAGCCCTCCCGAAGGGTGTCGTAACTCCCTCATTGCTGCCTTTGATGTAGGAGTTGCTTTTCTTTCGTTTTTTTTGTTTTTTTTTTAAATCAAAAACGCACTCTATCAAATACGGTCGGAAACATGTAATACGTACGCTGCACAACTTGCCCTTAGTGCGCGAGTCGAATTTGTGCACGCTTTCCATGTGGCAGTATAGCCGCATACAACTCGCGTAGCCTTGAAACCAACATGTGTGACGAAATTTTACTTTTTTTTTTTGCTGTTTACTTTTATATGAAATGTCAAAAGGGGGGGGGGGGGGATGGAGGAACGGTTTCCAAGGAGCGAGCGCGTTTTCTCCCAATTCTTCGCGCGGAGAACCGAGATAGGATATACGGGTTAAACCAACGTACTACAAATACAAACGGAACAAACGGAACGCCTTCCGGATGGTCATAAACCCTCGGAAATAGAATGCCTCCACGCCGAGCTCGCGTTTCGCTTTTTTTCCCATTACAATGCCGGCCTTATCCCCTCGTATTTCTCTCAGATGTACGACTCCTCTTTTCCCCCGCTGTCATATCGCATTACGTCGAGATTTCACTCGCATATAAATACAATCGCATTCGCGCCGCCGTGGACCGTTTTGTCTGGATATGTGTATACGCTCTTCTGAAATTGACTCGATCGCAAGACGATCCTGCGTAGGGGCGCGGGCAAGAAAGAAAGTTAAAGAAAGAAGGAAAAAAAATGCGACAGAGGATTGCTTGGTTATGGAGAGATGGCATACAAACGGAGTGGTACGTTGGGGAGTATATACCTGCGGTACGAAGAAAACGAGCTAGGAAAAAAAAAGTGATCTCGAGGTGCGATATGTATACGACCGCGACGTTGTACACGAACGATACTAGGAAGTGCCTTCGTACGCGTACGTATACGCCAACCTGCGAGCGAGCGCGCGTATATATAATATATATATGAATCGCTTCGGCAGTACATGTATTGCGCTTTTGAAGGGCCGGCAATAACCTTCGCTATAAGGCGCATATATATGACTTGAGTGCCTGACTATAGACATGTTACACCAAAGTTCTCTCTCTCTCCCCATTCCCCTCCCCACGTGTAGGGTGGCCAACTGGACTCAGTCTGGTTAACTTCCCTGCCTTTCCTTCTTCCCTTCTCTCTCTCTCTCTCTCTCTCTCTCTATATATATATATATATATATATATATATATATATATATTGTGTGTGTGTGTGTGTGTGTGTGTGCGTGCGTGCGTGCGTGCGTGCGCGTTATTTCTTCCTCTCGCGCCTATTTCGTTCGACGTCTCCTCGTGGCTCTATCTGCGTAATTTTTAATTTGTTTTTAATAGAGTTTCTTCTTGGGCAAGTTGGCGCGATTTGGAAGAGGTGATAGGGCGCCAAAAAGACACACGCGAGGGGGAAACACACTGGCAGACTCGCAGAACGCCGTGTGTGCATGAGCTTTTTAGGGTCCAGAAATCATGCTTTAGTTCGTTCTCGCGGTACGCCGCGGACACCAGTGAACGTGATGGCACGTTTTATTCGGGCCTTCAAAAATCCTCCGTTATTATCATCGCTATATTTTGCTTCTTTCGCTGCTATAGCGGTGGGGTGTTAGGCTGCTGAGCACGAGGTCGCGGGATCGAATCCCGGCCACGGCGGCCGCATTTCGATGGGGGCGAAATGCGAAAACACCCGTGTACTTAGATTTAGGTGCACGTTAAAGAACCCCAGGTGGTCGAAATTTCCGGAGTCCCCCACTACGGCGTGCTTCATAATCAGAAAGTGGTTTTGGCACGTAAAACCCTATAATTTAAATTTTTTTATAGCGGTGGCAAAAATGGGTCCTATTAGGTGGTCCCTGATGGTGAGCAGCGACCACGCGTTATCTTTCTTAATTTTCTTAAAAATTCAGTTATGGGTCGTGCACGTTTCAAAGCAAATTACGTGTTTTTGAATGATGTCGTGTGTGACGCGCTCGGTATATATTAATCTATAGACTACCCTGGAGTTCTTTAACGCTCACCCTAAGCAGCTTGCACGAGCGTGGTTTCTTTCTTTTCTTCATTTCGCGGTCGGTGAACGTGGCCGCCGTGGTCAAGACTCGAACCCGCGACTTTCGTGCTCAATAGCCACTGAGCCTTCGCGGGCAATAGGTGCTTACTTTAAAATCAAGTTCATTCTTATACAGTGAACCCTCGTTATAGCGAAGTCGCTTTATCCGAAATACAGCTTCATGCGCAGCTTTTTAATGTTCTCGCGTTACTGCGACTCTCCTATAGCTCCTGCGCTTTGAACGAAGTACTGCTTATAATGAAGACAATTTCTTGTCCCGATGACCTTGTCACAATGAAGGTTTATTAATAATATTTATAATTGATTCTCTTTACTACTAACAATAATTCTCAACAATGTTGTTCGCCGCGCCGACGTGTCCTTGTGGCTGTTCTTTTCTTTACGGGCGAGGGGGGGGGGGGCAAATTTTAATTTGTGTTCGTCAACCCCTCACGAAGTAAAACTGCGTAATCTCCTTGCCCCACGTACTCGCACATCGGAGAGGGCAACTGTCACATCTTTGGGGAATGCGCGCACACCGCGCCGTGAATGTCGTTGTTGACGCGTCCAACCCCGTTTGGCCGCTTTGCGCGGAGCCGTTGACGTGAGCTTCACGTGATTGCGCTGCGGCAAATGCTATAGCTTGCGAGCGGAACGGAGTCGTTGCGCAATCGGGCAAACCGCAACTAAACGCAGCTTAGTCACCTCCGCAGCGGTTTCCGCAGTGTCTGAAGGTGGAAGTGATTCGTAACTTGACGTTACTTGCCGGCGGCGCGCGGAAAGCGTTTCCTGTGTGTCACTGCGGCTACGTCCGCACGGCTTCGTCGTGCGAAGCCATTTCTTCTTCCTGAGCCTAGTATATATAACCCCCCCCCCCCTCCCTATGGAGCTCCAATCCCACCTACCTCTGCTTTCTTTCTTTCTTTCTTTCTTTCTTTCTTTGCTCGAAACTGGATCGTTGCAAGCGTTGTTTTGTTTCGCGCATTCCATTATACCGACTATACTTCCTCGCGCTTTTCTTCTTATACGGTCTCGTGACCGTTTCTCCTGGCCCCCCGCTTCTTGTCGAGGCAGCTCGCCCACGAGTCGTAAATCGCGGAGCCGCGGAGATTGGAACGGCCGCGGGTCTTTCGCGCCGCGGCCCACTGGCCCTCCTCTCCTCGCCCCGACTGAAACCCCGGCTGCAGGCGCAAGCTGCGCGACGTCGACGGGGACAGCTGTGATGTATGTATACGTAGCGTGCCCGACGTTCCTATATACGCTTATTCCTTTTCATCCGTCTCCTCGCGTGAGCGTGTGCGTTAATTTGAGTGGCTGAGCGTGAGCGGCTCGATGAGGGGCCGGCGTGGATGCGTCTTATTGAGTGAGCGAGTTCGATCGTGTCAGTGAGTGCTGGACGAATGCGTGACTTATGGGGTTCATTAGCGTCTTAAAGCGACATGAGAGCTGTGGAAGGCGCCGTATCGAGGATTCCGGATTGATTTTTACCGCTTAGGTTTCTTTGACGCGTACGCGTTAAGCTCGGCATGCGAGTTTTTATGCATTCCGCTCCCATCGAACTACGCGGCCGGCCTGGAATCGAAATCGCGGCCTTGCGCTCTGTTGCATCCGCTAAGCAACCACGCAGCCGCTCGTTGGGCGTGATATGAAAAAAAAAAAAAACACGTTCAGTTGAAGTGAAATGCGAACAGGTGTAGTTGAAGGCGGGCACGGTAATGTGAGTTTGGCACATCATGTACGTCAGTATGAGTTGAGTACGTCAGTGAGTGGGTATACAACACTAGGTTGAGTACGTCAGTTGTTTGGTACATCAGTGTGGGTCGAATCCGTCACAATTAGTGCGTCAGTTATTGGGTGCATAAGTGTGGGTTCTGTACGTCAGAATCATTACGTCAGTTATTGGGTACGTCAGTGTGGGTTTTGTACGTCAGAATCATTACGTCAGTGAGAGGGTACATCAGTGTGGGTACGGCAGTATCAATACCCCAGTGAGTAGGTGCATCAGCGTGGGTTGAGTATGTCGTGATCAGTGAGGAGCACATCAGTGTAGGTCGATCATATCCGAATGAGCACGTCAATGTATGTTGGCTACATCAGAAAGGCCACGTGGTCAGTGTGGACATGGTCAGAATGAGCGCGTCGGAGAGTTTGTACGTCAGTGTCGACTGAGTACTTGAAAATCATTACGTCAGTGTGGTCTGATTACATTGGAATGAGTATGTCAATGTGGGTCGGATACTTCAGAATGAGTACCCTAGTGAGTGGGTACATCAGTAGAGGTTGATTATATCAGAGTGAGTACGTTGATGCGGATTTGCTACGCAAGAGTGAGCACAAACGTGTATTGGTTACATCACAATCAGTACACCCAGTGTAAATTGATTACGTCATAATTAGTACATCAATGTGGGTTAGTTGCGTCAGAATCAGTACGTGAGTGAGCGGGCTTCATCATTCTCGGTTGGTCTCATCAGAATGAATGTACTTAAGTGTGGATTAATGACGTCAGAACGAGTATGTTAACTTCGCTTGGTTACGTCAGAATCAGTACATCAGTAAATGGGTCTAACAACGTCTCCTGACTGTTGGCGATCGAATAGCCGCTGAATATGTGCACGCTTGCGTGTGTTACATCAGTGTCATTGTCGGCCAGTGCATCGGTGAGCAAACGCGAATGCGCTGTCGAGTAAGCGAGTGAGATTTAGCATTTCAATAAGGTGTGAACGAGCGGACGAGTGTGTTATGCATGCCATCACGTGATCGAATTAGGACGAACGCGCCATTGAGCTTGTGTGGCAGCTGGCGAGAATGTTTACTTATACGTCAATGTGTTTTGGTGAAGCAGGAGAAAAAAAACAAACCTAATTATTTTGGCGAGCGATTGAGCGTTCTGCACGGTTTTGCACGACTAGTTCGAGCCGTACTCTGCGGCGTATAAGATAGCGTTGCGTCGTCCGTCAGTGCAAGAACTTTACGCTGAGCTGAAACTCTCTATCGACAGCAGCGCCGAAAGCAGAGACTGTGCAGACACGCAAGAACGAGAGGAACAGGGCGCTGCTAGTTCTTGTCTCTGTTCTCCACCGTTCCCGTTCCTCGCGCTGTTGTTCATAATGAACCAGGGGCCGAATCTTATAACGGTTCGGAATACGAACCGTTCGCTTCGCCGCTTACGTCACTAGATGTGCCACTCCCAAGCCGGCGGTGGAAAAAGGGGAGGAAGCGACCAATAGATGAGAGGGTGCCACCTCTGAAGTGTACGTCATTATATGACGAGCTAATCGAGGGATTGCAGAATGTTTCTGCTTGCTAAATAAATGTAAAATATAAATTAAATATTATACGCCAAGTTCTGAAGTATAAACGTGTGGTGCCGGGCGTTTACGCAATGCAGAAGTAATTTATTAATGTCATTCTTTTTTATTCTCAGCCGACAGGCGGTATCGCAAGCGTAAATGAGTTGGCAGAGCGCAGCGCTATGTCGTCTGCTACCAGGAGCTCGCACGATGCACGCAACAGGAACGCACTGCCGGCACTTCTCAAGTAGCGAGCGCGACAAAACCGTGAACTGGTTCTTAGGGACACCTTTACTAGCCGACTATATCAATTTTCCATCTTTTTTCGCCCTTCGTCATCGGCTCGGACATGACTCGCTCGCCTCCGCGCTGCCGCTGTCCCTGCGATAAGCCCCACGGCGCGTGGCGTGATAAAAGCAATGGAACTTGAAATCGAACATTACGATACACGGGCCCTGCATTGCCTGTGCGAAGTCAAATCGAAAAGTGTGGTGCTGACGGTGCGCGCTGTGCCGTAAAATTGAGTAACAAAGTGCGGCACTCCCGAACCAGAGAAAAAAAAAGGCAGCCAAATAAGAGATCTCCACAATATCTTCCCGTCCTGACTGTATAGTTTTATCAGCCGAACGAAGGAAGTGCTGAACCAGCCTAGGTTGAACCCTTCTGACTGCTGAACGGCGATCTGCGAGCTATTCACGCTGGCGATAGCACTGAGAATTCGATCTCACCATGCAAATATCTCCTTGGCATTGGCTTTGAAGCTGAGGTCACGGGAAAGCTGACCCAGCCCTTCAACCGGCCAACACAGTAATTGCGAGAGCAACTTTGTGGACAGTGTCGGCAGCAGAGATCTAGGTCATTCCGATGAATTCTTCACATCCGACCGACCTCTGGGAGCTGCAGGCCGGTGGCGATGAACCGCAGCGCGCAATATTTCTTCCTCTGCGTGGAATGGCCACTCGTACGCTTGCACCTGAGTCCCCTCCATTTGATAGCGTAGCCTGCAAAAGGTTTACTTAGAAAGCCAGCAAGGGCGGTGCAACTCATTATCCGTCACTTCTTCGAACGCGTATCGCGCTACCAGCCGTGGTCAACACCGAAAGAGGAACGACAAGCAGACGACGAAGGCAATAGCCTCCGAAGCAACCAACGCACGCGCGCGCAACGCCCGCGTGTCTCCGGGGTCGCGCGACCGGCGCGCGCGGTCAGGGTCACAAGCCAAAGCCAAGCCACAGCAACGGAACCCAAAGCGGAGTACCCCTTCGCCGGTTCCTACGACCGGTTCGCTTTGAAGATGATTGACAGATGCGTGACGTATTCAAAAATTGCGATACCGCCCCGCTGCCTCTGACGACCTGTGACGTAATCAAAATTTTGGCCAATCAGGTGAGGCCAAAGGAACGGTTCCCCAACCGAACCGTTATAAGATTCGGCCCCAGGATTGCTTTGTCGAGTTCACTTGTTCTCGGACGGACGTCGTGCGGCTGTCCGCATTGGCTGACGGGCTCCTCGCGTTGTTTACCGCGACCCGCCGGGTGTGAGCCGTGTTTTGCTTTCGCCTGAAAACGTCGGGCTCGCTGCGCGACCGCCCTCGTAATCACGGTATGCGTATTCATTCGACGCTCAGTGTAGGATGTGGAGAGCTAATAGTTTTCTGCGATTTTTTTCCCCACTTTTAAATATTGGGAACATCTTTACAGCGTCCGCACGTGACCTGGCTTCTCAGGTGTTATTGTCGCGGTCGATTCGTTCTTTCAGTCGACTGTACGTCATCGGTCGTTGGCTGTGGAACGTATAAATGCGACGAAAGACCGAACGATGCAGCGCGGTCACCGCCACCATGCCAGACCCTCAGGCAATGAATTTCGTTTACGTGCGTGTGGCCCACTTTTAATGGGGACATGGGTCCCAATTAAATGATGTCAATAGATGCGCTAGTTTGAATACTAATGAAGTACTTCATTAGTATTCAAACCAGCGCATCTATTAACATCATATAGGGAACAAAAAAAAGTGCATAAGGTTGCGTGTTAGATATACTCACATTGATGTTTAAAAAATGATATATCGGCGAGGTCTTCGTGTCAAAACTGAGCTGCAGTCAGTCTCGAAATATTAATTTCGTGTTTTCTTTGAGAGTGGACCGCACCGTATATACTTCCAGAGATTTTTGCGCTTTCTCCTGCAGTAGGCGCAGCAGTAGGCGCAGCTGTAGGCGACGTTGTACTCTGCTGTTCGCATTTCTTTTTTTTGTCTTGCCGAATGTGGTTCGTACGGAGTTTCGCGTGTGTACGTAATTCACTTGTAATTGTTTTTCTTCTGCGTCCGTCTTATTGTTTACCGTTTGGTTTCTCTCTCACCGTCTCTCTCTCTCTCTCCCTCCACCTCTTTATTGCGCACGGCACGTACGCTCAGACACACGCACAACGCTTATAAAAGGGCACGCACCCCCCGCACACACACGCACACTCACGCACGCACGCAGGTATACACTGGCACATGCCGCGTGCAAATCTCATCCCAGTATAGTACTGTCAGGCGCAGCCGTGCCAAACTGGCCGCCGTCCCGCATATCAGGGTGCTGCCGTTGCCAAGATTGACGCTAGCAATCTCCCCCCCCCCCCCCTATTCTTCTGCGACCGTAATCACTTCCCTGAGATCTTGTCATGATGAAAAAAAAAATCCACATCGGGTTTCTTTGCACAGTAAACGCCTGAGGCAGGAGAGGAAAACGGCACTGCTGCGGTGGAGCCACGTTATATATCAATTCCCAAAGAGCGTACGCACGCACGTAGAAATTCGGGGGGATTTCAGCGTCTATACGCTACGTGCGATTGTATTATGTGAGCGCTCCCTCGTCGAAGTGTAGGCGCTGGCTGTAGGGACTTGGTATTGAGGTACCCTGTAGCTATGGCGAGGTCGGGCTTGTCGCGCAGCCGAATTGCGTCGTACGTCCCCCGCGGTGACAATGCACTGCGAAGCGGCGATCGAATTCCCTCGTCTTTTTTCTTCCTTTCCTTTGAGCCCGTCGCCGCCCCATCTGGGATACTGGAGTGTGCGATTATATATGTGCAGACGTGCGTACGTGTGGGCGTGTGTGTGTGTGCTTGGGTTTGTGATTGTGCTTGCGAGCATGCGTCTGGCTCCTTACTATACAGTTTACCCCTCTCTTTTGTTTTTGTTTGTTCGAGCCTTGCATCCCTTTGCAGCTTTACTATTTTCGCTCCAGCAGGGTGCTTATGTTGTAGGCTTTGTGTGTGTGTGTGTGTGTGTGCGTGTGTGTGTGTGTGTGTGTGTGTGTGTGTGTGTGTGTGTGTGTGCGCGCTTTGTTTTAATTCCGTTCCTTTCTGTTGGGCAAAGAAGAAAAAGGAAGGAAGGAAAAACAATGAAGTTTTTACTATTTCCGGGCAAAAATTCGAAAAAGAGATATGACCGGAAACTGAATGGGGACGATTCTTCAGATTCTATTGGTCGCCTACACCTTGGAGCGTGTAGCGAACGATTGAAAAAGGAATGCATGCATCCACGTAGCGGGCGTCACGCTGCATAATGCGTCGATGGCCGACTCGCATTCCATGCTGCGAATCTGAAATTCTGATTCGTCGGGAATAATACGGGAGACGAGCATATATATATATATATATATATATATATATATATATATATATATATATATATATATATATATATATATATATTCCATTCGGCGTCTACGTACGGCCGCACCAATCTGCGCGCTTGGTTTGCTATATTGCCGTGTTCCTGGTATTCAGAACGGTTCTTATTCGGAAGGCTTCTTAGCTCGTTGGGGGAGGGGGGTTACTGTGATTGCTCTATTCAACACGGCAAGCTCGACCGTATGGCGTTTGACCGTAGCTGAGACTGTATAGTCACAAAGACTAAAAACCACACGCATCCGCCGTGGTAGCGTGTGGCCAGAGCCCTATAAGGACTCTGCTATGGTTATTTGGTAGCGCTGCTAAGATCGAGGTCGCGAGTTCGATCCTGCAGCCATGCCGGCCGCGTTTCGACGAAGGCAAAAATGCGAAAGACGCTCGCGTATTTAGA
This sequence comes from Dermacentor andersoni, assembly GCF_023375885.2. Lineage (NCBI taxonomy): Eukaryota > Metazoa > Arthropoda > Arachnida > Ixodida > Ixodidae > Dermacentor > Dermacentor andersoni. The sequence goes on along the minus strand of NC_092824.1, from coordinate 86,280,617 downwards.
TTTAGGTGCAGGTTAAAGAACCCCAGGTGGTCAAAGTTAATCCCGAGTCCGCCACTGCGGCGAGCCTCGTAATCGGATCGTGGCTTTTGGCACGCGAAACTCCACATTTTGTTATTTTATTTTTCTAAAGTCACACTACAGAGAAACAACAAATCGGTTCAAATAGACAACGTGCTCTTTCGAGACGTTCAAAACTCTATTTTCTTTAATTTCGCGGCAAGCAGTATTCTTTTATATATATATATATATATATATATGATATTTCACGCCGACAGAACAACTCTGGTGAGCCATTGGGATGTCACGGACTTCAATGTCTTTTCAGACTTGGCCTTTTGTGACGCATGATTCCTTAAAACTTGCTAAGCTTAGTATTTGGCTCGTTTAGAAAACAGCTGTATAACTGCTAAATGGATATGTTTTCTTCGTTGAACCGATTGCAGTTATAGGTCGCCCGAGTAGAAGCCGTTAAAATCCTTGACGTCAGGGCAACATGATGCGCGAACATCAGAGCGGCGTCGTTAACCGTCTCTCTTTCTTTTTTATTTTTTTGATAAGTGGTTTTTTTAAGGTATTGTAGAAGCGCAATTTGCTAATACAGCTCAACTTGTTTTACTTTTTATTGTGCCTTTAAACAGCGAAATAAAAGGGAGGAAAGTGAACTGACGAGACGTGTAACAAAGATGCCCTCCGGGCACCTTCGCAGCCCAATGATGATGATTATTATTTGTCAGTATCATCAATAAATCATCAATCGGCTCATTGTCCTCGATGGGTAGATCGACATGCCAGGACATGCATTAGATGTCAACAATGCCTAACCTAACCTAGCCTATCTAAAGTACCGTACACACTATGCGGATTATGTCCCATTCCACAGCAAAAAGGCGTATGACGCCCCTAGGTATAGAACGCAGCGAACGGCTGTATAGTCGGCCGCAGAACCTTTACGGAACACGAAACATTAAAAAAAAATATCTGATGATTTAGGTGTATATGCGAGATAAATGCGTGAGCATAACGTCGTACCTCTCTTTGAAGTCACGGATTTGTGATTTAAACCGCGTTCACCACATTGCAAGGTGTTGTTCAGGAGCTCACTCGACTAAAGTCCTGCCTCTTCGAGGAGCTAAGTGTGGCTGACGGTGGTCCGGAGGAGACCGTCGTCAGTTGCACTATCATATACGTTCCCACACTTCACACACATAACTTTGCTTTTTATTTTGTCACTCCTAATGCGAACGCACTAAAAAACTGGGTTTCCGCGAAGTACTTGCACGTAGCCGCGAATTTGGAGTCTCATTGTTCATTAAATATATTCTATGCGACCTATACAGTGGTCCATTAAATTAGAAGCACCATGGCTGATGAACGGAGTAAAAATTCCCATTCGTCGTGGAACTATCCCGTCCCGTAATCTTTCGTGGCTGGCTCTACGTTTAAGTGTGTGCATACCGCAATAGGCGTCGCAAAAATATGCACAGTTTATAAGTATGAATGCAGTTTACCGAACATCGTGATCTATTTATGTTACAGATTTAAGAGCTTACAGGCTCGATGTCGTAGTGTCAAAGTAATGCTCCCGCAACGCCAGTTTGGGTTCTTTGTCATTATTCTAATGCCAGTATTGTGCGTCATCTGTTTTACTTATCAATCGAATGTTTATTGATCACAATTAAATACAAAATAAATTATATACAGACAAGACCCCAGAACTCCTGTCAGTGTTTTGTGAGCGGTACTAAGATTGAGCAAAAAACTATATTTGAAACAATGACATAAAGCAGGTACATAATTATAGGGTTAGTGGATCGAAAACCTTATAAGTACGTGTCATACAATAAAACGAAGAAATAATGAGTACAGCATTAAAACAGTAGTAAAGTGCAAACAACTAACACAAAAGCGAAGAGGGAAGCCTAATCAGTAGTTAATTGCAAGGTAAACTGTAAATGACCAGTAATATCCTGGACATCGCTGTGATTAAAATTCAAGTATACGAAGTGTTCGCTTGAATGTGTGAGATTATGTTATTGAGCTGGCGCTGCTTGGTAGCTTGTTCCATGATTTTGGTTGCGGTAAATTAAAACGGAATGAAACAGTTGATTAGAATTATTTAATTAGAATTATATTGGAATCTTTTTTTAAAGTCGCAGTTTCGCCCGAAAGCGGGAGCATCGATTGCTATAGCAAAGTAGTGGACAGTTATACGAAAGAAGCATAGCAGTTTTGTCGGCTGTATAAACTAGGCATACTAACTAAATTAGCAAGCATGGTGTCACGCGCGCCCAAGCAAACGTAAGCACATCTCACTCGATTACCGCGAAAACTCGCTGTCAAGACGCTGGAGTGAGGAAGCGTGGCAGCAGCAGCGAGCGAACTGACTTTCGTACTGCGTCTCGCATCAACGCGAACACAGCGCACGGGCGGACTCTGTCACCTTCGTGGATGGCTTTCAAGATACAGCGCGGAGCGAAGGTGCCCTCCCACCAGAGCCTTCCGCGCGACAGAGCACGGTGCGCTTCCTCCCCGCTTTCCTCGCTTGCGTGCGCGAGGTTGAGCGGCGATCGCCGGCTAACTCTCGTACGCTTTCACTCGCACATACAGCTAGCATACGGCTCGCGGCGACGGTTTTATCGCCCTTGGACTTTATACGGAACCTCACGGCGACGCCGATGGCAGAAATACGCCTGGAGTGTCCATATAATCGCTATCGCAATAAAAACTGATCACCTGCGAACTGAATATAAAAGAACAAAAGAATGGGTGATGCTTCTACGAAATTAGCTGGAATTGGGCGTGTTTGATAAGCGATCGAATGTTTGTTGAAGTTTATAGATGCCCACGACGTAAGCTTACGATAAAAGAAGTGTGGAGATGAGAAGTCAGGCACGAAACTCAGTGCACGATTGACAGTCTGACAATCGAGCAGTGAATATGCAAATTACGTCGCCACAATAGTAAATTTTTTTTTCTTCAACAAATTTTATTCGGTTCTGTTCGTTGCTTGCCTGATGAACGTATACATTTGTAATGGAAAGCTGGCGGACCAGGGGTTGTGCCAAAAGCGCCCCCGGCAACTCATAGCGGCGATACGAAATCGACGAATGCAAGGCAATGTTTGCAATGTAAACTCTGAATTGCAGGCTGCTTCAGATTACAGTAAACCCTCGTTATAACGAACGCTTCATTTCAATTTTTTTTCATGTTCTCGCTTTACTGTGACTCTAGTTTAGCGTTCCAAAACAAACCAAATACGAGAAAGTGTACTTTGAATTCCGAGTGCCACTCCGACAAGCCGGGGCTGAGATAAAAAAAAAAAGAAGAAATAAACGGGAAAGATAATGTAATAATAAGAAAGAGAGGGAAGATTGGTTTTCATTTTCTTGAGGAATAACCAATCTTTTCATAACGAATGATGGAAGAAAAATATTGCATTTCATGCACATTGACACGCTCGCTCAGCCAGCCTCTGGTTTTCGTTTAGATGCATCCAAAGTGGGTTAAGTCCGCCTACGATGCAATGAAGAAATCCGTGACCGACGGTGGAGTCGAACCTCTGCATTCCGGCACAGCAGCCGAATGCTCTAATCGTTAGGCCACGATCGCCATTTTTATTTTCTTTATTGCCTCGCATGTCACACAGCTTACAAACTCAAAAGAATAGTACAAAAAGCTCTTATATGTGGTGAGCCGTCAGCTGTTGCTCGCTGATCACTAAACGTTTCTAGTATTTCGGCATGTGTAACAAAGTCTGGGAACTCACTCCGGTACATAAATATACGTCTGCACCTTCTGCACTTCGGTTTTCAAAAAAAAAAAAGGAAACATTGGCGAACAGGTCTAACGACAATACCATGCATTGTGCGCAGCCGTCCGTGTCTGACATGTGCTGTGCAGGCCCAGGAGCGCATATAACAAGATCGAAAGGAACGCATGCTTCTCTTGTATCCATGCGAAGTCGCTCTCTGAAACGTCAGGCACGCGCGTCACGTGTCAGTGCCTCGCATTCTTCCCACGCGACGCTAGCGCTTTGAGACGCCGTGTTGGCGTATACGAATACCTTCGGGATCGGCCCACGTTCTGTGAGCCCGACAGTACCTCCGAATTGGGGTCAATACTAACGCACTAAAGATTAGTCGTTGGAAGATTACCTAAACTGACACATTGTTGCCCTCGAGTAATAACCAAGGTTTGTCCGCTCAATTAATTAAGATAAAGCTTGAAAAGGAATACTTTACTTCGTCTAAACTGATTCTACGTCGGTTTTTCAGTCTCCGCTGAACTTGTTCTTTTCTACTGCGCATTTAATGTCGCTTGTATGATAAATGGAGCTGCCCGAACGGAGCCGTGTTCTTAAGCGCGCATGCGGCGAACGAAATGCGTTTGCTCCGATTCCCACGCTTGCGTGGTAAATCAACCGCGCAAACTTCGGCCGCTCCGAACGCGCTGACAGTAGTAATACGGCGCCCGGCGTCTTGGTTTTGTAAATGACGATATATGCGTTTCCAACCGTCGCTCTGTGCTTGGTGCGAGCGCTTGGGCGACCGTATTTCCCATCCGTCTTCCGATGTGAAGGCGCCTTTGTGTTAAGCGGATTGTCGTTGTTGTTGCGCGGATTTTGTGGCCCGCGATGATTTACCGCCGGATCCCGAAATGGAGATAAAAAATGACGCACAGCGCGAAGGACAAGGACTTTCCTTCGCGCTGTAAGTCCTTGTCCTTCGCGCTGTACGTCATTTTTTATCATGAATTACCAACTAGCCCAAGCAACCACCCGAAATGGAGATGTCGGCGATGGGCGGAGCGCTTGGCTGTCGCATTGTATGTTGGTATAACAGTTGATTGCAAAAATTTACGGACCACAGGCTAGAATTAGAATATTACACGAAACGTATAAGACTCGTAGCTGTCGTGGCAGTACGAATTGGAGTAAACGTAAGCTAACTAAGTCAAAACGAGCTGTTGTGCGGAGGGTCCTCTGTTTGAATCCTGTCATTGGACAATTTCATTTATGTTAATTAAGCAAACTTCCTTCTTAGCGACTTTGCGACCACTTTCCGTATCGAGCATGTTTGAAACCTCTTTCCTGGGCCGATCCCGGAGGTAATGCACAGCCGCGGCAATTTAAATATGCCATTTTAAGATTTGCGATCTGTTATTCTTTCTCGCTTTTGATGTTTAATTAAGTCCGAGAAGATTTAAGATGAAAGGCATGCGCTATCGGTGTTTTGATTCGTGACATTTGCTTGTTGGCTGCCGTTCTCGAAATTGTGAGGAATAATTTTGTCAAGAATAAAAAACCTGGTGTGAGCAACTTTAGTGATGGAATGGTGGGGCAATATAACCCGCACATAACGCATGGCATGGCGTAAAGCATACATTTACCTATATATATATATATATATACACACACGGAACCTCACGGCGACGACGACGGCAAAAAATTCGCTTGGAGTCTATATAGTTGCTCTCGCAATAAAAACTCGATTTCAAAAATCTTCTTGACCCAGACGCACAAACTGAAATTGACGAGTGCACTGGTCATTTCCTCTAATTAGAGTTGCATTCATATAGGCGGAAAGTAAAATCGGCTTTATCGCGGGATTCCTCGTCCGCATAAGTTTTTTGCTCAGTGGAGCATACGTCTATGGAGCTGCTCTTGCACATATATAGTCACTGTATTACGTATACTAGCAGAGAAATAAGTGAAATACCTATTAGTTTTCTTGCCTTTTATTTTCCAATCGTTTCGATATGTGCACGTGATTTTAACCTTTGAAACAAGAGTAAAATGAAAAATGCAGTATCGATGTTGTTTCTTGCCCCATCTCATTGGTTTGCATGAAGCTATATATGCTTCCGCTATCGCTTTGATCGGCCACTCTCGGCTGAGTGGTTGAGATCTGCAGGCAAAGAAAGAAAGAGAGAAAGGAAGGAAGAAAGAAAAAAAAATCCGCCTTCATTCCACCCTGTGAAAGTGGATGCGCAGCGAAGCTTCTGCCCAGCCCAGCAAACTACTTTACTAGTTTGCAAACTAGTTTGCCCATGCAGCAAACTACTCTACTTCTGCCGACGTTACACAAGCAGCACCACCACAAGCGACGTATACGTCGCACGCACGCACGTGTGCGGAAGTGCAGCACGAGTCCTTATTATCCTAGGCCATCCGCCAAGCGCAAGTGCCTTATTAAACTAATGGAATTTTTCAAGGTAAATTGTGCCAGAAAATTCGCAAAGTGAAACTTATACACAACCTGCATGCATCATAGCATCGGATTGTAATTTGAATATACGAGGAAACTTATAATAACTCAAACCCAAAGCGCTTTTCCAGCTGCCGCATAGTGGCGGTACTGCTTTTTTTTTTTTTTCTTCTTGGGCTGAGCGCTGACCGAAAAATCCCGACCAACAAGAGGCTGACAGTTTCGCTGTAAAAGAAAGAAAGAATTATTGCGCGTGATTATAGCATGCTTTTCGGCATTTAAAGACTGCCGAAAAGGCATTCCGCCCCCATAATTTCGTCCCATGTCGAGCAGACGGGCATCGCTATAGCCTGCGTACTACATTGTACTTATGAACTCAGATGCTGTATAAATTGTCCCAAGACTTCAAGGATTTGCCTTCTTTAGGGACTTATCCGTTTATAGTGTAGAAAGAATATATAATACATACTGTGTGCACACAGACGTCATCGATTTCCTTTAGTTTAATTAATTGTACTATACATAGAGTTCCAAACTGGTTGTTTTCAAGAAGGATACGCATAAAAGTGTTGACAGAAACCGAAAGATCACGGGCTTTCAACAGGTTGGATAGTACAATACCTGTAGATGTCGCTAGACTGCCCAGATAAGTCATACTTAGTCTACCGCGCCGTTACGGCGAGGCGGAGCGCATGACTGCGTTTGTAGCGACCATGTGACTTCATGTACAGTCGCCTTCGATACAAGCTGCGACACGATGCCCGTGGCCGAAGGGACGCCAAGATATAACGGCGGTGCCGACACGCGAAAAATTTGAGAACGCCTTTTCTTTCAATTACTGGTATTTATTATTGAATCAATTTTTTTTTTCCTGTCATCTTTGGTAAACAGCTAAACATTTTTTTTTTTCGTTTGCCGGCGCCGCCGTGAAGTCTTCTTCGACCACGGGCATCGTGTCGCAGCTCACGTTGAGCGCAACCGTACACGAAGAACGTACACTCGTTGCTGCCCGCCGTCCGAGCAGCAAAACAAGCCCGGACCTCTGGAGCCAGGCCACAGCTGTGCCGAGCCACGTTGGAAGCTAACGTTAAAGCTAAGCCCCGACAGGAAAGAAGCGAGGGTTCAGAGTGGAGAGGGGAGGAAGAGTGTGAAATGGAAGTGGCGTAACGACTTGACGCAGGTGGCGACCGCGGACATCCAGTTTTCTCTCTCTCTCTCTCTCTCTCTCTCTCTCTCTCTCTCTCTCTCTCAACCTTAGAAGATATTCGCGTATCGTCTGTTTGCGCGCTAACCTAGTTAGCGCCGTCTGTGGGGCACCATTCTGTATACCGTCGTGCCTCTACGAGTCTGGAAAGCGGTTTCTCCAGGGTCGAGGTCGTTTGTTTTTGCCTTTTGTTATCCGCCGAGAAAGGGCGTGTAACCCGGTGCCTTGCGCTATACCTTCTATTCCTGTCCGAGGAAAACGCAAAGGTTGTTCCTCAGCAGCCGTCGGAAGCAGTGTGGGTGTCCCTGTTACTCTCTCGAAGCGAACGTCTTTCGCTTGTTCCTCGTTATTTCTCTTTTTATTTCTTGGGAGCCCACTATTATTTTCGGCCCCTGATTCGGCATCGGCATAGGGGTATTCATTGCCGGCGTCGTTAGCGGCGTGACGCCTAACCTGTCACATATGCTGCGCCGCGTTTTACGCCTCAATATAACGGCTTAAACGTGGTAAACTTAACGCGTAGCCTGTAGTAGCATTTTTGTTACTCTGGGGCGAGTTTTCGGTTGTGGATTGTTCCGCGAACCATTCACTAAATAACTCTTTATGATACCAGTTGAGCTTTACCTCAGATAACGTTTAACTGCATTTATGTGGAAATGTACTCTCCGTGGCCAGCATTGAAGATGGATGAGCTGTCCTCATTCCCCTATATGTGGAACTGTGTCTGGGCATTTTACGGGGTTAATTGGCGTGCAAATATACCCGTAAGAATGCTTTGTAGAATGGCTGTAGTTTCTTCTCATTCCTACGTAATGGGTCTCGAATCCGGCAACATTGATGCCTCCTGGTAGCATGTGCGGGTATATTGACCAGTTGCCTTCACCCAGAGAGGTCCCGTACTCGTGACGCCTGCGGCAGAAAAGATGTCCCACATCCGCCGCCAAGGTTTGCGAGTGGTGGCGCTGGCTAACACACCCAAGATTAGGTCTAGTAGTAACACATAAATGCCCAAGAAAGTGGATGAGGAAACAGCGCCGCGGTAGCTCAGTTGGTGAGAGCATCGCACGCGTAATGCGAAGACGTGGAATGGTTCCCCGCTTGCGGCAAGTTTTTTCATCCACTTTCATTGCCATTAATTTATCATTTCTTTAATTCATTTAGTAAGTACAAGTAATTTCCCCTGTCTTGACCTTGGTGTCTTTGTTTGTTGGTTTCTCGTGATACGATTATTAAAAATCGGGCCCCTCGGTTAACCCCCTTTCTTCTTATGTTTAACATTTGTTAGACGGCGAACAAATACACGTGTCAGTATGTTGCTTTCGCGACCTTCCCCGAAATATACCTGTGTGCTACGAGATTAGGACACCGCTTCCGAGTTGCCATCGGTTCTATATTTTAAAAAAATATATACTTTTTTCGAATGCGTATTCAGCGGTTCTTTCTTTTATGTAACGGCTCTGCTTGCCTAGAGCTAATCAGATATACTTATAACGGCACCGACACCCATCCGCACCCATCCGCATGCATGGGCGCATAGCCTCTGCAACTATTTGCACTCTTCTAGTCCTTGTAACTGCGTATTAGCAGTGGTTTGAATTCGATGCATTGTAACTATACTATGGCTGCAGCCTCTCTCGAACTCGACCACTCCCGCTCTGATCGACAAACGTACGGCCAAGCTGCGCCTCTGTGTGAACGCCGAGAGCGATAGGCTAAACTTAGCTCCGATTGCGTCATGACGTGGCGTGACACCGGCGTCATCTGTGGACGCAACACATGCATGTTGGAGTGCTGACTTCGTTCCTCTACACAACGATACCAAAAATAAGGCGCGGGGGTAGTATGGATGAAAAGATATAAGCGTCAATATAGGACGATATAAGCGAGTTTTCGTTACACACGGGTTTATACAGCAAGCGGCACCCTCTAACCGATTTTAAAGACCGTTACACGTCAAAATTTCCCATCCGGTGTGAAAGCTACTCTATGCAAGACACGACGGTCCTGCTGGACTGCAGAAAGTGATTGTGGCGCCGGCCATCCGATGAAGTAACGACCGCGCTTGATTAACGCTGTTCTGTGATTCCGTGGTTATATGTTTCGCTGCCAGGCACGTTTTGATCTCGGAAGGCCGTGCTTTTGCTGGCTGCATACACCGGAATCCATTGCAGATCCTGAAACACGTCACAGACGCCATGTTTTGAACATCACTTATATGAGAGACGCCGGATCTAGTTCAAGGCTCTGGATTAATTCCCGAACATCTGGGGTTCCATTTACATGCACCCATAGGGGGCGGGACCGTAGCACTTTTTTCCGGAGTCGTTTACGTTTTCGATATAGTATCTCCAATTCTAAAGGCCACTGACTTTGTCGTGACACGGTCAGCCTTCACACTACGTAACTCAGTGACACATCCAACAAAATATGTTCAAGGCGGTGCTTTTAACCAATGAACGTTGAGTATACGCAGGGCCTCGGGCAGTTCCGGATAGACCGGGATGACAAATTGAAGAGGCCCAGTGTGTGGATTTGAACACCGCCTATCGCACGTTGGGACGTTGAACGCCATCACTAATTCGATGGCTTGCCACCACCAAAGACGGTACAGCAAGGTCGCTAACCTTGTGGCCCTGCACCTGCCGCCGAAGTGAATAGTTGTATCATCCACCGATTTCTTGAAGCCGGAACGGAGCGTCGATTAGAGGAGCACTTGAGACGGCACCAACGTTAGCTCTTCCTCTAACGGAAGCGAGAGATTCGCCAGTCGTGTGCTTGTCTTATATCACTGCAAGCTGTCTGCGCGCGTTGCGCTATATCTATACTCCTTATCGAAAATGCTGTGTAAACATTAACCTTCCCCGCCCAATCATTCGAGCTCTCGATGTGAAGTGCGTGAGTCAGATGAGGCGAGGGAGATAAGGAGTAGTGCGAAAGAGGCTCACGGAATTACTTATGGGAGAGAAGTGTTTGCATACGCTTATCCCACCCGCGGCGCGCGTTATCTATGTGGGCAAGAACGATGCTCTGCCCGTTATTTCCTGCAGCTGGGCATCTGCCGACACCTGCTTTTGTCACGCAACGCGCGATTTTTTTCCGCGTTTGGTAAGCCGCGCCTTATCTCGGAGCCAGCACGCCCGTTGCTGATCGGGGGGGGAGGGGGGGGAGCCACGTGACGAACAAAAGTGGCTCGATTGATGTGTTCGCTCTTCTTTATTGGTAATCTTTTACTTTGTTGCGTGACAAAGTGGTGCGATCCCCCGTCGACTAAGCAGTACTCGAGACGGGGCTGGCTTCCTCCTTCACATGGTTTTTTTTTTTAGAAGAACGCTTGAGGTTCGACGGAGCAGCGTTGGAACGGTAGAGTTGCTTCTCCGCAGTGCGCAGCATGTGACTGTTTCTTCATCGCGCAGAGGCTGCTGGGAAGAGTATTGTGCGCCCGAGCGATGACTGGCAGACCCTTAATCGTACGTAACCGAAACCAATGTTTTCGTCGCAGAATTTCGCCATAATTCTTATTGTCACTTGCGTTTTCTCCATTTTCGAGTGCAAGCCCCCCCCCCCCCCCCCCCCCCCCCCCCTCTTACTTGCCGTCCGCTTCTAGGGCCCACGGTTTTGCACATCTCTTTTCTAGGAATCGAAGTTCTGACAAGGCAGTAATGGTAGTACTGTCATGAGCATGCTGAATCGATATTGCTTTGACTGCTGTGAAATACGAGGGGTAGTAGTTGATTCCGTGACTAATGTAATCGGTTAATATTGTGTGTCGCTATATTTATTTGGTGCGAGCGTGCGTTGTGTAGTTCATATCAGTGATGTAGTTAAGAAAGATAAAAGAACAAGGGAAGCCGTCGTTTTTTGCGCGTCAGTTTTTATAAAGATGTTTTGTTTCTTCTTTCTTTTTTTCTTGCAATTTCACGCGAAAGAAATATCATTACATCTGTATGGTTACCGCTTTCCAGCACACCGCATCATGTAAGTTCGCATCTCTGGTGATTATTGTGTTATGAACTTATCTCACAGATGCTTTTGTGTACGGCGGAGTGTTAGACCGTGGAGTCGGGGCAAAATGGTCGCGCGCCAATTTAATTTAGCCGAGCATAGCCTCGGCCTGGGATGGTTACCGGAGCAATAATTCTGTTTACATTGTTGCTGATGCCAGGGTAACTTCTGCGTCGAACTTGACTTGAAGGCAGGATTGCTGTTTCTTAGTCAGAATTTTGGCGGACCGGTTTGTTTAATGCAGATGATATATATATCAATTGAAACTGCATTTAATAAACTCGAATGGTGACTATATGTTCTATGGAAGCTTCGTTTATTAAACCTCGGCCTATAAATTTGATGAGTTTATTAGATGTTTGTTCGTTGACAATCTAGACCAATCTTATTTGTAATTCGGTTTCTCTTGAAAAATAATATTTATGTGTGTATTTCAACACAACGAATGATACGTGTAGAGTGAGAAAAATACACGGGATCGAAGTGGCCAAACTCTGGCAAGCTCATGAAGCCAATACATGCATACGAAGATGAACGGTTTCTTCAACTTGTAGAATGAAACATGATACAGGGACGTGGGCTCATAAATCGCATGCAAATGCGACTTCTGAGCACGCTTTGGACAAATCAAGCCCGAGCAATCGTAATCCGGAGACCACCCTCGCTCCTGCAGAAGTGTCCCTCACAGGCCAGGTGCAACCTTTTTTTGAAACTTTTGTACATTCACTAAAGGGGCACTAAGGCGAAACAATAAATAAGTTGAGGCTAATAAAGCATTGTTTGAGAACCCTGCAGGCAGACATATCAAAATGATAGTTTGATTATTCGATGAGAAAATGAAGGTCGAAGTATCAGTATTTGAATTTCGCGCCGAAACCCCGGCGCCGGTACGTCAGTGTGACGTCAAAGATTCCAAAATACGTTTTCGCATTTGGGCTGCCGAAACTTGGCACCCGAAACTTGCCATGTTTAATATTTGGCTCCTTTAGAACACGATGTAGTGAACCTGTACCGCTGTATAATTATGTAGGCCCTAGAAGATGGCATCAAAATCCATGACGTCATAGCGACCAGATGCGGGAACTTCAAGGAGGCGTCGCCACCCGTCTTTCGTTCTTGCGCTTTTTCTGGTTTGCCAAGCGTCTTATCGTGATAAGAGTGGTGTTTTTGGTGTCGTGGAAAGGTAATTTACTGATGCAGAAGAAATCATTTTTTTTCTCTTTAGTGTCCCTTTAAATCAAACTCGACATTCAGAGCGGTCAGACGGAGAGCTGTTTCTGCCCACTTTCTTCCGCCATCCTCCGACTCTAAAAATCGAGATTCGATTCGTTTCTCCTTAACTACTCCTGCTTTCGCATTCTTTTATCCTCGTCTCTGTATACGGGGATATACACTTGACTGTTGCCGCGTCGGGCCGGGCCGTGGGGCGCTGCGTTGCGCTCGTTACGTTGGCTTACGTGGCCTGACCATTTGAATGCGTTAAAAGCGTTAGTCAAAAAAAAAAAAAAAACGGAGGGGGGGGGGGGCGGGGTCTACGTGCCAAAACCACGATCTGATTATGAGGCGCGCCGTAGTGGGGGACTCCGGAAATTTGGACCACCTGGGGTTATTTAACGCGCACCTGTTTTCGCATTTCTCCCCCATCGAAATGCGGCCGTCGTGGCCGGGATTCGATGGCCGCGACCTCGTGCTTAGCAGCCAGGGAGGGTCAGAAGCGCTATAGTTAACGCTCTCTTCTGTGTGATCATTGCAGATCCGTTACAGATCACTTTTATTGTTGTCGTCGCACGTGTAATGTAAAATACCAAGCTCCTCATTTTTATTTCGCTCCAGTCTGATTCTCAAGTGTTTCTCTTTATCGCCCGACCTCCCTGTTGCTTTTACAAGACTTTGCCGCTCCCACCTTCTTATTCTTTGCCATGTCAATAACAGCATGTTGGCGGCTTAGCCTGTAGTGCCCAACGTACCATTTATACCACTCTGAGTTTGATACCACAATTTTTTTTTATTGAACTACGGGAAACCTATATCGTAGCCTATAGTAGCCATTTTATTCTGGAGCGAAGTTTCAGTCTTGAATTATATAGATACTCAATTACAAATGCATTATATAATAGTTATACCAATTAGGTCTTTATTCCGTTTCTTTATATTTTATTTCGCACAAATCTGCTCTCCATGGCTAGGAATAAATATGAACAAGTTGTTTAAATCTTCTTGATGTTGAAATAACTTTGGGCATTGCACGGTTAAACATGCGCCCTGTCAAATGTATCTGCACTTCACTGAAGACTTCTCTCTCTCTCTCTCTCTTCTACGCGGTGATATGTTACTAGCTTGTAGACTGCACTGACAATGCATGCTCGGATGCCGTGAACGTGACGGATCGTTTCCAAGAAAAAATAAAATAAGTAAAAGCAAGCTCAGCAACCCTGTCGCGTGTATTTAGCGCGCGTTTCGTAACGAGCCTTTAAGCGGGGAGCAGCACAGCGATCGCAGAAAGGGTAATTGGCTTCTCCGCAGGTGCGGAAATTCGCGCGATCAACGCGTCCATTACGTCACCGACAGCTGCGCTTCTTTTCACGGAGCGTCGGAGCCGCATTTACCATTTTCTTTCCTCCTTAACGGGCTGGCCTTAGCCTCTGCTTATGTAGACGGATGCGTTTGAAATCCGCTCGAGTCTCCACCGCTCCTGTGACAATGTCGCTGCTCCTTGCTCGCATGGCGATATCCGGCGGAACGGAACTGGTGACAATAAAAAGGCGTTAGTGCGATGTTCGATTACCCTAGAAATGTTGCTGTCGAACCCGCCGAGGCAACCAGCAAAAAATGGTTAAAAGAAAATAATAACAAACTTTATTTTCATCATGCGAAGGCCGATGTAATACCGCTGTCTTGACATGGGGGTACAGGCACCAGCGTTGGAAGTTTCGCAGTAATCGGAATGCAGATCGCTTACAGTCGCTGTATACATGCAGTTTCTCTCTTTTTTTTTTTCAAGAGCGCATGCAAATGCAGTTTTCTCACAAATTCTGGTTCAGTTTGCATTCGTTGAACCGATGTATACGTTTCTATTTCTTTGACAGTCGCTCGTGTGTTAGATACTATCGTGTCTCATTTCCTTGTGGGCCGTGTTTTTCTCGGTTTTGTTCCGCAGCGCCTATCGCCTGTTCTTTTCATTGTTGCCCTGTGTGCGTGTAATCTCTTCCCATGAAGCAGGTTTGTCGTGCTGTTTTCCTAATAACAACAGGTTATGACGATGATAACGGTAGCAATATATCTACGCGACTCCGAGTAAACATTAAACATTTGAGTTATGTGCTGCTGTCAATGCATCTTGTGACGTAACCCATGTCAATCATTCCATCGGCGGTCCAGAATTCGCGCCTGGAATGCAGCGGGACCGTCTCGACATTTGATGTGTATATATATATACATATATATATATATATATATATATATATATATATATATATATATATATATATATATATATATATATATATAGCGTTTGGGTTTTTGGCGGCTGGTTGCGATGGGCAGCGCCGCCCGACGTCGAGAACGTTGCGGCGGGGGGAGGGGGGAAGGTGCTTTCTTTATCGGAGTCGTTATCCTGGAGTGGGATCCAGAGTCGAGTGTCTTTCCTCTTTGTTCTCGCGTTATTTACGGGAGCAAAATCTAGCCGGCCGCCACGTGTGCCATCCGCCACGTGTATGTTAGAGGATAAGGAATTCCTTACATTTCAAATGCTGTTTCAAGGGAGGCTGAACAACTTCTTTATCTTGTTTTTTTTTTTTTTTTGACAAGTTGAGTGGAACAGTTTATATTACCGGGAAATGAAATATACGTGGGAATTCTTTCTAAGCCATCGGCTTCAGCCCGTGTGTCTGTCCGTCTGTAGCCCTGTCCGTTCTGAACCGCGCAAACGGCGGCACTGCACAAAGGAAGAAGGAAGGCAAGATAACCCATGGCAATGCGCCGTCTCTGTAGTAATTTTATTGGGAAGCCCGAACGATTGGGTTCGCGGTACGCAACTTGCGTTGTCAGAAGATTCAAATTATTTGTTAGAGCGATGGACGGTTGATTGGCGCAATTATTTCCTTCTGGCATAAAATGCTTCAGTAACCTCTTAAGCTATAGTTGCTGGCTATGTTTAGACGATATGTTCATGTCACTAAAGACGACGTTGCGCACACGGCAATGCGCGGCGAGCTAGGAAGAATTCGAGGCAGAGAGCATTCGTTCTGACGTCTTACACTTTTTCCGCTCAGGCCTGAGCGATATCTCGCTGAAGATAACGGTTGTTGCGCAGTACAGGCTTGGAAGCGTATCACACGGTGGAGCTCATTGCCAAGTGTGTTGCTCCTTTTAGATGTCTTTCCTTTTTTTTTTTTTTTTGTCGTCCAGAAACGTGCTTGTGTATCCGAGTTTCCTTCTCTTATTTTTTTTTTTTCATTGGTAGGGCATTAGCCGCAGCGTAATTTAATGCATTGTTAGCTTGTAACCTTCTCCAGCAGTCTCAGTCAGCTCAACACATGGGCACTTTATTATGTTTTGGTTTACTTGGCGTTCGTTCGTTGTGTTGCGTGTCGTGCTTTCTTGGTTTCGTTCGCACCGTCTATCTTCCCATTTCAGCCTACCCCTCCTGCCACACATGAAAGTGGTCAAGGCCCGGTGGCCGCCGCGAAAAAAAAAGAAAACTGATTCGGGCGTAACTCATCTGCGATGACTATCCGAGTATGCGAATAGCCGAACCGCGTCATGTGCGACGAGTGCCGTGCCCCCGTCTCTCCCCCTTCCCTCTGGAGACGCTGCGCCTTCTGGCGGCGCCGCCGCGAAGTCCGCGCGTCTACCCAGTAACCCAAGTTCGCGTCGGCGATGTTCACCGAAAAAGTGGCACGTATCCACTGGCACGTACCCACGAGAACGGCCAACATTTCTAGACTGCACTACCTTCGTGATCGGCCTACATATTTGGTGTAGTGGCCAGATAGCCCGAAAGGAAACTCGTCTGAGTATTCTAACAATTTTGTTCGGGATAACAATAAATAAAAGCACAACAACAACCACGACGACAGGTGAACCAGCATGCGTGCTTAACAGCTTTCATACGTTATCGCAACAAACGCGATTCCTTATTTTCCTTTATTGTGCGTACATTTATTTAAAACTCCCTGTGTTTTGGGATACTTGTTCTCCACTCCCCCGTCGATGTTTTCTCCGAAATAAATCAACTGCGTATTTGTTTTGGCCAGCCCCCAACGCTTGAGCACGTTCGGTCCACGATGTTCCACCTAAATGCATGCACCATTGGCCGGCGCAGACGTTGTTGATGACACGCGAGTGTGGTCTGTATGCGGGGAAGGGGGGGGGGGGGGGGGGGCACCGTGACAACTTTATTGGAGCGTCACCGTCTTTCGTAGATCTCGCTCGAGCTGTCCCTATAGTGTACGTGCGTATCAGGCCGTGACGTTCGACGCGTGTCACAGCATGCAACAGCGACGGTCACCACTCAGCAGTCTGTCCGCCTTTTTTTTTTCTTTCTTCTTTTTCTAGGCTGTTTGTTTTCTCGCGTCCTTCCCATTGTGTTCGATCGCGCGGCACGCTCGCATTTGTGACGTCACAAGGCCAGTTGTCCTGCAGTCTCGCGTTGTGCGCGACAAATAACGTTGCTTTTCAACGCGTACGCGTAAGCTTTATAGCTTTGTTATAGCTTTGTTATTCGCTGTGTTAAGGGGTCTGACAGACAAAATTGAGGCACGAGGTCGCCGGTTCGATCCCTCGCTTGACGTTTCATACTGACGGGGGCAGAACGAAGGAAGAGAGAAAGAAGGTGCTGATGTGCATGGGCTTAGGTGCACGTTAACGAACCCGAAATGCTCAAAAAGTGATTGTTGCAATTTTTTGTTTGATCCTTTATGTGAGGCACGGTTTGAGTAAAGTCTCGTACGTTTCATTTCTATACTTGTTACTACTGTTATAGATGTACCATCTCTGATAAGAAAACAACGATTGTAATTTTGTCCTTTTTTGTGCGCGCTGTGTATTTCATTGCAGGTTGACAGTATGTTAACTACTGTTAGTCATTGTTTTCGTTTTACATATTTCTACCTTTCGTTCCTATTTTGCTCATCTTCCTCCTTGTATCGGCAGTTTGTTTGCTTTAAGTTTGCTCTACTTCTATTGCTATACCTAATATTAACGATTGAGATTTTGTTCTTTGTTGTACTCGATTTATACTTATTTGTTTGGAAAACGGCTGCCGTTCTGTTTATTATTGCATTCGTTTTATGACGTGTCATTCTTGTTATTTCTCGTCTCTGCCTTATGTAACGTCCTGCAAAGAGGCCTCAAGGGTAAAATTATGTTGATGGTGATGATAATAATAAGAATCCGTCGCGCTCCGCTTTGCATCGTCCCTCATATAGTTAGCAGCACTGGGGCGTAAACTGTAATCAACCAAACGCTGCCTCTCCTACGTCGTGTCGTCGCATACTGTTCTTGCTAAAAAATATTAGCGACGCTGCAATGGTTAGAGCTGCAGGTTTAAACTAATCGTAGGGGCTAATTTGTATCAGTGCGGCTATACTCACCTGCCGCGGTATACGTTGTGCTATATACTGAGCTTGAGGCCGTGGGTTCGGTCCCGGCCTAGGCGGTCGCACTTCGATGTTGGCGAAAGGCAAGAACGCTCGTGTTCTTTAGATTTGAATCCACGTTAAAGAACCACAGGCACTCATAGTTATTCCGGAGCCCTCCTTCTCCCAACTCTACTGGGCGTACTTCATAATCGGACCGTGGTTTTCGCACGTACACTGTAAAAAAATGTTTACACCATTAAGAATGTTTTTTTTTATTGTCGCACTGGTAACACCCTCGCCGTTAGGGTCTTACAAAAATTCTATAGAGGACAACAACGGAGCTCTAGACTAGACGTGCGATGACAAAATACGTGGTTGAGAACTACGCATGATCATTCTGACAGCCTTGGGCGCACAGAAATATCCGACAGGAGAACTTCACAGGGAGATAGATATGAAACTCTCCTGTCGGATATTTCTGTGCGCCCAAGGCTGTCAGAATGATTACGTAGTTCTCAACCACGTCTTTTGTCATCGCACGTCTAGTTTAGAGCTGCGTCGTCGCCCTCTGTAAATTTTTTGTAAGACCCCAACTGTGATGGCGTTACCAGTGCGACGAGAAAAAAGAAATACCCTTATGGGTGTCAACATTTTTACGGCGTAAAACGTCGGAATTTTAATTACATATACTCGCCGTGTTTGTACCCTGTGTCCCACTAACGTTAGCCAAGCTGTTCAACCGAAAAAAAAAGAAAGATTAAAAAAAAAAGTACGTGATGCAAGATACGATCTCAACACCTATGGTGTTTGGTCGTCACACTTCTGGCGACCAGACACCGTAGCTCTTCAGATCGCATCTTGTACCATGTTTTCTTCTTTTTTCTTTTAAATCGATTAGGTTCGGTAACGTTAGCTGGGACACCCTATACACAATACCCACGCTTGCAACGGCACGCTAACAACGGTAAACCCGACCCTCGTGTGCATGCTACCGGAGTTACGTAATGTTCAACGAAAAAAAAAAACAACGGCAGGGGTTTTTGTTAGACATGATGGCTGCGCATGCGTATGCGCTGGTGTACGGTGAACTTTTTCTTGTGCCCGAGCCGAGACAGCGGATGAGGTTCACCTTAACCGCAACTGTAACGTCGCCGGGCGTTCATTCGATGTGCGCGCAGCGCTGAGCAGTATCCTACCCTGGTCAGTAATTGGGAAGGATATTTGGTAACATACCTGAGGCGTAATGTATAGTGACTAACCGGGGGCAAAAAAAAAAAGAAAAAGAAAACCGAGTAACCGAAGTAGGCCAAGTCGCATTTTGTACCACTTCCTTTCCCGCTTCGTGGTTGGCTAATTTGACACGTGCCGCCGAAGTTAAACTACTTTCTTTTCTTTTTCGTTGCCATGCACCACGCGTCCCGTCACTGAACGGCAGTAGTCGATTGATTGATTGATTGATTGATTGATTGATTGATTGATGGATCGATTGATTGATGGATTGATTGATTGATTGATTGATTGATTGATTGATTGATTGATTGATTGATTGATTGATTGATTGATTGATTGATTGATTGATTGATTGATTGATTGATTGATTGATTTAGTAACTTTTATTTTACAGTCCTGCAGAATGCGTATTAGCACGTCGCGCGCCGCTCCCACGTCGGGACCGACAGTCGCTGTCATGCTGGAAAACGAAGAGCAGCTATAGCGTTGGTGCGGCATAAAAGGGCGTGAGAGTAGAAGGCGGTTGTCACAGATTGTTTCACAGATTGTTTCTATGACATATATATGTATTGATCATCAAATTCATTTTTACTCAGCAATTACGTTGGTGTCAAGAATAGATGACTCAGTGTAGTTTTAGCCTTTTCCTCCAAAGGAAGCACCCTGACGTACGGAAAGGGCCGCGGAAACTGGGCGACGTCACGGATAATGACGTCTTGCGGCCGTTGCGATAAAGCTGGGGACTTCCGCGCAATATTAGGTGCTTTAGCCTGGGGCACAGTCGAGCGCAAATTTTTGTAGACCGTAACAGGTGCCACTAAAGAGCCGCGAACATCATTGTAACTAATGAATACATTGTTGCGCCAGAAAAGGAGAATAAGGACTTGGGAGGGAGAGTACGAAACGACAGATTGAGCGCTGAGTTTGAAGACATGGTAGAAAAGGGGCCCACTGTACTAGAAATGTAGTTGAGTAGAACTTGTTGCTGGGCGAGTTGGTTGGAATCTAATGAATACATTGTTGCGCTAAAAAAAAAGGAAAATAAAGACTTGGGAGGGAGAGTACGAAACGACGGATTGAGCGCTGATCTGTCGCGTCAATCTGTCGTTTCGTACTCTCCCTCCCAAGTCTTTATTTTCTTTTTTTTTTTTGCGCAACAATGTATTCAGTAGGCACCAACCAACTCGTCCAGCAACAAGTTCTGCTCATCATTGTAACGTTGGGATCTTCGCGCGACGTGCACGAATTTTCGTTACCGGAATATGGAGAGCTTTAGCTTTGTGCACAGTCGGCCGCAAATGTTTCTGTACTGTGACGTTGCCTAGTAAAAACCGTCAGTTATCACCGAAGGTACGTTTATTATTCGGAACGGACAGTTGTACAGTGATATTTGTCCGCCAAGCTTAAATAAGGTGCTCGTATGAATTATAGGTTGGCTGGCTTAAGACCGTGACAAAGTTAGTTGTTGCATTTTCCCGTCTCCCGTGGTTCGTAAATTTTTGTAGCCGACAGCACATCATGCCTTGCTCTTGCCATGCGCAATCGTGATGACGGGACCGGGCAGCTATAGCGCTTATGCGACCGAGCATGGACAAGATCAGGGACGTTGGTTTTCTGAACTGTTTACAAATTGACGTTGTGACTGACAGGCGCGAATGTGAATGCTCATTGTGTCTGATTTTGTCGTTTTGCTTTGCGTTTTTCCCGGTGACTTTCCATACGCTTCATCGCGTATGCGATAGATGGATGACAGCCGGGTCTATGCACGAATGCGATCTGCGCCGTTGACTAGCTTTGTTTAATAGTATATAGCTTGGCGTTTGCTATCCCTCAATTATATCGGGCGGGGGGGGGGGGGGGGGGCGACGCACACTGTCAGTTATGGTTCGAGCAGTTACATTTGGGAAATGACCACTTTGCGACTACCGCTCTGCATTGACAAATGAAAAGGTCAATTTGACACGTGAAATGATTTTGTGATTATAGAGAAGTACGCCGTAGTGGATGGTTCTTGATTAGTCTGGACCGTATGCATGACCAGATGGGAATTCACACGTATGGGAGACAACCAAGGCTATGTCACATGGAAACGTCGCATAGACCACACGCACAAAGCGCTCGCCCTTGTGTTCTTCTTTCCACGCGATCGCCATACAGTTCTCAACGTGCCAATTCGCACTGTAGTTTTACGCTGTCTATAGTTGTCAGGAGACTTTCAGCGGTGGATTTGTCCGTTGTCCGCCCGCGGGTACTAAGACAACCTTGCTCACCGGAGGGATTGGTATTCGAGCCGTCTCTATATCGGCTTGGCACCACTCCGTCGATCGCATTTCATCTCGCCACATCAGTGGCTGGCAATCATTGCCTTCCTTGTCAGTGTATAGCTGTTTCCATCGCGTGGCCAAACCATCCATTCTCAATCACTAAAGCCAATGGTGTAATCCTCAAATTTTTACGACGAAAAGCGCGTATATATGCTGTGAACCGACTTGCACCCTTAAGTATGCAAGTCGGTGTACAACTCACACCCTTTACATATGTAAGTGCTATAGGCTAATTTGCACCCTTGACGGTGTTTTCCATGCACCGACGCTGCTTCAGCACGGGCGCGTTGCACCAACATGGCGGCGGGCATTGCCGCCTCGAATGACGAGACGTGCGGTCTAGCCAACTAGCGCGCGACAGAATATTTATCGAGTCCGCTTGGTATGGCGGCTATAGACATTTTCTTTGCTATTAAGTCCCAAAGATGGAGAGGGACAGCGTTGCTCGCTCCGCAGTTTCGAAGCACATAAATCGTGTGTGCCGTGGAATTAAGACCCGCAGAAGAACAGCGTCTGGCCTTGACTCTGTTAGCCTCTCTTTCAAAAACCTGTTTCTTCCTATGTACTTACAACGTAAATTGAAACGCGAACAGAAAACAACTGATTGGGATTCCTGTTACGAGTAGTTACATGGAAGTTCGACGTTTAAATGCACCGTAGCCGATTTCTAAGCATTTAGAGCAATCCCAAGTGTATACGTTCTGGAGTCTGAGTTACGCCATTGTTACGGGAATGCAGGCGGAACTGGAAACGCTGTAACGCTTTCTATTAGCTTTCGTTTTCCTTTTCGTGTTTGAAATTATGCTGATAGTAAAGATATGTAGGATTATTTAGCCCAAAAAAAGCTTATTAATGTAGCAAACAAAGACCGAGTTTTTTTTTCTTCGTATATTGCGCCAGAACCACGAAGATAGTACAACATGGGGGATTTCATAGTGTTCTGGTGCACTTTGGCAACTCTTGTGATGAAAAAGGTCGCATAAGTTTTTCAGGTTGAGCTTATGCTTTCTTTTCAACTATGATGTAACCCTCACTCACTAATAAACACCTAACTGTACCGCGTGTAGACTGTCAAAACCTGTGACGTCGTGGGCAGCTCGGTAGTTCCGAAATTTCACGCTGGTGTCGCCACGATTTTGTTGTTTTTGAGTCTTGCTTGCCAAGCATCGGATCACAATACGGGTGACGGATCACAATCCGTCCCCGGTATTGTAATGGTCCTCTAAGGCCATTACGTCCTACCAGTCTAGGACAACCTTACATCTCTCTTTCGCCTCCCCCCCCCCCCCCCGCCTTTTAAACTCCTCTATAGCTCGAGATGACAGTTAATCCGAACGTTGCTCGTGGTTAGCGGAATGTTGTGTATCGGACGTGCAAGCGACTTCACGAGATAAGACACCGAGAGACGAGATGCCAGTATTTGCCTTCTCTGTGGCGGAAGAGGGGGGTGGGGGGTGGTAGTGAAGGGGGCAGTACGTAGTAGAGTAGCCGAGCAGATTAGAGAACGTGGGTTCGATGCACTTCGTATTGCTGCTTTTTGGAATGGGCGAGCAAAAGAGGAAGGCCACGATCAACTTGTTTCTGATTGGCTACGCGCCTCTCTCTCTCTTTCTTTCTCCTCAACTTTGCAGCGGCATCGATGAGAGCGATCGCGGATCGACTTGGACACTCCCTTGGGTAAGTGGCTGTGGTCCTCGTTTTATTTTCATTGGAGTGTGCCGTCGAATGCAAAATACCTTCGCAACGCGTGCTGCACCAATGGACACTTGCACGAGGAGCACTAAATCACTATGCAATTCGATTCGACTCTGGGAATGTTAAATTATTATTCTATTCGACCGGAAAAAAGTAATACTATTTGCGCCCCCCATATAACCGAGTTTAAACCGGTAAAATATTCCTTTCAGGGTACACTTTTCATTAATTTGGCGGAGGGAAGTTGATTACAGGGGGATAAAATTTAATGCCGAAGTGTTTGCTCTCCTTAATCTTGCGTCGAAACTTCTTGCGCCTGTTGTACCTGCACGTCAGTGGGACTTCACTGATATATCCGAGTATATTCCCATATATATATATGGGAATATATACACGCGCACGTTCATCTTCCTTACAATAATATATATATATATATATATATATATATATATATATATATATATATATATATATATATATATTACGCAGCAAAAGTTATCAAAAGGTACCAGGTTGCGAGTCGTCGATCTCTTCATATCGCGATGTAGTTCTTGTTTAGCGGTAAACAATTTGATCCGAGTAGACGCTGTCAAAACCATGATGTCGGGGTGAACTGGTGCAAGAACCTCAACGCGGCATCGCTGCCCGTCTTTTGTTCCTGCGTCTTTTCATAGCTCGCCAAGCTACTTCTCTCACTTAGGTTGTTTCTCCTTTCTTTTAAAGTTTTCTTTCGTTTTTTTTTTATTTCACGGAGGGAAGCGTAATTTGCTGTTACATATCAACTCAATATTCCTCGTTAGTACGCGTCCTTTTAAGGATCTTCGCAAGGCCTTACGATCATATTTCTGGCTGTAATAGGAGATCACATAGAGATTGTACGGCTGTCAGAACGAATAAATGCTTACACACAAAAAAAAAAGAAGGTAGAGAGAACGAGTTCAGCGCTAGACTTGCAACTCACGCCCTTAACAAGGGTGTAAAATATTTTACTCTGTGCACACGGCGGAAGCGTGGATTGAGGAGACAAAAAATTATAATAATATTTTGATAGACCGGTGATAAATCATTGTCCCGCGATAATTCTGGCGAGAGCGGCAAGACGCACTCCCCGCGCCGAATGCTGTGAATAGCACATAATGTTAGTGCGACAAAAGTGTGCATAGGTATACATTTATCAAATATCATGCGTACTGAATGACCGATATGCAAGAATCAGGTTGCTCGCTCGCTCGCTAAAAACCTTTGCTGCCCTACCCACAAGACCGGTACGTACGCACTAAGTTGTTTTACAGCCAGGACGACACACACACACAACGCTTAAAACAATGCAAACACTCGGAATTAGCCGTGGCTAAACCGCTTGAGATGCCGAGCACTTCGCAGCCGGCATCGGGTGACGTCACTTCCTTTTTTTTTCGTTACGCAGAAATTCCAGCAGACGGCGCCACAGTATGTCATCGAGGCTAATGGCTATGCTCCCGGGACTCTTTCCCATTACATTGTGTCGTGCATGGTGTCGTTCGGGTTAGTTCGTTCACGCTCCAGCACACGAGTACGCAAACGGCTGTGGTGGGCTCGTTGCCAGAGAGCTTGATTTTCGACCGCGCGTATGTAGTGGTTGTTTGGCCCGAAGAGTCGACCACGTATGGCGTGGCTCAAACAACTTAACAAAGGACGAACCGGTGAGCGCGGGAGAACTTACCGCTCGTGGCGCTCTCACGTGGTGTGGCGTGCTTTAGCCGCATGCGTTCCCGAAAACGCACCGCGGGCTGGCCGGCCGCTTTGAGAGCGCAATCATTTACGGCGGAAGCGCCCCCCCTGTTGTCGGGCCTCCAAAGAGCGTTTTAACGGCGAGCACCTTAATGGTCTCTCTCTCTCTCTCTCTCTCTCTCCGTAGCGCCAGCCGGCAAACCCCGCGCTCGGCGGGGGTCCGAACTCTTCTACCTCTCGATGCTTGGGTCCCCGAAGTTGCTTCGCTCCCACTCGCCAGGGGTCACTTCCCGTGCGCTTGCTGTCTGTAGTTCACCGGAGCGGAAGTAGAAATGGATTCCCTGCACGACATCGCGGGGGCACGCTTTTACGGCGTCGCGGTGGCCTTTCTGCATAATGAACGATCTGGCATGTATGGGTATACATGCACTATATACTCGCACGTGGCAGTGAATACGAATGGCCCTCGACTGCGCGTTCGGATTCTCCTTGTGCGACGTCTTGGCATGCGGAGCAAACTTCTGCGCTGGGGGCTAATGGATTACGAGGAGCACGCTGCCCGGCTGGCTTGTCGAGAGCGTGTTCGGCCCGAACCCCTATAGTTCTTGAAAGAGGCGGTATCAGTGTTACTCGCGCAAAGCCAACGTTGTGAAACGCTTGCTAGCTGCTATAGAAACAGCCTTGCGTGCTGCAAGGAATGCAGCCGCTCTAAGCCTATATGTACAAGTGCATCGTTCCTTGTATACCTGGCGCGTTATATGGGTCGTTATGCTGCGTATACTCCGGTCGAATGGGATGGGATCCGAATGTGCACAGTATGGAAAACGGTGGCAGCAATATTGCGCAGCGCGCCTCGTTGGTTTTTTTTTTTTTTTTTTTTTTTTGCGCAATTGGCTATATAGGGCGCGTATTCGACTGCGTGACTTGCGGTTTTTTGCCCTGTCTGCTCAGAAAGGGAGGGACGAGAGCCGCAAACCCCGCCCTCCGAGTTATGGACGCCTTGTCGACGACACCGTGTCTGATCGCCAGGTGGTATCTCGACTTTGCGAGTCAAACAACTTGTACGCCCCGACCACTCCTACAACGTTAGTGTACGATTCCTTGCTAGGCCTATCCGTGATTCGGAATCCCCACGTGATCATACAGCTCGTGTGACGTCAGGTAAGGGGAATCTTCACTGTACCTGCGCGATTCCTGTGCTTTCGGTACAGCCTTCGCGCGTACTCATACTACAGCTTCGGCGTCACTTGCGCAGCCGGAGAGAAAGTTCTGCAGCCGTTTCGAACGAAGTAAGAGTCTAATGCGTGTCATTGCATGCGAGGTTGGCGCCAGGTGCCAATTCCGACTTAAACTATGTCGTTCGCCAAGGCTCGGAAAAGACGTATTAAACGGAGATTTCGAAGTGCTCCTGTCTTTCTGAAGAACGCAGTGACAGAGTGCGCCATGCTTCAAGAAAATGTTTACTTTTTTTTCATCAAAAACCGGAACACTTAAGGACAGTTTCCTTGCACTCCAGCATTTGCTGTTCTTAAAAAAAATTTATTGGAACAATTCTGAGAACGCTGTTCTTGCTGTTGTCTTCTTACTCTTTCTTTTTTTCGGAAGACTGAAAAAAAAAAAAAAACGCACCAAAGGGAAGCGTTCGCTTAGCTTGCATTTTATATCTTCTAGCGTGCCAGACCGGTATATGGCGACTGCGCTTATGTTCTATAATTACTCTGTCAGTGGCACCTGGCTTTTGCGCACGCTGGTTATTAATTTGGAAATTGAACTGTGCCGTCGACGTTCTACCTGGGAATGATATCCGCGTAGAATCGCCAAAAGGAAAGGGGAAAAAAAAGAAAGAGCTGTGCTTGTTAAATTGAACGCTACCGGTGTGATTGAACGCGATCGATTTTTCTGGCTTGCTCGTCTAGTGACAACGGCAGTTTAAAAAAAGAAAAGGAGGCCATCAGACGGCCCGCTTGGTTATCTTCTAGTAGTGCTCCTCTGTATGCTACCGTATTACCTAAAGAAGTGTCTCGGTGCATGCTCCCCCCAAGGAAGGTATAACGCTGCCGCTCCTGTACAGCTAAAAATAGTGTTCCTTTACATGCTCCCCTAACGAATATATCCCGTAACGTAACAGGTAAAAAGTATACGTTTATCTGTGTGCTCCCGTATATACGCTCCTGTAGTGTATAAATAGCATTTTTCCTATGCTTCCTATGCATGCCACACTAAGTGAGCACATATGGAAACATATCGACTTCCTATATATATATATATATATATATATATATATATATATATATAGTGTTTCAGCTAACTTCAGCTAGTCAGAAATTAAGAATATGCTGATGTACTCTAAGACGACACGACCAAATGCACGTTGCTCACTTTTGTATGTAGCGTGTCGCGCGATTTCTTTTATTTTGCTGAATTAAATAATCAGTCAATATTAATTAACCAACATCTGAAGCAACGAAGCTAGGAAAAAAATTCCAATTAGAAAGTTGCAGAGCGGTTTGCAAAATGTCCGAATAAAATCTTTCTGTATTTCTGTCTATTAAATATTAGTGTTTTTCAGCTTACTACGGATGCCCGCAAAATACAAAGAAAAAAAAAGAAAACACCACGTGACATGCCTGCTTGCGCGTCGTGATCGCTGTTCGAAAGCCCGTGCCCCTTGCCTGTGAGAAGCTGGCTTTTCCGCAAAGTTAATACGTTTAATGGCTAACTGCGCTTTACAGGCAAAATTTCGCTAGCAGCACGAAATCATCGCAGAATTCAGCACAAAATCGTCCTAATATTGTTAGATTGGACAGACACAAATGCTAAGAACCGTGTTTGTTCCCGCACAGCCAGCGATACATTCGATTTGATTGGAATATTCGTATTCAACCGAATATTCGGACATTTTCGAATATCGATTTCTGGAATCGAATACGAATATTAAATATATAATATTCGGTAACTTAGCGCTACAAAATAAACCCATACGGGTTCCTTATATTAGGGTGCGCTCCTCTACGAAAAAAAAAATTTACGCACAGTGAACTCCAGTTGACATAGATGTCACTATACAGGTGTTGTCTGTTGTAATAGCCCGTGACCCAAGTTGGCGTCAAAGAGTTTCATTGAGGAGCGGAACATTAGCGGGAACGGCCCGCATTCTTAAACTGCACTGTCTGCACACTGCACACTGGGTTGAACTCGTCAAGAATGCTCCTCCGTCAAACGCACACGCACGCAGGCCCTGATCGGACGCTAGGTGACAACACGCTGCTATTGGCCGCGCTCAGCAAACTTGCTTGAACTCGTCAATAGTTCTCCGCATTGAAACAACATACGCAGGGCACTGCAAATGTACACCAGCGCTGTGTCGACGACACCGCGTATCTGCTCGTCAGTTGGTGTCTCGAGTCTATAGCAACTTGCGCACACACTGCAGCAATTTACAACTTATAGGGACGCTAAAGCGAAACAATAAATCAGTTTAGACTTATAAAGTATTGTTTGAGAACCCTGCAAGCAGTCACTTCAAAATAATAGTTTATTAGATGAGAAAGTGAAGGTCGAAGTATCAGTATTTGGATTTCGCGCCGAAACCTCGACGCCGGTACGTCAGTGTGACGTCAGGGATACCAAAGTATGTTCTCGCATTTGGGCCACATTGGCTGAGTAAAGTTTGCCGAAACTTGCCATGTTGAATATTTGGTTCCTTTAGAACACAATCTAGTCAATCTGTACCGCTATATAATTAAGCAGAGCCTAGAAGATGCCCTCAAATTCCACGACGTCACAACGACCAGGCGCCCGTCTTTCGTTCTTGTGCTTTTTCTGGCTAACCAAGCGTCTGATCGTGGTAAGAGTGGTGTTTTCGTTGTCGTAGAAAGGTAATTTACTCATGCAGAAGAAATCGTTTTTTCTCTTTGGTGTCCCTTTAACTTTTCCAAAAAAGAAGAAAAAGAAAAACGCGCCCGACTCGCCGCTCAACGATTCACGCACGCCCAGGGCTAGCTGATCGGACGGTGGGTGGCGGCATGCTGCTCAACGGCGTCATTGGCCGCGGGGTGTCCTCCTCCTCGTCCGGCGGCGCGGTGGCGGGCGGCAAGACGTCCCTGCTCGAGCACCGCGTCACGCTGCTCTCGTCATTCGCGCTGCTCACCTACTTCCTGTGGATGGACGTGGCCCTCTACCACCGCATACAGAGCCTGCAGCTGGCCGGACCGACGCCGGCGCCGGCGCCGTCCCGGCTGTTCTCGCCCTTCACGGGCCTCTCGGTCAAGATGATGATGCTCGACCAGGTCAACAACTACATCCACGCGCCGCTCGCCAACCTCTTCGACCGGGTGAGCGCGCCTGTGCGCGAACTTTGCCTGCTAGAGAGAGAAAAGAAGGAAAAAGGCCTAGGCCGTCTCACCATACCGTAGAATAATTTAGACCCTTAAAAGTGAATGAGGGTTTAAATCGATCTATAACTCGCACCTTTACACTCTTTTGAATAAGGGTGTAAATTGGTATATAACTCACACCCTTACATCCAAAAAAGGTGTAAGGATGCGAGTTATAGACCGATTTACACCGTTATTCACTTTTGAGGGTGTAAATTGCTTTACGCTGTGCAGTGCCGCCAGTCAAGCACGCTCTTTCTGTCCGTGTCGATCTTCCTTCTTCCGCTTATCCTTTGCTCCGCAGACATTGTCAGCTATGCACCAGCTAGACCGAAATCTTAGTAATACTTTATTAAAAACACAGACTGTTTTCGGTTGCCGCCGTATATATATGTTGCCGAGCACAAGACCGTGTAGCTGTTCCGGCGGCCGCATTCATAATAGCCACTATATAGGTGCTAATGATTTGTTGCTGCTGCCGACGCCTTATGTACCATCAACTAAGTCGCACTGCACTGAGCGTGTCGTTTGAATAATGGCGTCACGCGCTCTGGCTGACCTCAGCGTCGCGAGAGGGCGCCACCGGCGCTGCTGTTGACGCAGGAGGAAGGAAACTCAGGAGAGGCCGTGACGTCACTCTTTGTGAAGCTAAAGTGAAGCCGGAAGTTGGCGTTGCTCATGGCGTTGCTCCGCCTATCGGGCCAGCTGTCCTCTCTTGTTTACATTTCTCGCGAAACCACGCCGCGCTGCGCGCAACGGTGCTGCTCGGACCCGCGCGCTCCGCAGCAATACTAAACAATCGTTAGCACGTTAGCATGATTCCGCCAAAGAGGGCAACATTTTCCGCGGATATTCCTTCGTCCGTTGTCATTGCCGTGGCGCGGTACATTGCGTACAGCGTTGCATGCGCGTTCATTTCACGAACTTTAGTTCCTCCTGTCCCACCTGGCCACAGCAACATCCGGGAGAGCACGGTCCAGATAACGCAGCGCAACAAAACATGGAGACCAACGCAAACCTGCCCGCACGGCGCCTTTGCCACGGTACGAAACCTACGGAGCAACACGTGTGAGCGCACAGAACCAAAACAGAGCCGCCATTGTGGCCCGAAAGGCGTGGCCGCTACGGCAAATAAATTAAAAAATCAGCAAAAAAGAGGAGAACCTACTACGTCACTTCCTCCACGCTTTTCTCCTAGCGCGCGGAGGGGGTAGGGCCTCTCCGCAGTTTCCTTCCTCCATGGCGCCTACGTCTCCGGTATTTCGGTACTCCCTGTAAAATGGTAGTGCGTATACGCGGACAGGCTAAACTCTCTAACATCTCTTTGCCGACCTCCACACGAATCGTTGTTTATTTGCTCATCCCTCGGAAAGTAACTCCATTTTTACTCCTTCCATCCTTCGCACGCCGCATCTCGCCAAGCGGAGAAGCAAAATATCGTCTCTTCGTTTTTCTTTCCTTCTTTCTTTTTCTTTTTGACGTCGCGATAACCGAAACGAGCTGTAGCTCGGATGAAACGATGCGCGAGCCCTCGCCTCGCCGTATATCCTCGAGGGATTGGAATAACCCCCCGCTCGTCGCAGGTGACCCGATTCACGGAGGTGTTCTACTTCATTACGCCCAACATGATCAGCGTGGCGGGCGTGGTGAGCGCGCTGGCTGCCGCCAAGGTGGTGACGGCCGAGAGTCTGGCCATGCAGCGGCTCTCCGTGCTCCTCATGACGCTGCGAACCTTCCTGGACGCCTTCGACGGACAGGTGCGTGCGTGCGTGTGCGTGTGTGTGTGTGTACCTCGTTGCCCTTTGCCCCAGTTTCATCTTCCTTGGCTTTCTCCTTATGCCACATATTTTATGGTTCTGTGAGGTTCGCATTGCAAGGTGACCACGGTGTTGAGCCTTCTTTGGCCGCCTACGGCAGCGGGAAGACAGGGAGCGCCGGCGACTCTTTTTTGTGGGAGCACCTAACTGATTGCGCCTCTTTATTGCTTAGAATGTGGAGTCTAATGTGGAACAAATAGTTACGCCCTCGTAAGGGAGTTCTCTTGATATACTGTGAGTGTGATCGACTGCATCCGGCTTATCCGCTTGGGTAAAACATTTTCTCAACGACGTAGTCACCACGAATATATTCTTGCAATCGCACCGCCATAATATGTGCGCCACGAGCGCTTTCTGCTGCTCGCGTCTGCCTTTCGAAAAGTTCGAGAACGCCCGCCATGTCCGACGGTACGCTCAGGGATAGTGTTCGTAGGATATTTTAACCGTGGCTGGAATTTGTTGATTGTAGGGAAGTAAGGTGCGGTAAAGGCCCATTGTTGGGCTATGTTTGTATTCATTCTGACTTGATTCGCCATCATTGTCAACATTAACACCATCTCAATCAATTGCTGCAGAAGCGGCGCACTAATTCTCCTACTGTAGAGGACGAAGGCTGCGATCTCCGATTGCCCTTGTCTTGCGTTAACCAACATCATCATACGCCTGCGCTTTCACAATCTCATCATGTATATTACCTAATTCCTGATTTCACCGCCTAATATTTATGGTTAATGAGCGCAAATTAGAAGCCGAGGACCGTGGTAAAAAAAGAGTATAGGTTACAAGTCTATTAGGAGCAGCTACGCTATGTTTTCTCATGCCGGCTGCCGTAGAGTAAACAGAGCAAGCGTCTCCGGCACAGGTCTGATCGGCCATGCTACAGTGCCTCTTTCCGAATCTCTAAAACTGTCTTGGTTAGATTAGGTTAGGTTACGAACCTCCGTCGATCGCGCAGGTTGCCCGTTCCCGCATGGGCATCGTGCGGCTCATGTCCATGCGCCAGACGTCGGGCTACATGGTGGACGGCGTGGCCGACACCATCGGCTTCACCGCCTTCCTGGTCGGCTGCTTCCTGCACCTGCGCCGCCGGCTTCTCTCGTCCAAGCACTACCTGCCCATGGTGCAGGTCGAGGCCGTCGACAAGTCCCTGCCCAACGGTAGGCGGCGCATTGGCGCGCACGCTGCTGCCACCACGCGGTGTACAGTCGGAGCTCGTTATAACGAAACGGGATGTAACGAAATAAGTGAAATTCCTCTTGAAACCCCATAGATGTTCATATTGCAGTGTATTCAGTAATGGATATAACGAAGTAATCGATATAACGAAGTAATTGTGGCTTTCCTTCAACTTCGTTATAACGAGGTTTTACTGTACACCGAAAAGTTGAAAACAAAGCGAGAGCATCTTGCCGCCGCGGCCTAGCTGGTTATGGCGTTTAGAAGTTCTGAAAGTTATGCTAGATGTTACGGGTGTATTTCTAAAGTATCATTCCTGGTGTAATGGTGCCACATAACATAAACGGTGTAAAAAAAGAGAGATTGGCAGTTTCGCCCGAAGCATGAAGCTCCGACAGCAACAGCGAGGTTTAACAGTGCGCTTGGACTCGTCGGGTTGGTGTTCTAACTGTAGGGGGGTGCCACGTGTTGATGCGGCGTAGCACGCAAAACAACTGCTGCAGGGCAGGTGAAACATCCCCCTGGCAGCTACCAGGCGTCTCACAACGCTCAAGTGAAGAGGAGCACCGCCAAGGGGCGTTGCCGGCATCGGACCTCGTTGAATGTACGAGATGAGACCAACGGGAAATGTGCCGAGACTCGGCTTATTTCGTGTGTTTTCTGGTCATTCAAGCCTGGCTGAAACGCGAGTCTGGTGGTGACTTGTTACCACATGTTGTACTGTATATTATACCTGTAAAGCTTTAGTTATCAGTAGGCGCTCATCTCCATTCTGTCTGCTTAATTATATTTTTCGTTTATTTTCCGTGGCGCCGTTACACCGAGAATGGCTGCGGTGTTCTGCCGCTGAGCGCCATGTCGCGGGTTCGATTCTCAACGGCTACCGTCCCATTCCTTTGTGGATGCATGCAAAAAACGCTCAGGCCGCCCAGCTTTGAATGCGTGCTTATGCATTAAACAATGCCTGATGGTCAACACTGGCTCGGAGCCCTATTTTGCGGCATATCTCATAGCCAGAATGTGGACATAACATTACCTAGCTCTTTATTATGTTGGGTGCATGGAAGCATTTAAGCACACTCTGAAAGCAGTTGACACCCTTTGTGGCCTGTCTTTGTCCCACAGCAATAACCGTCGTCTTGCTGGCATTTACTTTCTTGAAAACTCGGCGCTTGCTACTTTCATAGCTGTCAAGATTGCCATGTCACGCCGACCGCGCTCATACCGTTAGTAACGTGGAAATACTGGGTCCACAACGTTAAATAAAATAACTGCGCGCAAGACAGATGGCGATTATTGTTGCGGGCAAAGATACGGCCCGAAGGAGATATACTCCAAATAAGTGGTTCTGCGCAACTACCGTATACTTGTACGCGTATAACTCGCCGTTTTCTTTTCTTTCCTTTTTTTTATTTTATTCATTTTAATGCTAAGCTGGCAAAGCGCACTGTGTTGTCTTCGAAACCATTCTTTAAATCTGAACCGATTTTCGTTTCCCGCACAAGCCGCACTTCGCCACAGCGCTTTACCACTTCAATTAGCGGTAAACTCGGCCACCGAGCGACTAAGCCTTACAGGAAAACCAGCTTCTGGGTGTTCAAGAGCGAACGCTGATAGATATGCGCACGCGTGCGAAGGAGGCACGATTCACTAGTGAACAAAGCTGCTGGGAACGAAATAGGTGACACTAGCGTTTCTTTCCTTTGCTTTGCTCAATAGAAATAGCTGATGCCTTAGGGCAGCTCCGCCGCCGCGATGCGTATTCGCAAGGCTTAAATCGCCACGAGCGCGCAACCTCTTAGGCGCTGCGTGACCTCCGGAACCCGCTATGCCTCGAGGCATATAATCGCCAAGCGCCACAGCTTTATAAGCGTAGCGACCGCATCGCCGTAGGAGATCGCACGTCGCGCCATACTAGGGCGTTCCGGTTGCATCCTTGGTCGTCAATGCCACGTCACTGGCTAAGCTGTTCTGCTGGCTCAGCACGAGGTCGCGGGGTTCGATTCCCGGCCGCGGCGACTGCATTATTGATGGCGGCGAAATGAAAAGAAAGTAATAGTAATAATATGGGCGCACTGTAAAGAATCTCGGGTGCTTAAACCTTCAGGGCCCCCTCCACTACGCGGTGTTTCTAGTGACCCTATAGTGCGTTGCTTTGGGACGTTTAACACCACGAATCAATCAGTATAGCATCATAATATTCGAAGCGCAGTTAAAAGCAACTGTAAATAAGTTTAGAATTGGTAAGCATTCTTCAAAACGTCGCCTTCATTTATTTGGTGGGACAGGCAGGATTATACTAATGGAAAAAATAAAGGTCAGAGCTTGTTCCTTTCTCTCTCTCTGAATTTTTTTAACATTTTGCGCGAAAATCGGAGCGCCCAACGTCAGTGTCGGTGTTCCGACATGAATTTCAATTTATTTTCGGATGTTTGGCTTATTTGTGTGCACGGAATGTGGTGTAGTTCCTTATCTTTTATTGACAAAATGTTAATCAGTCTCGAGAAGACTCTGTCTAAATTCATGACGTCACGGGCCAGTTAGTGCAGAAATTTTGAGATGGCGTTGCCAGCTCTTTGTATTTTTTTTTTCCTTTACGGGTTTACAAACTCTCCGTATGTGAAGAGACTGATGTGTTCGGTGTCCCAGAAACGTAATTTACGTATTCAAGTGTTAGCTCAGTGTTCCCTTTTAGTCCGCCTTTAATACCTTTATTTCCTGAGTTGTTTTTAGTCACGAAAGCACAGTTAGTGTCCAACGATCATGGAACTAGATTTCGGAAATCAATAGCGGTTGGCTTTACTGGTTCATGTGTCTCACTCCACAGGTGGTTCATCTTTCTCTGTGGTCCAGCACCCGATGAAGAAGGTCATGGTTGTGGTGCTCTGCTTTGGTGCCCAGATGGCCATCAGCTGCTTCTTCTGGGACCGCTACATCAACGAATACCACATACTCCTGGAGACGCCCGGCTCCAGGAAAGAGGTGCGTCATCAATGCAAAGGAATAACGGAGCTGGGAGAGGGAGAACCGGAGCCACTGCTCAGTTTTGTCGGTGCAGAGATGCTGGAGTCTCTCAGACTTTGGGGAGGGGGGGAGATCCGCGAATGGCACTGTGGAGGAGCTCTGTCGTCTTGCCTCTCCCCTATCGTGTCTTTGGTGGGCTATTGAAATATGTTTATTGAAACAATTCTCCACTCTCGTCGTGTGCAGGGCCAATGTTTAGAGTATCTGCACATGCTAGAGGTTGAGGGGTCAAAACTTCGGAGATGGAGTACATAGCCTGTTGTATATATTGGTGAGTCCCTTAAAAAGTGTCTGGTGAAATCCTAAAGCCTGTGATCAACCAAGTTGCAAGGGAACTTGGAAATACAGGTGTGCACACTTGGTATTGAACAGAGCCTTTGGTGTCATATCCCATTCAGGGTGTTGCCAGAGATTATAATGATAAAGTATTTATGAAAAATACTTACAATCACGAGAGTTGAAGTGTCATGGTGAAGCTTTGCAAGAGTTCTGTAGACCCAATGTAAATGGGCGAAATACCAGTGAATATAATGAAATGAAATTATGAACCTTGTAATCAGATTAACAAAGCTGCAAGCTTAGAAGTGTTTAATTACAGTTGCAAATCCTCACTGACCTTTTGCCCGACGCTCTTCTTCATGTATGTATACAAGGAGTTTCTATATATAGATTTCCCAATAGATGTTCTTTGCATGACACCTGCCGACCTACCCAAGCCTTCTCATGTGACAGTACACACACACGCACATTGCCATAAATAAGTGGCTTCATAGACTTGGCGCAGCCAAGTAAGGGTGACAGATCAACCCCCAGCATTCACTGTGACTGCCACTGGTACTAGCTATTCTTACAAATGTCTGTCCCTTTCCCCATACCCTATGCTCATTTGACTTGCAACTCTTCCACCAGGTTGGTTGTAGACCTCATCTCCAAATTAACAAATAGAAGAGATTGATAGTCAGTAGAGTGCACGTGGTAGGAGTGTATTAACTGTCAAGTGTATTCAGCACCACAGAGTTATCCGTCTCTTGTGCTCTGTTGATCTTGGTAAAGTGCAGGGACATGCTGTAGCTTCTACACTTAAAAGGCATACTATGTGTGACACAGCAAAGTACATTGTTGAGGTGCCAGTGCCTGAAGAATGAAAAAGTGTTTCTTCTTTCAGCGTTTATCAGAGGTAAGTTCTACAGCATTATGCGTAAGTAAACAACACTGGCTTGTAGCTCTGCAACAAGGAGCTGAGTTTATCTTGTTTTGACAAGAAACCTTATTTCGCACTTTTCCTTACCGCTAGTTAGCAACTGATGGTTATTCAAAGCAGAATACACCAGTTCTCCCATGCTTAAAAAAAGCCAGGCAGTGTCACGCATGGTCACTCGTTAAGAGGGAGGGCACCTGGAAATGCCCGGTGTTGGCGGCTTCCTTTTTGCCACGAAATGGCTCAGCAGCTGTACATCTCAGTCATTTGCATTAGGCAAAACTCTTCATATTTGTCTCTTCGTGCTTCATACTTGTCATCCTGTCACTTGCTGGTGACGCATCAGTATAATTGAAAACCCCACAGTTGTATTCAAGCATGCTGAGGGTGCTATTCTGGATACTCAAATTTTGCTACTTTGTCCAACTCCACCTTCTTTGCATTCTTAGCCAATCAGAGGCATTGGTGAAACCACAGGGACCACCTCCACTCCCTGTTCCACCTTGGTGCCACTCCTGGTCGGAGAAAATGTAGCCAGGTAATTCCGAACCAATCAGAGCTTACAAGATGGCACATTTAACAAAATGGGAGAATTTGACAGTGTTTGGAATAGCACCCATGAAATTTTAAGCAGAGCTTTCCATTCATTGTGTGCTACTGCTGACTTAGGTATTAGCCAATCAATGTGCCCTGGAAATCATATGCCCGCAAAGGTGATAGATTGGGAATAGTGCCCCAAAGTGTCCACCTCAAGGGAGACAGTTGCGGTGTCTGCTGCAGGGAATTCTCCCCCATTAACTCTTAACTTCATTAGCACTGTACGATACGCCATGCATATGATTTGTGGTTGCTTCGATCGCCGTCTTCAGAGAGAGAGAGAGAAAGAAAAAAAAGCTCTGCTGCTTTTCTTTGTTGTCGTTCTTTTTTGGCTTACAGGTTGCTCAAACAGAGGTGCTGCGTTCTTCCATGATGTGGATCATTATGTGGTTCTGGCGCATCGCCAATGCTCACGCACTCATGCAAATGTTCCTCTTTGCAATCTTCATTAATCGCATGTGGGTGAGTGTCATATACCAAAGGAAATTATAAGCACTGATAGGGCTCATTATGTGTTTGCGATCCTTCAATTTGCGAGCTCGTTGAAACTGATGTCAGGCACAAAGCTCCTGGTTCAGACCATGCTTGGTAGCGGTGTGCGTCATATCTCACTGACTCCTCAAGTGCCTTTTGCACGCATTCTCGCATGCCAACTCAGGGGCACAAATGCCACTTGGGAAACACTGTACCATGTCTGTTTAACTGTAATGAGTACGCTGTGAATCGGAGGGACTTTTGACGGTTGAGAAGATAATAATAAGATAGTAATGCCACTAATGGACAGCGAGATAGCCTTAAAGATGCACCTACGACCTCTTCAAATTGCTGGCTGTCCTGGTTTCACACCATAATGATTCTGGGCTGCTGCTGGTTTCTTGAGCTACGAAAAGCTACATCCTGACATCATGTATAGTTGTCTGTCAGCATAACATATCACCACATGCTTAGTATTTATTATTTTTAATGTAGAAAAATGGAAAGTTATAGGCCTCTCCAGGGTTGTCTTTAGGGTGACACACTGCGCATATTTCCAATGATTTTCCAATGAACACTGCGATGAACCCACGGCATGCCTGTATCCACTCGGAAGCACCATGCATGATAAAGAGAGAGGGACTTATTGTATGGGAAAAGCTTAAATGTTGGGCTGAACTAGTGTTGCGCGGACAGCTAACCAACATTAGGGCAAGTTGCCTTTAGGATAAGGGAGCAAAAGAAATTTAGAGCAAGGAACTTAAGTGCCGCAAATCTAGTTCGCTCCTCAGAAATCAACTAACAGTGCACAAGAAATATAGCGAGTGCAAGAGGTACTGGGGTTGATGCCCAGCACGTCGACGAGATTATTACACAAGTGAAGTACTAATTATGCACAAGTCTATTTACAAGGTGCATTTAAAAATGAATTGTAACTAACCAATCTAGCTGATAGCTTGCATGCGTGTCCATTCACGTGTCTTTGTCACGATGACTTTCCAGCCTTCTTAAATGAATGCACATATTAATATTCTTGTGATGAATATCAGAGTAACAAAGGTATCTTCATGTTGGATTCACCTTCGTTATAGCAAGGTTTTACTGCACCGTTTTGTTTTTTACTATATATTCAAAATCATTATTTTACTAGCGCATATTTCAGCTTCCTCCGTGAAAACTTGGTGATACTTTTGTGTGAATCTTACAGGAGTTCCTGTTGTGGATTCAATACATTGGGTTTGCAGTGCTTGGGACTCTGGTGGTCTTCACAGAATTTCATCTGAGGACTGTAAGTGCACCAGTGGGATGGATAAAAGAAGGCTGTGGTTTGTCATAGGAAATATGATTTGACAACATAATGTGATTCATGCATTCAGCTTTTGTTACTGTCATAGGAGGCTTTCTTTCTGTAGTACCTTACAGCTCAAATCTGCATTTACTTAACAATACATGTACTAACAATGTTACAATTGCTCTATTACATCATAAATAATGACTTACTAAAGGTAACAGTATAACCTTAGCAGCCCTTAAAAAATATACCTCCTGCAATATAGTTTACAGATATGGCATCTTTTTTCCCCCTTGTCTTTTACAAATGCGGTGACAATGAGTCATACACATACAAACAGCCAGTGCTTTGACCTGGAGATCAGATTTCGGTGACTTGTGCTCACTGCTATCGTTGGGCTTTTAGTGTTGTATTTTTTGCTGGGCGGAAGTTCACCCACTAAAGAGTTAAATTTTGAACTAAATCTTTTGGCAGTTCTATTCTTTACCGTCACCACAATGCGACAATATCTTTGCAGACCTTTTCGTTATTCTTGCATTTATGCTAAGATTCTTGCTGTTTTGTAAATTAGGTTGCATATTACACTTTGCACAGTGCATTGATGGGATGCATTACTGATGAGTTAAGTACATATATAGTATATATACTCATGCTGCAAGCTTGATCTTAAGTTACATAGCACTCACACAAAAGAAAGATTGTGTATGCATGCCTTACCTGTCAGTAAATGACATAAACACAGGTTTCATTGAGTAAATGGCCACTTCTTTTGTTTCTGTAGTAGCAACAGTTGATAGATGTCTTACAAGATAGAAAGATGAGTCAGTTGTTAGGACTTGAATGTTCTTTTACTGTTTCATATGCCTAACAAGAAACACTTAAAGAATGGTGCAATACATCCATTTAATTTGGACAGTTTTGGAACAGGCGCTCATATGATATGCAATTATGGAAGGTAGACCACATGAAACTGCATTTAGAAAGTTAAAGTCTACAGGAGTCAGTGTCTTCCCATGCTCTAAGCATGCTCCAGATGAAGCTTGCACTAGGCCGACACTCAACTTGGCCCATGCATTCAACTTAGACACTTGATTAAGCAGAAAAAGAAATGCAAACGTCTTCTGCAAGTGTTTATGTTGATCAAATACTGATCGCACTAGCATTATTGTTCTGATGGTGCATCAACAGTTATCAATCTGTCCGAGGAAGATCTTCAAATGGTGCAAACGATTTCAAAGATGTTCGCTGCTAAACACACTGATGGCAAAAAAACTCATTACGGTGCGTAATGGCTCAGCACTTATGGTGTTTTGCTGTTGAGTGTAAAGTCGTGGTCTTGATTCCCAGCAGTTGCAGGTGCGAAATGCAAGAATTCACGCACATCTTAACTTCACAAAGCCCACTCCCACCGTGTCAGTATGTCGAGTTCGATGCCTCAAAATTTCGATGTAAGGGCAATGAACTTGACACAAAGCTTGTAGTAGTAGCGTTTCTGGTACACCGAGGCAAGATTTCAACTGTGAATACTTGCAGCAGACCAATTACTGATGAATGATTACCATACTGTAATTAAGTTCTAACCATTTGTTAGCGGCTTCTTTCTGTATGAATATATTCTCCATTGCCAGAAATAATGTTGAACAAGCTCTCTTAATTTTCCTCCATGTGGAATGGTGTTTAGGCTTCTCGGGTTAAATTATAGGAATGCATTAAGAGTCCCATGTGGTCAGAGATACAGTATCTGTTACCCACAACCATAAAATTTAGCCATGTGTTGATTTGAAAGGTTACACATCAAATAATGAATGAATGAATGTATGAATGAATGAATGAATGAATAAGTGAATAAATAAATAAATAAAATTTTTACAGATCCGGAGCTACCTCTTATGAAAAAGCAGGCAGAAGCATTCAAGAGGAGAGGCAGTTCAATACAAAGGCCTAAGTCACCATTCACCCAGCTGCATTCCACAACACATTTGCAGCAGACAGGATGAGAGGCAGCCGTCTTTTTTTGCCTGAATGTTTCTGCACTTTCTTTGCATTCTTTCTTTTCGGTGGTGCCTATATTTTTATGCTGCAAGGAGCAGTGTTAGTTTGGTGCTGCGCTCGGACATGTTGCATGGAAGCCCAGCGTTGGAGTGACATTTCCAAGACCTGCCCGATGGCGGAACCCCACCCCTCCATGCCACATTGGACTTCTTCTTTCACCGTTTTGTGTAATTTCATCTAACTTGGTGCCACTGTCCTGCATCGGCAGTATTTGTGGAGTGGTGGTTTCGGTTCGCTTGCTAGTCGTCCCATACTGCAGCGCTGTATCTCTGCTCTGTTCTGAACATTTCTTTTTTCCCTGTTTCTTCACGCACTGTAACATTCC
The DNA here is from genome assembly GCF_023375885.2 of Dermacentor andersoni. Classification (NCBI taxonomy): domain Eukaryota; kingdom Metazoa; phylum Arthropoda; class Arachnida; order Ixodida; family Ixodidae; genus Dermacentor; species Dermacentor andersoni. The sequence goes on along the minus strand of NC_092824.1, from coordinate 86,239,335 downwards.
AATCTCATCTGACTTCGTTCTTCCCACCCTAAAGCATCCGTATTGACATATTTTCTCATATCTACACTGGTATTCGATAAAGATAAAGAGAAAAAAAGAAGAAAAAACAAACTATGCGACTGTAAGAATGCCTTGACCAGAACCGAGCACTGCTACACCACGTACGGGATCTTGTACAAAGTTGCGCATCCTCTGTTCTCTTGTTTTCATCGCAAACTTGTCAATTCTCTTGCCACGAATGCATTAACTATTTCTGAGGTTGGTGTGACACTTCAGTTCGCCGGTAGGGTGAACGCAGGCATTGCATTAGAGCAAGCTCTGTTGTTGGACTGCTAAATTCGGAACCACCGAAAATTCTTCGCGGTGCCTTTGTGAATGTTTTTAATGGCCTGATGGAAGGTATCCCTTTATTTATTTATTTTTTTCAGTCTATAGCTCTGTCCCGGCATGGCGGTGGGGACGATTTGTGCCTTCAGGCGCGCGGGCTTGACGTGACTGGCTCCTGCGATAGTGCAGTGGCAGGGAATACATATCTGACCTTGTGGTGTCGTGCATATCGGGATAGTTGAGTGAAATGTGCCGACACCACGTGCCAAATTTTCTGTGTTCCTATACCCGATTCTGTGGCAGCTAGGGAGCAGGGTGGATCACTCGCACGTGCGCGTGAGCATGAGACGTGGGGTGAGAGCGGAGGCGGCAAAAAATTGTCGAAATTTTTAGGTACGTGCAGCGAGCTGTACCACGTCTTACAAATTGAGTGACGGCGGCGGCTAAAATTCTAACCGGTGCAATACCCCAGCTAGCTTAGTGTTTTTCTTGTTACTTCTAGTCCATTTGCACAGCTTAGTTTTCATCACTGGTGAACAAACATGAAAATTTGCACAGCTACGGTGTAATGAAAGACATTGCGACGCGAAGACTATGCAGTTATCATAGGGCAGTGTTCATTGTGATACCATGTGAATCTGCATCAAAGTAGAGTGTTACGTGTACAATGTGTGTAGATATGGAACAATTTATTTATAGTTGTTAGGCTCCCCAAGTGTGGGCATGTGTGCTGAATGCAACGTTTATGTGCGTCCCCCCTTCTCGTGTGCTAAGCACAGGGGATGCTTTGAACAAACGTTGCTGGTTCTTGGGCGTTGTAACGCAGGGCCTTGACAATGAATGCGTGTTGTTGCGCCATGTTGTGCCATGTGGTTTAGGCAAATGCTTCTTTTATTGAGTAAGAGATCAAAGTAGTATGTTTAACCGGTGACATGATTGTACAAATAGATGTGCGAGTGAACGTTTGTAGTTGTTTATAAATAAAGATGTATTTTTTTATTGTGAGTACACACAACACCAAATCCATTTTGTATTGTTTGGTGGCATTTTTTAAGAAGCAATACAGGAGCTGAAGTGATCGTCAATTATTGTTCACAGTTTGGTATTAACAATAGAGTGAGTGTGTGACGTTAAGTATAAGTCACGGCTGCTATGGGGGGAAGATAAGCATTTTGAGTATGCTGATAACGAAATGCAGTGGATGAATATATTTCTTCGAAACATGTCTTAAAACCTTGATTTACTGCAGTTGACTTGCATAACTTGATCCCAGTGGTAGATGTAGATTTGATTCACTTGAAGACCGAATTATATACGATTTCATTATTTATTTGAAATTATTATTGATAGCAGGCTGCACTACTGCTTGGAAACAGATATGCCTTGAAGAATGAGTTTGTAGGGACAAAACTACATTGTGCATTCTTGGTATTACTTCAACAGGCAAAACGCTAGCATGTAAAGCAGCGCTTTGTTTTCATTGCTGCCGTAGTCTTTTAGGCAGCCAGCATAAAATTTTAAAATTGGTGCCCACATTCCAAAGCTCGAATTGAGGAAAGCTTTTGGCTTGCCGAGCTCTCGGTGCTGGATACCAAGCGGCGAAAAGAAAGTGCAAGAAGCTTGCACATTTCAGGGTGCAAACTTGCTCGAATTTGTCAAAAGATGTTTGCCTAGAAACGATGCAATGGTATGCTCATAATGTGCCGACATTGGCTGTCTAAAAAAAAAAAATGTCACTTGGTACGTGTAGTTGCTGATTTGCGCATCACTGCTGCAGTACTGCTTTGCATATTTCACAGCTGTTTGTTCACGCCTGTAACAGGTAAAGCTGCACTTATTACAGCTACCTTGCAACGCTTCAGTAAAAGAGACTAACAATTGACATATCGTGACCGAATTGAACAAGCTCTCTTTCTGAACTGAATTTATGGATAGTACCTGTTGTGGGACACCTGAAACCAAATTAAGCTTAAGGATGACCTAACTTGTGTCAAACTAAGGATTTGACTGCACCTCATTCAAAGAAAGTGTCCAGTGTGTGGCCAATGTTTTTTTACTTTTCATAATCATAGATGTACTAGCACGTAGCGGCACAAGGCAGCATTTTCGGTATGTTCTACCTCTGCAACATTGTTTAGAATGCCTCGTATTAAAGTTTCTCATGTTGAGAATCGAAAGCACAAGCACAAATTTGCTACAAGGTTACTGCAAATTGCGCTCGAAATGCGGAAAATTAGGTTTTTACTTTAAGGGTCTTTAGATGGAGGTCATGTTTGCTTTTTACACTGATAAGTGCAACCAACTGTTTGAGTTAGGTATCAAACTTATAAATCACATATCATACTAGAAGCAACCTGCATTGAGTGAATTCACTCATATTTACGAAACTTGGGTTTACAATGTGTGTGTGTGTTTAGTATGTGAAAAAGGTGTTCAAACAAGTGCAATTGACCGTTAGGTACAGGAGCTTGGAAAGCGAGTTTCGTGACTGCATCCTATCTCTATTACTCTTTATTTTTATATTTTTAATCTTGGCCATCTGAAATTGTAGAACATATTTTGTGGCCACCTCGCAATATTTTGGGGGATCGGCATAATTGACTCAAGTTTGCAGAGTTCGTAGCATCCTGCTGGTGTTGTGTATAAAGGGGGAGTAATATTAGCAAGAAAGTGCGAGTGCATGGCTCCAGCTTCATGTCACCCTGGATTTGGGCACAGGCAGCACAGCACTCTCAAGCAATATGTAAGGGAACAAAGAAATTGCCTTCAAAATACTGCAGTGGCTTCACCTTGCATTCCCAACACAAAAAGTGCTCAGTACCAATAAACGTTAAAGGCAGATCTACCTGCTGCATGTTAAAATGCCACATTTGAATTGACACATCACAAGCAACTGCTTCTCGAAAAGAAATTCGGAGTTTCCACTCGTATTGCTCACGACCATACACCAATAGAGCGGCGAGGGATAACAAGAGCTCCGTCATTTGTTGTGGCACCGGGTGTTATCCAACTAGCTGCATAACCAATTCGCTTGTGCATGCCCAAGACTCCTTGGTTTACCCATGTCTGTCCTTGGGAAGTGAAAATGTATTGTGCGACGTTCACAACCGCATTTACGGTGCTGCTGCTGCCGCCGACACCAGTATCTGGCATGGTATGAAGCTTGAGCCATTTGTTCCTGCTAAGTTTAGTCCTCCCTGTACATTGCATTCTCTAACATGTTACTAGGCAACACTTAATTTCAAGCACAGGGATTTATGGTCCCATCCTCTCCTTACTGTGTAAACATTCAATGATGCTAGGTATTGAATGCATTATGACGTGCGAGCACAGGAATAAGTACTCTTGCACACTTTCAATTTAGTTGCTTATAGCAGCAGAACTTTTTGTTGGGCTAGTTGGTGCATGTTACTGAAGTACTAAAGCGCCAAACAGACGGCACAAGAAGAGACACAGACGAGCGCTTGCTTATAGCAACTTAGAAGGCTGCAAGTAACTGCACAAAGATTACTCTGTGTATCAAACAACACATATCATGTACTGCCTGTGTATTTAGATTGGCAAGGGTTGCCTGTGAACATTCTTTAATTGCATTGCTCTTACACAAACTTGCCCGATTCATTGCGTCTTCCAGTGGATTAACAACACTCTGTCAACAAGTCTTTTTTGAAAGCACCATTCATTTTGGCCAAGTGATTCCTGTTTTGCGTCTTGGCAATGGAAGTTGAATTTTATGCTTTGAAATATAAATCAGCAGTGGACTTGCTCAGAGCGCGAAGTCTGCTTAAAATGATAGACAAGCTTTGTCTGGTTACCTGCTAAATCAGTTGGTCTCTCTCACTGGGCTATTCGTGTAAAAAAGAAAATTCAGTCTGTATGTGGCTTTAAAGCGACAAGTTTCGTGTTGAGAGCGAATGTGGGTCATGTCAGTTGTGCGTAGATCATAGCCGTCCCAGCCAAGACAAGCAGTGCTCTTGTATTAATGCAGACAAAAGTCTTCATGATATGCATGTCACTACTTTTTCTGTTGACATGCGTGGATTTAGGACAGTGACATAGCTTGTGTGCTCTTCTCTGGACTTAAAGAAATGGCAGATAACACAAACACATCTCAGCTGCCACTCGCATGTCCCAGTGATTTTTGTCTGCATACCTAATCCAAGGTGGACTACGCGTAGCTGTTTGGTACCTATTTAGAGATAATACTACATACCTTCGTCCACGTACTAGGTGGGTGGACTTCTGCCTTCATACCTTAGTACTTAAAGCCAAAGTATCTGTGCTTCCTGTAACATACATCAAATCATGTATACATTTTTATAACTAGGTGATAAAAATTTGTGATTGATCAATAAAAGCATGTTCTGAAGTTTACGATTCCCGGACAATCTTGAAACAGGAAGCCTCTTGCATCTGCAACAAGTGTACTAGGGTGCACTCTGGATGTACATGTAATGTCCTGCTGCTGTAATGTAAACATGACGTTTATTCACATAGAAATAAGTCTTCAAGGCTGTGACCACTTTAGTAAAATGAATTCAAGCATAAAATTGTTTAAATAAATAAATAAAAGTTCATGCCAAGCATGCAACAAATAGCCTGGTTTCTTCAGCACATATCACAATGTCAACTTGGTTTTCCACAGAATAAATGCACGAGCCCCATCAGTGAGCTAGACGGCTCCTAGTGGCAATTAAAAGGTATGTGTGTATGGTTGCACATTTCTTCACAGTTCTGCACCGTGCAGTCAATGTCTCTGTATACTCCAACACAGGTACACCTCTAATCCCAGCTGAGAACATGAAACAGTTGTGGTACAGCTAGCGCTCAATGCATTTAAAATTTACAAACTTTCGCATATAAAAGCAGGCACCAATAAACGGTGCTTGAAAATAAGATCAATGACTAGACGGCCACGAGTGGCAGTAGTGGCCTCCTGGCAAAAATGGCAAGTACTAGTATGCGGTTGTAAAGCAATACAACAGTGCTTCAACTGTGGGCCGCGACCATGGCAGGGAAAGGAGCTGTTGCTTCTGTAAAGTAGAGGCTGTATCAGAATTGCCTGGTTTGCAGAATTGCAGTGGTTTGAGAGCTTGTACGGATTGCAGATGAATGTAGGCTTCCATTACCATTCAGTATCTATTGCAAAGCTGTCTAGCAGAATGTCCTTTGGTATGCCAAACAAGCTCTCTGGTTATTACATAAGCATTCCTAGTGGCCTGCACGCTCTCTGTAAATTGCTTCATACACTATTAAAAATAAATTTCACAGTAAATGCTTGTATTACTGTGCATGCTCAAAACTGCTAAAGATGTTGGTAGGTAGAGGCAAAGTGCAGCTGTAATGTGATATAGCTTTGGCAGGTTGCGGGTACCACAGTTTGGAAAGCACTGTTCCATCGCATGAAACTGTACAAGTGTCCACTGGTGGCACAACAATAACTAAAAAAAAAAAGCAGCACGCACTGTTTTCAAGCAGCGTGCAATAGCTGCAAAGAAGGCAGAAATGCTGGTGAGTGGCAAGCAGCACATCACCAGCGTTTCACATCTCTGGTGCCACCCATTCGTGCTCTTCGTCAAACATGTGGAGTGGGATGCTTAGCGTGGCACACCCAAGCCAGCTCCTTTTCAGCGGCATTTCCCACAAACCAAGCCACGTATCGGCTTGTGCATCATACACCTCCATTGTGGCATGGTGCTGGTCCCAGCTCTCTTCACCACCAAACACAAAAATCTTGTTCCCAACGACAGCCACGCCAGGCTTGTAACGGCGCTCTCTCATGGGCCTACAGAAGCGCCATGTGTTGGTCCGTGGGTCGAAGCACTCGACCTTGTTTGTGTTCTCTTCAGACACGTGCCAGCCGCCGATCACGTAGATTTTCTTGTCAAACACGCACGAGGCTGCACCTGACCTTGGCATCAACATCGGGGTCAGCTCCTTCCAAGAGTCAGCTTTAGGGTCATAGCACTGAACACTGTCGATGCTGTCAACGTCGTCAGCAACTGGGTTGTAGGACTTGACATTGTCAGCACTGCTTCCAATATCGGCGACTGCCACGCCAGTGACAAAAAGTTTTCCCTGGAGCGATGCCACAGCAGGGCTTGTCAGCGGAACTTTCATTGGCTGCACAATGTCCCACCGGTTGCATGCGGGGTCGTAGCACTCAACACAGGCGAGACGTGACGTGCCGTCCCAGCCACCAATGGCATACACACAACCATCTAGCGCTGCAAGGGCCACTTCAGACCTTGCAACGCTCATTGGGGCTGCTTCAGACCAGGTGTTCAATGCTGGATCGAAGCGCCATGATGCCTTGCTGACAGATCCATCTGGGTATTCTCCACCAGCCATGAAAAGAACGTTCTGGCCAGTAGCGGTCACACCGTGCTTGCTCACAGCATATGGGAGAGAAGCAAGGCTCAGCCACGACCGGCTGCTGTGAGCATAGCAGTCCACATTCCGCAGAACCACTTTATCATCTTCACCTCCAACCAAGATAGTGACTTCAACCATGGAGGAATTCTTCCGGACAGTAGTCCACGGTTGGTGGCTCTCTTTCCGCCTATCTGGTAGCAAGTGGTAGGCCTTTGCTTTCTCGAGCAACTGGCAGCATCTCTGGTTCTGGGACACGGCGGGGGTCGTCGCCACCACGTCGACGAGGTAGTATGGGCTCATGAGGGGCAAGCGTATGTGTTCGAAGATCTTTTCGAAACCTTCCATCCGCGACTCGGTGCTGTGCTTGAGCCAGGAGAGGGCGCCTTCGAACAGATGCTCCTCTTTCTCTATCTTCAGGTTGTCCGACGAGATGAATTCGACGAGCTTGTTGGCCGAGATTTCTAAGAACTCCTCGTGACGCATCACCAGTTCGAAAGAGCGGCATGCGTAGTCCTTCGCCTTGGCCTGGAGTTCCGTACAGGCGTGCATCTCGGCGAACGTGTGGATGCCTAGGCAGTTTGTCTCGTCGATGTGCTGCTCGAGAAAGGCGCAACAGACCTCTTTGACCGGCGCCACGTCCAGAAGGTTGGCCGCTGACAGAAGAGACTGGACATTGGCGCGGGTGATGGTTATGGTGGACGTGTAGGCGTAGTCGATGAGGTCCCGAAGCGTCTCCGCTTCGACCCCGTTGAGGACCACGCGGTTCTGCGTTTGCTCGGCCATTTGGCTAGAGAACATCGCCCTGAAGTAGGGGCTGAAAGACGCAAGCACAACCTTGTGGCACGGGTACTCCGCGGCTTCGGCGCACAGTACGACGTCGCAGAACGCTCCACTGGCCCGAAAAGCGCTGAGACCCTTGAGGATGGAGTCGGAATGGTCTTCGTCCATGTACTTGTACTCATCCTTCATTTTAGTCTCACAGCTTTCGGAGCTGAACGACTCCGAAACTAGTTCCATGTCGGTCGGATCGCGGGTCGTGCCGCACGAGCTTACGGAGACGCTGCGCCGCCGAATATAGTTCATTGGTGGTTTGTGGCACAGCTTACTCCGATTTGCCGAAGGCGCCCGCAGCAGCCTTCCCGCTTACAAAGCAACGCCGAGCGAACTCGTCGCTCTGGTCGTCATTTCACCATTTCAATCACTGATTTGACTTCCCGATTATGGCCGCCCACACGGATATCTAACCGTTCGAGGCGCCATGCGGGCAATCCGTGCGTTTTCGGGCTATGTCCTACAATTTTGTTTTCAGAAGTGTTCATCTTGCTCTGTAGGCAATCCTAACTCTGCAATTATTATAGTTATGTAAAACTATAAACGTGATGAAATGCATAATAACTCCTTTATTGCTGGTAAAGTAAGGCCGCCTGCTGCGATTGCGCCTCGCGGCGTCACCGGTTGGCACTAGTGTCCCTTGAGAACGCAATGGCAGCGTTGTTTACTGTTTGAAACGCACATGTGATTTGTTTTGTATCAGCCGTCAGAACACCTCCTTCTCGTAATGTCATCTGAAACAAGGGTAGTTTTTGAGCGTTACGTCTGGTATGGTGCTTATAGGCAATAATTTGGCGTGAGGCAACGTCGGTGAGTCGGTTTCATGGCGTCCTTCGAAGAAGATGTCTGCTTCTGGGAATCGGTGGATGTCGAAAGTGATTTCCAAGCCGACACAGCGTGAGTGCAAACTTTTACTGAACAACTTTGATTATCGCCGACTCCAGTTCACATATCCTCAGGACGGAAATGACTGAGTGCACAGAACTACCACCGCTGCAGCGCGCGTGCGTCAGCAGACGAGTTTAAACGCAGCGTACTACGCTCACTTGTCAGTTTCGCGCTCACCTGCGGTTTTCCCGTCCACTTGAAGAAAAACAACTTGCAGAACACCGTATAGCTGCCTTCACGGCTCTCTGTAGCTCTGGAGTCTTGTGCCATAAACAAAAGAAAGCGTAAGCTCACAGCAATCTCTAGGTTCAGTATCCACTACTGAACGCTATTTAGTCTACTTTCTTGAGCACTAGCACTATATCCATCAAGCCCTAAATCTGCTCTAGAATATATGATTATTCTATCAGCAGCACAGTGTTTCACTGCTCTAGACAGAAATGACGGGGGATGTTAATTTTTTTTCCCTTGGTATACTATTCCACGAGAACACTGCGGTAGCTCTCTCAAACATTCGTAGTTTTGCGCACCCGTCGTGGTTAGACTGTAAAAAGGTTAGGACTGCTGTTGCAGAAGTCCGTAGCGCTTTTTTTCGTCGTATACACTGTACAAAACACTACATTACGCGTCTTTAACATTACTTTCTTGAGCACTAGCACTATATCCATCAAGCCCTAAATCTGCTCTAGAATATATGATTATTCTATCAGCAGCACAGTGTTTCACTGCTCTAGACAGAAATGACGGGGGATGTTAATTTTTTTTCCCTTGGTATACTATTCCACGAGAACACTGCGGTAGCTCTCTCAAACATTCGTAGTTTTGCGCACCCGTCGTGGTTAGACTGTAAAAAGGTTAGGACTGCTGTTGCAGAAGTCCGTAGCGCTTTTTTTCGTCGTTTACACTGTACAAAACACTACATTACGCGTCTTTAACATTACTTTCTTGAGCACTAGCACTATATCCATCAAGCCCTAAATCTGCTCTAGAATATATGATTATTCTATCAGCAGCACAGTGTTTCACTGCTCTAGACAGAAATGACGGGGGATGTTAATTTTTTTTCCCTTGGTATACTATTCCACGAGAACACTGCGGTAGCTCTCTCAAACATTCGTAGTTTTGCGCACCCGTCGTGGTTAGACTGTAAAAAGGTTAGGACTGCTGTTGCAGAAGTCCGTAGCGCTTTTTTTCGTCGTATACACTGTACAAAACACTACATTACGCGTCTTTAACATTACTTTCTTGAGCACTAGCACTATATCCATCAAGCCCTAAATCTGCTCTAGAATATATGATTATTCTATCAGCAGCACAGTGTTTCACTGCTCTAGACAGAAATGACGGGGGATGTTAATTTTTTTTCCCTTGGTATACTATTCCACGAGAACACTGCGGTAGCTCTCTCAAACATTCGTAGTTTTGCGCACCCGTCGTGGTTCGACTGTAAAAAGGTTAGGACTGCTGTTGCAGAAGTCCGTAGCGCTTTTTTTCGTCGTATACACTGTACAAAACACTACATTACGCGTCTTTAACATTACTTTCTTGAGCACTAGCACTATATCCATCAAGCCCTAAATCTGCTCTAGAATATATGATTATTCTATCAGCAGCACAGTGTTTCACTGCTCTAGACAGAAATGACGGGGGATGTTAATTTTTTTTCCCTTGGTATACTATTCCACGAGAACACTGCGGTAGCTCTCTCAAACATTCGTAGTTTTGCGCACCCGTCGTGGTTAGACTGTAAAAAGGTTAGGACTGCTGTTGCAGAAGTCCGTAGCGCTTTTTTTCGTCGTATACACTGTACAAAACACTACATTACGCGTCTTTAACATTACTTTCTTGAGCACTAGCACTATATCCATCAAGCCCTAAATCTGCTCTAGAATATATGATTATTCTATCAGCAGCACAGTGTTTCACTGCTCTAGACAGAAATGACGGGGGATGTTAATTTTTTTTCCCTTGGTATACTATTCCACGAGAACACTGCGGTAGCTCTCTCAAACATTCGTAGTTTTGCGCACCCGTCGTGGTTAGACTGTAAAAAGGTTAGGACTGCTGTTGCAGAAGTCCGTAGCGCTTTTTTTCGTCGTATACACTGTACAAAACACTACATTACGCGTCTTTAACATGAATGGCGTGACATAAGTAAATTGAGCTGCCAGTGCGAGCCACAGTCGTCAGCCAGTGAGAATCGCGAGGGAAATGAGAATTTGTGCAAGTACCAAGTGTAAACAACGTGACAATATTCAGTGTACTTTGGCGGCGCTGCCAGGGTACCAAAGCTAATGCCCGAATTGGTAGCAGCTTTGATCCCACCGCTGACCCTTGGGTGACCATAAATCCTGCACCGCCGGCCCGCTTCATTGTAATCTCAGTTATCTCCCGAGGCTTGCCCATAGTCTCGCAACATACTTTTGCAACGCCAGTCAGAACCTTGCCGTCATACGTGCCCCGACTCCAACCACTTCCTCTAATCCGTCTGCTAGAGTGCAGCCAAGCCCCTCAACTTGACAAGTCGCTGGTCTTTAATCACACTCCTTCTGCGTCCCGGAATTTTATTACGTATAAATACTATAAAGCACTGTAGGATAGAAACGTTTAGCAATGATTACTTTGTTTCAATGCTATCCACCACTTAAGTGTCAAACAAGTGGCTCGATTCAAGGCACATTTGGGAATATTTGAACAGAGCAGCACATTTACACAGATTTGTTCTTCACGCTAGTTCTTTGCTTTCCCATATTTATTCGTTACACATGTTGTGCAGCGATTGATAAACAGTGCTCCTCTTTTTGTGTAGCAGCATGGCACCTTCTACTGGTAGAAATAAATATTAGCTAACATAGTCTGTTGTTTGAGCTGTTTTATATTCATTGCAGGCTCTTCAGAGATGCCAACTGTGATGACTTGCTTGAATTCAACGAGACATTCAAGCCCTTGTGGCATACAGATGCTCGAATTGTAGGTTCCTGTTTTCTTTGCTTGAAGTCTGTCTGTGTCTTCATGTAGCAGCAATTTTTCTCCTTGTGTGGTTTTCTTTGCCTGCATGTTTATACAAAAAGGATGCGTAAAGCTATGTGTCATTGTTTCCTACATGTGCACATGACATTGAATTCCATTCACCTTATTGATGTCTAAAATGTTGTGAAAGGGCAGTGTCAATGATGAAATTGACATCTTTTCTTATTACTCTCAGGCAGAGTGAGATTTCTTTTAACTGGCAGCAAATGACGAAGTGTATTCATTTAAAGTGGAACATTGGGCTAGTTGGTGTGTTCTTAAAGACTGAAACATATATAATTAGTGCTAAAAAGATGGACCAGAATGATCACTGCATGCCACAATATTTGTGTGTTATGCAAAGTGCAGTATGATAGATGAAGTAAACATTTCTTTTCCGTTAGGACAGAGGGAGATTTGGTGAAGCCATTGCTGTGGAAATAAAACAAATACAAAAGAACAGAAGACCAGACACCATGGGTGCTACTAGACTGCACACCACAGTATTCTGTTCTTGGTACTCTATTTGCGCTGTAGTGTCTGGGGTGCCTGGTCTTCTGTTCTTTGTGTTTATTTTATTTGCACTACAACAGCCTCATCAGCAATTGGCCAACATGCCCAAGAACAAGCCATTTTAAACTGAGGCTTCTTTTGACTGTGGCAGCAAATGATGAAGTTTGTTCAGTTAAGGCCAACAAGAAGCTTCTGTGCATTCTGAAAAGTAAAGAGTTAGTTGAGGTCTACTCCCACGTCATTGATGGTCTTTAGTGTCTTTAGTCTCTTGAGTGCTGTTTAAATAATGGTCTCAATCCTGCATCCAATTTCACATGTGTTGAATAAAAAAATTATTTTTCTCAACTTGTTCTTCAGAGATGAGCAAAAAGCTGCACAGCACGTGAAGTTAAAAGCTGTCATTCATAACTCTTTTTCCTGTCCCGAAAAGAAAGACACATAATTTTTGTGAACCATATGTAGTCTGAGCCGGCATAGATTCCTCACTAAAGTATCATGTCTGCAGGCAGCTACCATTGATGGAACGGTTGAGAATGAGGCTGGGTGCACAACAGAAGCTAACACAGTTGAAGTGAAGTAAGTTTTTTTTTTTCTCACCCTTTTTCACAAGTAAGACATATCAGGTTGTGAGGCTACAGAAATGTGCAGAAACATTTGTGCTAACAATATGCCACATGTCGTCACATCTTAGTCATGTGATTATCGTCAGGGGCCTAGGGACCAGTTTCATATGCATATTGCACAGTTGTGATGTCATGCCTGATATTGAAAAAACCGAAACTAAAACCATGCTTGCTGAGTTTTTACATTGTATTAGCCAGTTAGCGATAATATTCAGAGCACTGTTAGCAGGAAAAAGAAAGTGAAGACTGAAATTTCTGTCCCTATATAATCTGCTAATAACCTGCGATGTGCCATGCCCAAGTTATCTCATTTGGACGTCTGTGCACGCCCCTTGATATGCCTGAGTTAAGCGATGTAACATTTTTCACTCACTGCCTGCTTTTCCCTATATTGTTCATGATTGTCATCACATCTTTATCGTAAGAACTGGTCACAGCATTTGTACCGAAGTTGGTTAAACAAAAATTTCATGCCAGCTTTTATTTGTATGCGAAAGATTCTGAGAGAAAAGTTCATGAGTCGATGTTGCTTGGATAATATGTCCTTCAATTTCTGGCTTGGTGGCCCAGCACAAGAAGCCCAAGCACTTTTTGAGTGATGCTAAAATTCAATAACTTTCTGTAAACCATTTGGAGGGCTTCAGTCATAAAATAACCCACATGAAATCTCATTTTTTAGTAGGTACCAATCAACCGAATTAAAATCGATTATGAGCATAATCAAAATTTTTTTGTTTGAGTATTGCAATAAAAACAAAATGAGACGTGTTCAACAAAGTATTGCCAATAAATACAGTTTGAATGTAAAGTCTGCTAATATTTTATTCTAACAGAAATTGAGTTTGATTCACTTAGAGAAAGCGTCTGTAAACAGTGGGCAGAAATAGTCAAAACACTCGGCACTCAGAGGATTAGCCCTTTAACTACCAGAGCAGAGCTGTTAGTATGTATATCATCAAAGTGGAGTCGTACTCGTCCGTGCAGCTACTTCTGCTTTGCTTGCCAGCGACAGGCTGCGCTTGTGAACTCTGTTCATGTCGTCCATTTTAGTTTCGGCACTTGAGCATACCCTTCGATGCTTTCAATTCCTTTCTTTATGATCTGTTCGAATAATTTATGCTTAAACCTGACACGTGTGCTCAGAAAAAAGTATGTTTTCTCAGAAAAAGTCTCTTTTTCTCGTCAGATCTCTTTCATAGATATTTCAAGTCATTATAAGAGGTAAAGTGCACGTATATTTTTCAAATCAAGATGTAATGATATTGGTAAATTGTGTACCCTTCTCTTGCGAAAGAACTTGCGAGTTAAAGGGCTAATATTGTGTCGAGGCCTACATCACAGGACCTGTTTGCTTTGCCTCTGTACTTCTCACTTTATGCCGATGAATACTGGTGCCGATACTTTCAGGACTGAAAAACAGTCACCGACCGCTGCTGTGGGAACTAGTGGCACACCAACAGCAAGAAAGAAATGGACGGCTGACGAGGAAGCCCTTTTGTTGCAATGCATGGTAAGTGCTTCAACGCTCTCTTTTGTCGCTTCTTGGCTGTTCAGACTGAGTAGCGTCATAAATACTGGGGGCTGTTCGTTGCAATGTGATTGCTAGTATGGCAGGTATGGCAGGTATGGCTAGTATCTTGCCAGTGATGCCACCAAAATCATGGCGCCGAGGAAGAGAACCTTCCTAGAAGAACCTCTCCAGAGATTCTTCCTTGCATAAGCCAGGCAATCGGGGAACATTGAAAAAAAAGCCTCGGACGGGAGAGAATTGATGGACATTACCTGATGCACGAAGAGCTAAAGAGCTAAATTTTTTACTGCAATTATGACAATTAGAGAGCAGTAGGTGTGTTGTCTCTTCCGTCTATCAGAGGGATGACGGCTTGTAATTGCTGCGAGTCACTTGGAGTGTTTGTGACGTAGTCTGGCCTAAGCTGTTAGCAGAGTTTCTAAATCTGAAATTTTCTTGCTCCGTTACTGAAACCTGCAGGTGGGGTGTGTTCTTTTTCATTTGCTGGCTTTGTTTTGTCACGGGCATGACAGTCCTGCCTCCACTTGCGTTTCTTTCCTCGGTGTCAAATTAGATCCCCACCTTAAGTTTACTAACCACATTGCACACATCAAACAAAAAGCAGCATTTAGCGTTAGAGCACTACTCAAATGATGTGAATTTTTTTCCAAGGAAGCATTATTATCTTTATACTTCACTTTCATTCGTAGTCATATCATTTATGGTATTTCTTTTTGGGGCAATACTTATCATTGTCATCTTTCCTCTATTCAGCACATTCAAAATCAGGCTATTTGCATTATAACGCAAAGCCATTTTTTCTTTAACGCCTCTTCACAACTACGTACAAACCAAATTCTTCAAGTTACTCTTTCGTTTAACTATCATTTAGCGATATTATTTTTCAAATTGCCCCCCAACTCAACAAGTTTCTTACAACTTCATTAGTTCTGATCTTTTTAATCCTGATAACACAAGGTTGGCAGCACGAGGAAATTTTCTGTTGCCTTTATGTCATACTAATTACGGAAAGATGGCTCCCTCTTTTTGGGCACTTAAACTTTGGAACAGTCTGCCATATTCCATTAAGTTGTCATCCACCTTGTACTCGTTTAAATACGAACTCAAAAATTATTTGCTGTGTGATTAATTGCCTATAATTTTATTTTGCTGATTTGTGGCAGTGTAATTAGCAATGATAGTGCATCTTTCCTCTTCCTTTGCTTTTTATGTCTGTCATCACTAAGTTTCTTGCTTATTTTTTGCTTATTCCATATTTTTTTGTACAACTAATCCATGGGTCCCAGTGCAGTCTCTGACTATCGGACCCTTGTCTGTATATCATTTCTTGTAACCGATTGTTATGAATGAATTATAAACTGAAACTGAAACATTTACAACACTTGCAGCATCATTTTATGTAATTTTCAATATTGCTAATGTGAAATAATTTCCATTGTACACTGACATTATTACCTTTGTCACAGGGTGAAACGTTGAAGCATGTACATTTAGCTAGCCTAATTGTGGCAGCATACAAAAGCATTTCGTCAATCAACATTCACTTCTAAAATTTCTTGCAGCATGCTTACTTGTTCGTTGCTGTGTTTTTTCCTGGCAGGAACAACACGGGAATAAATGGAGCAAGATTTCTGCACTGATCAAGACCAAAAGCACCATACAAGTCAAGACGCATGCTCACTACCTCCTGAAGAAAAATGCGAGTATATTAAACATGATGGCATTGCTTAGTGTAGTAATAGCGCACGCTTCAGGCTATCTCTTAATAAGCTGTGCTAGCAATTTACACTTATTCAATCATAAAATGGCCACTCTTGCCACAAGAGTAGGATTGCTAAACCAGAACATGCACATAAATGAAAGACGGGTGGAGACGGGTGGTGGTGCTGTTCGGAAGATTCTGCATGAGTTCATCATGACTTTATTACATTAGACAGTGCCTATTCACATCTAGGTCATTTTTATTGTCAAAAGAAAACTATACCATCATCATCAGCAGCAGCAGCCTGGTTACACCCACTGCAGGGCAAAGGCCTCTCCCATACTTCTCCAACTACCCCGGTCATGTACTAAATGTGGCCATGTCGTCCCTGCAAACTTCTTAATCTCATCCGCCCACCTAACTTTCTGCCGCCCCCTGCTATGCTTCCCTTCCCTTGGGATCCAGTCCGTAACCCTTAATGACCATCGGTTTTCCTCATTACATGTCCTGCCCACGCCCATTTCTTTTTCTTGATTTCAACTAAGATTTCATTAACTCGCGTTTGTTCCCTCACCCAGTCTACTCTTTTCTTATCCCTTAACATTACACCCATCATTCTTCTTTCCATAGCTCCTTGCGTCATCCTCAATTTAAGCAGAACTCATTTTGTAAGCCTCCAAGTTTCTGCACTGTACGTGAGTACTGGTAAGACCCAGCTGTTATGCACTTTCCTCTTGGCGGATAATGGCAACCTGCTGTTCATGATTTGGGAATGCCTGCCAAATGCACCCCAGCCCATTCTTATTCTTCTGATTATTTCAGTCTCATGATTTGGATCCGCAGTTCAATAACTATACATTACATTCTAAAGGAACCAGAGATACAGCTTAGCAAATTTAGAAAATCTTTGCCTCACGAATATGTCCCAAATACGAGAAAACACAAGGAAATCTATGATGTCAAGCTGACAAAGTAGTCAGAATAATTAGGTGTCATCTCGGCAGCATTGCAGAGTTGATTTTATTGCTTTTCAGCATTTGTTGTCCATTCGTTAGTTGTGACATGGACAATCTTGTTTCAGGCTCTCCAAGGAAAAACCTCTGGCCAAGTCAATGACACCTCTGTGCCTGTCGTCACATCAAAAGGACCGGTGGCCAAACCACCCAAGAAACAGGCAAAGGTGAAACCGCAGGCAACCTCGCGTAACGAGAATGTGATTGTGCTCAAGGAGGCCGAAGCCATCGAGACCTTGAAGAACAAGTTCCCAGAGAGTGAAATTGTCAGTATCGACAAGTCTGCTGACGAAGAGGATGAAATAGACATTGATTGCGATGGCACCGACGATGTCGTGTTTTCACCGCCTGGTTCTCCGCTTCGGAAGAGTGATGCATTTGTTGAGGTTGCGACCCCCAAGTTGGCAACTGATTCATCCGCGGAAGACACAGAGAATGAAACAAGCCCAGACAGGTTGTTGCCTGAGGGCCTGGAGAAAGGTGCAACTGCTGCTGTGACATTTGAACCTCCCATGGCTGAAGTTGTGCTGGACAAGTCTGTAGTTAGCAAAGACGAAAAGATGGTTCATTCAGAGTTTTTTTCCGGAAGCTCTTCCAAGACACCAGAAAGGTATTGTGAAAGTTAACAAGACGTTACCATATTCTGTGGGGCTCTTTCAGTAGTAAAACAGAATTGGAAATAGAGTGTATTTTCTGTATTCTAAAGGTAAAGTGTGGTGGCTTCTTTCTGCTAATCAAGGTACTATGCAAAATATAAATATGGAAAAACCTAAAAAGTGCTGCATACTTAGATATTACGAGCCACGTAATCATTCGACCTCATGTATAACTTTCCTACTCCACGTGGTCTTGAAAGGCGTGATTGCATGGTAATGGTACCTTTCTAGGTACCATTAATCTTTGTCTTTGCAGACACTTGTGTTTCACTGAGCTGCACTTTTTAGTGAAGTTGTAAAACAAGCGTGATGAAATTTTTCTTTAATAAAGAAGTCCTAAGCTTTCTTGATATGAAAAATTTGTATGGTCTCGCGTTTCAGGTACCTTAGGATCAGAAACTTCATCATTGATGCCTGGAACAGCCAGAAGCCGCGGTATCTGAACAAGACCCAGGCAAGGCAGGGGCTCAAGAACTGTGGGGACGTGAACTGCATCGGAAGAATTCATGACTATTTAGAACAGATCGGAGCTATCAACTTTGGTTGCTGTAAGTGGTCTGTACATTCATTTTCATTTCAGTTTCATTGTTTCCTTGTAGAAGAAACACGAGGATGTTGGGGACTAAAGGCAATATGCCTGGTTCGATTTGGCACTCGCGATAACTCTCTGTGCGTGCCTCTAATTGTGAAACCAATCAATCGCATTTGTTTTCTTTACTGGAAATACTGGGGTTTTGTTGGGTAGTTGTATGTCCCTCTTGTGTTTTTGCAGCATTCTCGCATGGGCGTCTGCATCAGCAGGCGTTTGGTGTGTTGCGACACCACATACCCGAGCACATGAGGGTTGGACCCTCTGCATGTAACCATGCCTGGCTCAGTCATGTCCAGGGTAAAGAGATTTTGGGGGGTGGCGGGGGGAGGTAGTTGAGCCGAAGTCGGGTTTTTTGGACCTTTATGGCCCCTCTATGGAGGCAACACACCTTCTTGGCCTCCGCTTCGCGTAAATGGCAGAGAGAGGAAGAAAATTTTATTAAATGTCCTTGCTGGGGTCAAGGGGGGTGGGGGCCAGGAGGCTAGCCCCGCCGGAGCTCCCCTTTCTCAGCATGAAGCCAAGACAAGCCACACAATCTCTCCTTTTGTTGTGGCAAAATCTTTGCCAGAATCACTAGGCTCAGGCTACAAATTAAGATGGGAAGCGGCAACCTTCTTCTTAAAATTCATGACAAGACTCGGTACAGTAATTTGTGCAAACTCATTGATTTTGGAGACATTCCTCTTTCAGTGGGCCCACGCAGGTCCTTGTACACTGTCTGCAGTGTCATCTCTGAAGATAACCTGCTCGATCTTACTGAAAGTGAGCTACTAGAGGGATGGCAAGACCAGAATCTAGTTAAAGTCCAAAGAATAACCATCAGGTGAAGCAACAAGGAAATCCCCACGAAACATGTAATCATAACCTTTGGAACAAGTAACCTACCAGACTAAATAGAGACTGGATACTGCAAACTTAGTGCACGGCCATATATTCCAAAACTGCGTCAATGCTTCAAGTGTCAGTGGTTCGGGCATGGATTGCAAAGCTGCCGAGGGCGCACCACTTGTGCAGAAATGTGCATCCAACGAGCACTCATCTGACACCTGGACTTTCGCTACCCACTGTGCTAACTGTGATGGAGATCCCCCCCGCATACTCCCACTCGTGCCCGTCGTGGAAAAAAAGAAAAGCAAATCATCAAGCTCAAAATCAAACTTAATCTATCATTCCAAGAGGCACGCAAACGCTTCTCTATGAACAACCAGTCTAGTCCATCGTACACCGACGCAGGGCACCTGAGGGCAGCACCACATCATTTGGCAGCCACCAAAGTCGCACGGAGTGTGATGGTGGTCACGTCATCAGCTTCCCCTCTCCCCCTTGGCTGGAGCAGCCAGCACTGTTCCGCTCTCTGCCAACGAGGGCCAGCAGAGCCCCGGGCCTGCTGAACCCTAGGCCACTGCCCATGCAGATAAGCCCAAAACCCCCGGCACTATCCGCCGCCTCAGACACGGTTATGGATACAACAAGCACAACTTCAGTGTCTCAGATGGCTAAAGTATGCTGAAACTCCCTTGAGCGTGCTGGGAAGAAAGAAAAATTCCATATCATGGGGCCTGGAAAGGTCTTGTGAGCTAAATCTATATCTTTTAGACACACAGCACCAAACACATATAACATCAATACACAGATATTACAGTGGAATGTCAGGGGTTTACTCCACAATCTAGACGACATGAAGTAACTTCTACATAAGTTTAATTCAAGGATGCTGTGCATCCAAGAAACACATCATAATTCTTCACACCAGAACTTTCCCTGGCAGTATGCCATTTACCAAAAAGACTACAACGATGCCCTTGCCTCCTCAGGTGGTGTAGCCATAGCAGTAGATGAGGGTGGTGTTTGCCAGCAATTACAGTTTAAAATGTGCTTAGAGGCAGTAATGGTCTGTGCAGTGCTCTTTAATAAGCTGGTCACAATTACCTCCCTATACATCCCCCTGAATTACCATCTTTCAACCACAGAATTTCATAGCTTATCTGTGAACTGCCCGAGCCTTATATTGCAGGGAGATATTAGTGCACACAACACCCTTTGGGAAGAGTTTCGTTGTGATGCCATGGGGCACTTAGCAGAAGACCTCCTCTTCTCTAGAGATGCACGCTTGCTAAATGGGAAAGAGCTTACATTCTACAGCGTGGCAAACAAAACATTCTCATCTATCAATTTAAGGATTACATTGAGTACACTCGTGCCACATCTGGAGTGGAATGCGATTAAGAATATATGTGGAAGTGACCATTTCCGAGTTGTCATAAAACTAACAAAAGGTGATGAGTTCTCTTCACGTGTGCCCCGGTGGAAAGTCAACTGTGCCGACTGGACATGATACAGGGAGCTCGCACATTTGACCTGGGATGACATCTGTACACTTCCTATCGATGATTAATTAAATTAAGTTATGGGCTTTTACGTGCCAAAACCACTGTCTGATTATGAGGCACGCCGTAGTGGAGGACTCCGGAAATTTCGACCACCTGGGGTTCTTTAAAGTGCACCTAAATCTAAGTACACGGGTGTTTTCGCATTTCGCCCTCATCGAAATGCGGCTGCCGTGGCCGGGATTCGATCCCGCGACCTCGTGCTCAGCAGGCAAACACCATAGCCACTGAGCAACCACGGCGGGTTATCGATGATGCAATGCCAACATGTATCCCCAAAACAAATGGATTGCCCTGTAAACGACGTGTTCCCTGGTAGAATGAGGAATGTAAGGAAGTGCATCGAAATCAAAATAGATTTTGGAGCCACCTTTGAGACTCCAATTATGGAGCACCTGATCACTTTCAAGAAAATCAAGACTTTAAAGTCTCAGGGTAGAAGATTGCGCCGCCGTGCGAAAAGGGGAAGCTGGCAAAAATACATTTCCAACATTAATTTGTATGCTGACGAACCAAAAGTTTGGAACAGGGTGAACAAAATTGAAGGTCGGCAAACTCATCCTCTACCATTATTAAACACGCAGGGAAATACTCTTGAAGATCAAGCTACTTCTCCAGGGGCACATTTTGAGTACATTTCTAGCTCGTCTCATTACTCAGATACCCTGAGATATCAGCAACAAGCGGAGCGACTATCTCTGGATTGGAAAGGGAAAAGAAATTAATCTTACAACCGTTCATTTAACGTGACAAAATTTCAGGATGCACTAAATTGTTGTAATAAATCGGCCCCTGGAAACGATCAAATTCTTTACCAGATGATTGAACACTTGCACCCCCAAGCACACAAAACACTCCTATCTTTTTTTAATGCCATATTCTCTGCCAGCTATATTCCATCTGTTTGGAAGCAAGCAGTCATATAATCCCTATTCTCAAAGAGGGAAGGACCCGTCCTCAGCCAGCAGCTATAGGCCTATAGCTCTAACAAGTTGGCTATGCAAGCTTTTAGAGAAAATGACTAAGTGGCACCTGATCCATTTTCTTGAAAGCAGCAAAACACTAGATCATTTGCAGTATGGATTCAGAGAATGTAGATCCATAATAGATCACCTTGCCCACATCGAGACAAATATCTGTCATGCCTTTGTGCACAAACAATTTTTGTTATCAGTATTTTTAGACATGGAGAAAGCATGTGAGACTACTTGATTGTTTCGGTCCAAGGCAACTTGCTAAACGTGATTCAAAGTAATCTCTTGAACTCTTGAACCGCACATTTCGTGTTCGGATTGATAGCGTCGTGTCTCGTCCATTTACTTGAGACTGGTGTACCACAAGGTGGAGTGCTGAACTGTACTCTATTTCTTTGCAAAAGTGAACTCTTTCCCTACTGTCATACTACATGCGTTTTATTCTGTATATGTGGATGACATCCAAATAGGTTGCAAATCATGTAATCTTAGTATCTGCGAGCAACAAGTGCAGCTTGGCTTGAATAAGTTGTCTAAGTGGGCAGATTAGAACGGTTTTAAATTAAACCCTAAAAAAAAGTATGTGTATTCTCTTCTCGAACAAGAGAGTTGTAATACTCGATCCTGTTATTGATCTTTATGGTGAACGGCTATCTGTGAGCCACGAACATAAATTTTTAGGCCTGATTTTAGATTCCAAATTAACTTTTATTGCACACTTGAAATATCTGAGAGCGAAGTGCCTGAAGACAACCAATCTACTGAAGCCCTTGTCCCGCACATCTTAGGGAAGTGACAGAAGATGCCTCTTGAGCTTGTACAAAAGTCTCATACGGTCATGCCTTGACTACGAAGCCATTGTCTATGACTCTGTCCTGCCTAGTGTTTTGAAGATGCTGGATTTCGTCCACCACTTGGTTATCCATCTTGGTACAGGTGCATTCAGGACTGGTCTCGTAAAAAGCGACCTTTGCACAGCCAGGCTGTTCTGTAACCACCCAGCCACTAGGCCTCCTCCGTCCCTCCGGTTGGGAGCAACGTCTGAAGAAACAGGCGTCTCTTTTTTAAAGAATGTCCTAATGTCTCCTACGTGGCTTCCACCGCCTTGGGAGTGGCAGGCTATCCAGTGTGACACCTCTCGCAGAAATATCAAAATGGGCACCTGAGGCACATATACATTCACATTTTCTTGAACTTCAGGGGAAATATTCCCGTGCTAAATTTTATACAGATGCTTCCAAGTTTCCTTTTGGTGTTGCTTACGCAGCTCTAGGACCATCGTTCTTAATTTCCGGTAAATTGAATCCATAAACATATGTTTCTGTGACGGAAGCATACGTGATACTTTCTACAGTGAAGCATATCAAGCAAACGAATCTCAATAGGACTATTGTGTTCACGCATTCATTGAATGTAGTCCGAGCCCTATCATCGTACTATGCTGCGTACTTGGCCACAGTGACATAAAATGCAATCAAGCTGTTGACGACAACAGTGCTTCAGTAGTTTTTAGTGGTACCGACACAAGCAGACCCATTCCAGCCACCGACATCAAACCATGCTTACGGCAGAAGCCGAAGAAGCACTGGCAGAAGCAGTAGGATCGAGGTATCCAATAAACTGCACTTGATAAAACCTATACCAGGGCACTCGATATCAGAGAAAACAGCACGATACAAGGTACTCGCTCTTACCTCTTGACGGGAAGCAATTCTCCGACTTGTAGTAAGTGTGGCAATAGCCTAACAGTTAGGTATTCATGTTCTTCTCCAATGCCTTGCTATAGAAGCAGAGAGGAAGAAGTTTTCCCCTTCTGCATGTCGTGAACACATCCCTCTGCACCCATAATTCTTTCTTAGTAATGAACCGCTTCTTAACTTCAAAACTGTTTTAAACTTTTGACCGAAACAAACATCCTGACAATTATTTTGCCAGGATATTTGTAGCACACGCCTATCTATCAGTGCTGGCCTCTAAGGGCACTCGTGGAGCACTTTTGCTGGTGTCACTGGTACGTTTTATTGCATCACATAGTCTAATGAAATTTTATTTGTCATAGACAAGCTAGTCATAGCCATTGTTTTATTAGCTACACATTTTTACACGATTTACAGTGACGGATTTGTAGGCATTTTACACCAGTGTTACTCCTACCATTAGCACTCAATTTTTTCCATTTCATTCAGAATTCATTGGCAACACGTCATCTTGTGTCATGGCACTCTTTGTTGGCTTCTTATGATATGGCACTCTTTGGTCATATGTGGCCCTTGCACCATTAAACACCACACATCATCTGTTTTTGCGGCATGGTTATAGAGCTTCTGAAAGCAGGTTGAGATATCGAAACTTTTCCTTTCACTAAAGCTTGCAGTAGGGATAAGATAACATGTATGTTTCATCCCAGTTATGTATTGTCTCAATCAATGTACTAGTTCTAGTGAACTCATTAGAATGTGATTTAGTAAAGTTTACATTGTTTGCCACATGAAAATAGTTAGATGTCAATTGTTTATCTACACATTCATACATGCACTTGGTATTGATTTGCTGAATCTACCCACAGCCTCACCGTGCACACTGTTTCATGTTATGCCTCATTATTTGTCCTTGTTGTCACGGATAGGGGCGAGAACCTGAAGCTGCAAACAAGCAGCTTTTAGTTCTTGTCCCAGCATTCATTTTTGTAACTGAATGAATGCCAAATACAGATTTATTTATTTATTTATTTGTCTGTCTGTCTGTTTGTTTGTTTGTTTATTTATTTATTTATGCACTGTCATGCTATCACACTATCATGTATCACTGACAGTTTCAGGCGTGCAATTTTCTTTTCTAAAAGAATGTTGTGGTAGTTGCCCGGGATAGCCAGCGGCAAGGACTAGCGTTTATGCATGTCTACACGTGGTAGGTGATTTCAGCAGAGTACAGTAAACTTAGCATGTTTCAAACTTGATCATATGCCTTCTTTGGCTCGTGGAGGTGCGAAGTCTGAAAATTATTACTTGCATATTTTTGCATCAAGCAGCTCAGGTGACATACCAAAGGACGAAGTACCTGTCCCACACAAAGCCATTGCATAAGAGGAAAGAGCCGAGAGCAGACATGGAGAGGCCACAGAGACGGAAAACTGCCAGCTTAGGTAAGGTTTAAGCTTGACCTAAGGAGCATTGATACCACAATGAGCGAGTGGACTTGCTGTGTAATTGGCCTCTAACCAGCCATAAAAAAACTTGAAAGCTTGAACTGGTTGGGTTTGATCCGTGTGTGGTTTTCTGGTACCAAAATGCTGATGGAGTTAGGAGAGAATTGCTAACATCACCACTGCTTTTAGCAGTCTTATTTGACAGCTGGTATGGCTGTTATGCTGTTTATATATGCTACTCCAAGTTCTTTTTTCTCGATAGTGTCATGGATTTTGCTTGTTTTCTTTTCTTTTATATATATTTATTTATGATTCTATGTAACTGGATAGTTGAAAGCCAGCATGTATCTGTTTGCTGCATCTGTTTCAGATGTGCTCAACATTGATGTCAAAGGGGGCGGCGTGACGCTGGAACACGGCTCTGAGGGAAGCGTTATCTCTCAAACGCTCGTGCGCTCAAAGCCAAAGCCAGGCCGGCATCAGCAGAATCCTTTCAAGCTGATCCCCTGCAGAAATTATGACGAGGGCCAGGTGATTGTTTTGCACGACTTGTTTGTGTTTTGGTTTGCTCTCTTAAGGGGGGACGCGAGTTTTACATCGCGAAAAATGGCAAAAAAATCGATTTTTTGAAAATAACATTTTAAGTTTCTATAACCCTTTTTCTATCTAATACCCAAATATCATCACTGTAAACCACCTAGAAGTGCTCTAAAAAATTCGTTTTATTAGCCAAGGTGGCGAAAAATCTCGCGGAAATCAAGAAAGAACAGCGTTTTTCACGCCACAATATCTCCGGAACGGCACGACCGAGCGCCGCCATCTTGGTCTCGTCGGAAAGCGCATTTCTCCGTCTTCAAATCTGCCGCTCAGCGATCTCCTCCATACAGAAACAAGCGCACAAAAAGCAAACGATTGAAGGTCGTGCCGGAGCCTGCGATTGGCCGCGCCCGCCACGTGACTCCAGCGCGGTTCGCCATTGGTCCGGCGCTCGCGTCGTCTGCTCGGCTCTTTGCACCTCGCGAGTTTCATGTCTCCACCCGCCGTAATCTCGACGTGTCAAAACGGGCGCTACGCGGACATCGCAGTAGCGTGGCCGATCCCTACGCTTGTGGACGTTTCAGACTCGCGGCTAAGCATTCCGAGCATCGGCGACGCGGACTTCGCGACCAAGATCCACGCGCGGAATCCTCGGACATGCGGCTAAGCCTTTCAGCACTCGGTGTTTCGAATTCGTGACAAATTCGTATCGCGCACGCAATCCTCGGAAACGCGGCGAAACATTTCGCGCATAGGGAGTCTCCGACTCGGCGATCATGCATATCGCGCGCGGACTTCTCGGACCGTCACCTAATCATTTTGTGCATCGGCGCCTCCGACTGCGCGAACAAGCGCATCGAGTGTCGACTCCTCGAGCCCGCGACTAGGAATTTCGCGCGTCGGCACGTAGGACTGCGCGAATGAGCGCGTCGAGTGTCGACTCCTCGAGCCCGCGACTAGGCATTTCGCGCGGCGGCACCTCGGACTGCACGAATAAGCGCATCGAGGGTCGACTCCTCGAGCCCGCGACTAGGCATTTCGCGCGTCGGCACCTTGAACTGCGCGACTAAGCACATCGCGCGTCGGCTCCTTGTATCTGTAGCTATGCATTTCGCACATCGGCACTTCGGACTCGCAACCAAGCACATTGCGCGTTCACTCTATTATCATATTGTCACGATAGCTCGTAACAATATCAATCATACCACCCCTTCATAAAGAGAACCTCATCATGAGCTCTGTTCACTAGGCCCCTTGGGCTGGCACACACCTGGCTGCAGAAGTGATCGAGGCATCATACAAAAGTAAAATTCTGGAAAGCATCTAGCAGCTGCATATCTATCACTGGCTCTCTGATCCTAAGTTCCACAGCCACTGTCAGGTGAAGATGACTTGGAAGGCTACTTACACTCAGAGCCTTCATTCAGTAACATGGTCAATTCTACCAAATGAAAAAAAAAAATGCCTCACTGATTGTAATGGAGACTGCTATCAATCAGGCAGCCTGCATGTACAACACGGGAACTATATTCATGCCCACACAGAGTTCTGCACTTCGGTTTGAAACCCAGACACCATGCACTTTGTAGAGCATGGTGCCTAATAGAGTTTCTTGTGCTAGTTCAGTGGCCAGTGTGCTATTATTTTGAGAGTGTGCAGTCACACATTTAGTATGGCCATTCTTACAAAACATAGAGCTTCAAAATGGTGCCATTTGTATTGCTGTAGATTCACTTCAGCAAAAGCTACATTTGTTTGAAACTTCAAATGCGTTTATTTCAGTTCGATGTTTTTGCACACTGTACTCCGCCTTACGGGTGTTTTTTCTGGGTTGTTTTTGGCCAAAAATGACAAGGGTAGTATCATTTTATTCGTATTGAAATGATCTGGGGGGTGATGCTATTTTTATTACTCTTGCACCATCATGAAAATTACATTCAGGTATAGTAATCGCTGCTAATTAGAAAAAAATTTTCATAATAAATGCAAGATTGTTTTCTTGTCCACAAAATGCTTCCAAATGAATAAAAATAGCATCACCCCCTACAGTAGGTCTTTAGCAATGGTGTCATGCATTTAGTTTTTGGTTTAGCAAGACGGAATCATCAAAAAGCCCCGTAACGAGTTTGAAATTAATTTGACTTCAGACCTCAATATTTTTTGAACTGCTACAGCTATCAAAAATCTGATTACAGATCTGAAATCAGCACGAAAAATTACCCCAGACAGTGGAGTTTACTAAAGATTCACCCGAAAATAAGAAAAAAATTTTTAAGACCCACTTCCCCCCTTAACTCTACACTATTACGTGGTAACATAACAAGGGAGAGGATCAGAGAATGCACTTACCAAGTGCACGAGAAACTTGAGGACACGGCTTTAAATCGCCATAGACATTAACATTCCCATTCTATCTGTCTAGGTGCTTAACGTTGTCCGCACCAACCCCTCTGTCACCTATCTAGCACATTTATTCCAAGGTATCAGCTTTCAGTCAGACACTGGAAATGAAGCAGTACATTCCCATAATCACCTGGTGCGCCGACCACAGTGACTTGGTAACCACCACTTTCTTGAATATTGCTAAATGATTAGTTTGCAGGATGAGACAAGAGTTTGTGGCCAATTTTCATATGGGACAAGGATATTTAAGCGCTTCTAGTGGTAAGATGTCATTCAGATGGTTGAATTTTTCCAGCACGGGGAGGTCATAATGAGTGACAACCCTGAAAAGTCTGTTATGGCCATTTACAATCAGCTTCGAATGGCAGACAAACATCAAGCTTCCTGTGCATAATTTTATTATGTGTCGTCATTAAGTTATGAATTAGCTTGAGCCCACAGTGCTTGCGCCATCGAGGAACATCTAATTGTGAGCTTCTGTGACCATGTCACCCTCAATGTGGTGTCCCAATTCCAAATATTGTATGGTGGGTGTCACTGAGAGAAGACTGACTAACAAACAGCCATTCAGTGATAAAATCTTCCAAAGCCTGCTATTGTGGAAGCACTGCCCAGCATTCAAGTGTGTAGATATTATCGAAGCTGAATTCAGTGTATAATTGAAACTGAAGATGGTTTTATTGAACAGTCTTTAGAAAAGCAGCAAACAAAACATTGAAAAATATTCTGAAAGCGTATACCAAATCTTGTCGGAAATATTGATGCTATTCCTAAAGTCGTTATGTCCTCAAATACCTTGCGTTCTCGGGAAAAAGTGCCAGGTCATTCATTCTTTTACCGCCATGTACGGCATAAATCAATAGGGACAAAAAGAACATCAACCAGGAAGGCAAACAAAAATGGACACGAAGAAGGGCGCACTGCCCACCCATTCTCCGGTGTATTGTGTATAGTGTATTTACCGTGAGCAAACACATTGTGTATTTTATCGTGAGCAAATTGGTTCATTGTGACTGCATGAACATGTGATTGGGAAACTAATCAAAAGGGATTCTCAAATAAGAATGTGGCGTCACATTTTCTTTAAGCTAAATGGTCACAATAGGGAAAAGGAGGGGGGGTCTGCTAATTCTCACGGGACCTGTGGGCGCCTCACTGGTTGGTGCACATCGTCTTTTCTAGCACGGCCGTTGCTTTGCACAGGTGTCAGCATGGCCGAGCATATATGCAGCCCTCGCACCCCATTTTAGAAGTAATCGGCCTACCTAACTGGAGGTTTTAGAAACTCCAACCGTATTGTAGAAACTTTTTATTCTCACCTTTCTGCCTCTTTACCTTGAGGGCTAAGCGGGATTGTCGGGCAAAAAACCACAGAGTTTCCTACAAAAATTACTGGACAGAACTTCAGCACTGTCATCGTTCGTCTACCATAATGCTGTCGTGTATAGTGCATGGAATTGTCTATTATTCATGCTTGTGGCTTCAAATGTCCTTGTGGCATTATATTTTTGTGCTTTTATATTACTAAACTTCCCAAGGAGCCATTGTTTTACACATGGCAGGACAATAAGTTTCTGTGCACATGCATAATCGCTAAGAATTCTTGCATTTATTACGCAGTGTTCTTTTTTTTTTTTTTTCGAAAGTGATGCTTTGCAATGTCGCAAGCTGTTTGAATCCAAAAGGACAAAGTTTAAGACAAATACATGTACTGCCCGTTATTCTCCATGCTGGCTGAACCAACATGAAGCTCCTGCAGACCTTAGTGCTGTTAGTGACAAAAGTTTTGTCAATAAAGTTTCAACTTCTCTCTCTCTCTCTCCCCAGGAGCCATTCAGCATTGAGGTGTCAGTGACTGCCTTTTTGCGAATGGACATTCATGCGCACCTTCTGAACACTGAGGTGATTGGACTCTTGGGCGGCTACTATGACGAGCACAGGAACTGTCTGGTCGTCTCCACTGCAGAAGCTTGTGACTCAGTTAGCACGGACCTTGAGTGTGAGATGGACTCCGGTGAGTTTCGTCAAGGGGTGTTGGGCAGAGTTTCTAAATTGGACCAGTTACAAAAGCTCTGTTTTGAATGAACTCCTAGGCTAGTATTAAAACGAAGCTTTGTTTAGCCTATTCCCCCCCCCCCCCCTTCCCTTTCTTTGTGGCTGATAGCTGTGTGGCTGAGTACAACTGGGCCAATCCCAAAAGCAGTGTGAACAGAGGTGGCAGCCTTTAATGGGCCAACCTCAATACCAGTGCGCAATGGGCGTCCTTGCAAAGATTTTAATGTGATCTGTAACGTAGGCCCGTTCTAAGTATCACAGCTCCCGCACGTCTCACAGTAGCTAACCAATAAATGTCCCCAGCAGCATGCATTGGCTACCTTACTAAAAGCTATCATCATCATCATCATCATCCTTTAAGTCCTCTGCAGGACGAACGCCTCTCCCTGCAATCTCCAATTACTCCTGTCCTGCGCCAACTGATTCCAACTAGCGCCCGCAAATTTCCTAATTTCATCGCCCCACCTAGTCTTCTGCCGTCCTTGACTGTGCTTCCTTTCTCTTGGTACCCATTCTGTAACCCTAATGGTCCAACGGTTATCTAACCTGTGCATTACATGACCTGCTCAGTGCCATTTTTTATCTTAATGTCAATTAGAAAAATCGGCTATACCCGTTTGCTCTCTGATCCACACCGCTGTCTCTTAACATTTTCCATAACATTCTTCGTTTCATTGCTCTTTGCGCGGTCCTCAACTTGGTCTCAAACTTCTTTGTCAATCTCCAAGTCTCTGCCCCATATGTCAGCACCGGTAAAATGCAGTCATTGTACACCTTCATTTTCAATGATAATGGTAAGCTTCCAGTCAGGCGCTGACAATGTCTGCCGTATGCAATCCAACCCCAGGAACTATCATTTTACTTTAACAATCATCTCTTTCTTTTTTTTTTTGTTACACTTCCCTTTATTTACAATGCTTAAAATAGGCGAACACCAATTAGACTCATGGCCATAGGCAGATAGCAGGTCTAAACTAGACTGTATAGCAACAGGCAACAAATTGTGTTTGCAAAGCGAACAGTGCATGAGAGATCACTTTTTGTTTCTACTTCGAAAAACAAAATGGATAAGCATGAAGTGTGAATCAGCATAAGGTAATGCATGAAAGGAAAACAAGAAAGGCACATCGCACCGTAACAACAGCATAAAGATGTGCATGATAATAAAGATTATGTCATGCATGCCAATTGCATATTTATTGTGAATAAAAAGATCTTTTAAAAAAATAACGCAATGATTTGTGGCCGGCTTTTTCAAATTTCTGGTTTACATAGGATATAGTGAACTGGCTTGGAGTTGCTTTATCATTTCTTTTGTCCTGTGTGCCCCTGTAACAACATTCATGTTGACTGTTGTTCTGGAGCATGCACACTTCTCCTCTCTACAGCCAGCTTCAGTTAATTTGCGCAGTTGCGGCCAATGGGCAGTCGGACCCTTCATGCATGCGATTTTTCGATGTTCAGAGTGCTGAACAACTCTGCTGCTAAAACACACATGCGGAGATTCAAGAAAATACAGCCAAATGAGTCAGCGGTGTTTTTGTGCATCTTGTTTAATTCGACCTGCCAGATAATTCGATCCATTTCGTCGGTCCCGTCAGGGTCAAATTAATGGAAGTCAGTTGTACTCTGTAAGGGAAGTTTTATGGTAGAGTCCCATTACGCACTGTGGTGTGTGACACTCCTTGGGTGCCATATTTTTTTTTTCGTTCTCTCCTTTCTTTTTTGATGAGCACAGTGTCTCAGACGCAAGCCATGGATTCCCTTCAGGAGCTAGGCTGTGACGTCGTTGGCTGGTACCACTCGCACCCGACATTCGTGCCGAACCCGTCGGTGCGGGATCTCACCACACAGCGCGACTACCAGGCTCTCTTCTCTAGCCAGGGTAGGCCCTTCGTGGCGGCCATCTTGAGCCCATTTTTGCAGTTGGACACAGCCATTCTGCCAGCCAAGGGGCTTGCCACCCGCACCAAGTGGTGGGTCGTGCGAGATAATGACGATACAAGCCGTGCAGGTGAGTAGAAGTGTGACTGGCTGTAGCTGCTGCTTAAGATAAACGTGCGAAACGATGACACACATGTAGAACGACACTCACAATGCACCTGTGTGTGTCGGCGTGGTACTTTGTGCGTGTCAGTCTGTATCTCCGTCATAGTTTTCTTGCCTTTTACCTAAAGATTCAAATCTGATATGTCAAAATTTTCATCCTAATGGTAATAGCTGAGCTGTGCGAACGGCTTCCTGGCAAGAACTCACTTAGTTTTCAACTTAACCAACTATTGGGTGAGTTTGTGATGCAAACACAATCATTACCACAATCATTTAACTGTCATATTTATCTGAGTTTATGCACCTCATTCTTCTTAGACAATGGTCCCGAAATTGGCCGCATATTACAGCCAGTTACGAAACAAAAACTGTATTTGTGGGCAGAGTGTCTGAGAGATATGTGACTTGGCGCTCTGCTTGCGAGTTCCACGCGCCGCGCACAACTGCAAAATTTGGCTGAGATGTTCACAGCAGCATTTGCTATCCACGGAGTGCATTTTTTCACCACACCTGAGCGGTGGTTCAGGAGTCCTTTTAAAGTAAAGGTTACTTTATGTGCTATGCCAGTAGTAGTAGTGCCACACCATGTGCTCCCTGAATTTCATAGCCTTGCATGTATTGCAGGAAGTATTCGAAAAGTGATTAGTCCTCACCTGGGCCATTATCTCATTCGTGATTGTTGGGGAGTCACCTTCGCAAGCTGTCCATATTGTAAAAACCATTCACCATTCTTTCACCTCATTTTCACTTTTGCGTGCACTGCACGTGGTAAGCATGCTTTAGGAGTGTTTTTTTGTGTGTGTGTTTGTTTCTCCCAGCTTTTTTTTTTTTTCCACGTTCAGCTGCAACGGAGAGAACGATGTCAATGACCAAGCGGTATTGCCGCTTGCGATTATTCAAAATTAGATCGCTTGAAAATTAAATCTGTCCGTCATGTAAGACAATGAATGGCTCATACCCCCTTAAGCAATGGCTCGTACCCCCGTAAACGTGTCCTCCCCATTACGACGACAGAAGAGAAGTTAAATACTATGCTGGAATGATGAGTGGCAATAGAGCCAGCTGTGGTAGAAGATGACGATGTCGAGCCATTGCTGATGATGATAGTTTTAGCGAAGTCCGACTACAATGGCACAGGGTCTGCATAAGCACCTTCGCTGTAAAAATGCATAATATTAGACGGCGTGAATTGCAATACAGGACAAACTGGTGTGCTCTATAGACAATGATAGAGTTATCTAAGAGTCATGACAGTGGACAATACGTGTGAATAAATTTCCATTCTGTAGAGGTAAACGCTGCAGGTTTTATATTTTTTTCAAATGGTGAAGATCGGAGGTATCTGACATATATATATAAAGAATTGGGTTCACGTCATAGTAGGATGCACATTGGTTTGCTTTGAACGAACAAAAACTGAGGGTGCATTAGAATCAGATAATCATGTTAAACCTTACTTAAACAATGATTGCTGTTCAATTTATTGGCTAGAAAGAAAGAAAATTAATTGAAAATGCAAAATTAGAGTGATATGATTGTAATCAGCTGCCCCAGGTTGATTAAGAGGTTTTGTGCAGCAGTACAAGGTATGAAAAGATGACAAAAACGAGCTGGAGAGCGAGAACAACAGAAAATAACAAAGTTCAAGCAGAGTAAGAACAGAGAAATCGGAAGAATGAGGTAACACATATAATTTACATAACTTTCATAACTTACATAAGTTTCACAACATTTGGTGTAACTAATTACGTGGCACAGTTGTGTAATTCGCACAAGTTTGCATAAACTAGTTACATAACCAAATTCTTCTGCTTTCTCTGCTCTGTAACCGGTTACATGTGTTTACATAGCGTGATTATGGTAGCGTAGTCACCATAGATGACTGAGGTGACGTTGCTGTTATAGACACCGACCAAGTTTATATTTCCGAGGTTACGTGAGGTGGAGTGGCTTTTACCTCCGGCTGTGGTGAATGATGGAAAGAAGAATGATGGGTGTAACATTAAGGGATAAGAAAAGAGCAGATTGGGTCATGGAACAAACGCGAGGTAATGACATCTTAGTTGAAATCAAGAAAAAGATATGGGCATGGGCAGGACATGTAATGAGGAGGGAAGATAACCGATGGTCATTAAGGGTTACGGACTGGATTCCAAGGGAAGGGAAGCGTAGCAGGGGGTGGCAGAAAGTTAGGTGTGCAGATGAGATTAAGAAGTTTGCAGGGATGACATGGCCACAATTAGTACATGACCGGGGTTGTTAGAGAAGTATGGGAGAGGCCTTTGCCCTGCAGTGGGTGTAACCAGGCTGATGATGATGTGGTGGATACGTGCACTACCTACTCGCATTCGTTTGAAAATTACTAGTTGCGCTGATCGCACAAACTGACCAGGAATATCGCTCTTCTTTTGTTGTTAGGAGCTGGCATCCCAACTCTTGTGCCTTATGCCTTCAGCGTGAAGCTCTTGAAGGCAGACCAGTCATTTGTCCAGGACGTCGCGGCGGTGATTCACCAGCTGGTCACCAGGGTGTCGTCCTGTCCTGCTCGGGTGGAGCTGTCCAAACCTTATCCCTGGCGTGCCTCACTTCGTTATTTAGACAAGGCAAGTTGTTGTCACTTTCCAGGTCATTGTGTACCCTATACTCTCGAGTGAAGGGCATTCGTGTATGGGCCGCTCCCCCATCTTGGCAGCCCAATATTTCGAAAAAAAAAGAATGCCAACAAAGAAGCAATCGCATTTGGCACATTGATGCCGCTCATGCACATCAACGAAGCTCTGCGCGCAGCGTGATTTCGTTTGCCGCCACTAGATGGAGAGAGCTGTGCTTTGGCATCTGACATCCAGTGCGCAGCCAGGGCTGGCTCCTCCGTATTCCTCTGGGGCAGCACGCAAGGTGCTGGCATCATCTTTTGTTTGTGAGATTAGTTTTCGTAGCCAGCTCCCTTAGCTCATCTGCCAGGTGCCAGGAATCTGCAATGGAGAGGAAGTGTTTGGTGTTGTACAGTGCTCACGGAATAAAACACGACAGTGAGCATTTAGCAGAACCCTGCATATGTGCAAAGTACTCAAGAGTACCATGTCATGTTGCTAGGAATCTGGTCACCGAAGGTGACGCGGACTCCGATCTAAGTGTACGTGCCAAAATTACGTCAATGTATCACGAACTGCAGCCAGTGTAAATGAAAGTATGTGCATTAGTTAGGCCTAAACTGACGCGTTTCATTCCGTGAGCACTGTACAATGCTGCATTTAAGCTTGGGGTTGTTGCGCACGTCGAGGAGCACGGTAAGCGAATAGCTGGCCGCAACTTCAGTGTCAACGGCAAGTACATACGTTGGTGGCTGAAGCAGAAAGAGCAGCTGGCGTCAACAAACAAATCAAGAAAAGCGTTCCGTGGGAAAGTGTGCAAGTTGCCGGAACTTGTTGCCTGAAAAGTTTGACCAAATTGCCCGGTTCCGTGTGAAATCGACCCCACCAAAATTATAAAGGTTGTTTCATTTTTATTTGAAACATTGCAGTGATTGCACCCAGTACAATTATTTTTATTAGGTTCTTTTTCCAAGTTTTCGAATGTGGCAAGCTTAGCCACCAAACACCTGAGCTGTATTGAAAAGCCAGCCTCTCAATTGCGAAGGTGAGTCTTCGCAAAACTAGTAACAGTGCTCCTTAGATTAACCGGAAAAAATGGTGGCATTAATGCTTATGAGTCTATCTACATTAATGGTCAACTCTAGTGGCCAATTCGGAGCACTTCCAGAGCAACATTCTTCCCTCTTATTGGGACACCGCTGTTCCAATGGCTTATTGGAAGCACGTGATGAGCTGCTATTGCTCCATAGAGCAGCTGAGACTGTTCAATGTTCTCACTACATTGGCAGAATGGACCAAAACTCCATGAACATGGTTAATTCTGGAAGCAATGCAAGTGAGCTAGTTTGTAGGAATACTCAGCTGGCTGTAGCCAAACGGGGAAGCAAGACAAGTGAAAGAATGAACAGGCCAGACCAAGGCTGCCTCTTCATTCACTAATCTTGCTTCACCATTTGTGCTACAACCAGTTATACTTCTGGAACTTGTTTAGCACATGGTCTCTCTCGCCTTGTACCAGCTTTCGTTCCAGTTGCAATTTTTAAGACATTTGCTTTATGCCAGCTAGTGTTGCTTGCCCACTTAGTCAATCAGCTGTTTTGCCTACTAGATGCATTATATTTTTCTAAATATGGTATTTCTGAGATGTCTTCCAATTTTATATGCAAATACAGCCGTGCCACTATTTAACAAATTATGGGATATAACAAGGTATATGTAACATGTTTATAGCTGATGTTAGCATGTAACAAATAGTACTATATGTGCTTATAGCAAATATTAGGCATAATGGAGGTATTCTTGTGTCGTATTCCACTTAAAAAGGTTGAACTGTAAGTATATTTGCAGTGAGCAAACATCATTATGTCCTTATACATTTTGTTGTCTACCTGTCCGGACGCCTTTGAAAACAAAGGACATTCTTTGTTTCTTCTTCTCCCTAATAGATGCTGGCCAGCCTCCAGTTTCACATAACAAACTCGGAAACTTCAGTGGAAGATGCTACTGAAATTTTGCAAGCCATTCACGCAGCCTTAACAGACACCTAGCAACTTCCATGTAGCATTCATATGCAGAGCATAAGCTAGCTTTTTGTTTCCCAGTAATACGAGAGCTGCATTGATCTTGATTGTCATCATCATTTCTGTCTTTAAGAAAATTAAGTGCAATGCAACCTCGTGGCTCAAACAAGTCCTCGATGTACTGCGCAAAATACATCGGAGGGTGTGAGCTTTTTTTAACAAGTCGTAGATAGTAGTCTTTCACTCCAGCATGAGCTTACCACGAAAGCAGGAATTAGATATGTAATCGTACTGTTTGGACTAGTTTTTTCATTTCTCGTTCTTTTTTTACTATGCCCTGCTTGAGTCTGAAAGTTTCGTCTCAGCAGTTCTTGACACTACTTCATGTACCATTACTTAATCCTTGAGCCATCAGACTTACTCCATTCAAAGGGTACAAACCCTTTCCTGCAAGCCTTTTCTTTTTTTTTCTTTGGTTCTTGTTTTACACAATGCATATATTGTTGCAAATGAAGCACCATTGGTTTGCTTTTTTTTACATCATTGTACTGAATCATTCATTCATTCATTCATTCATTCATTTAGTTGTATGATAAGCACTGGGGACTTCAACTTTGTGACCATTTGACAACTGCAAACTGCATGCAAATAATTGGTAAAATGCTTGTTTTTGCAAATGGCTGTCTGTGGAAAGGTGCCAAGCGGTAGTCATGGTGCTTATAGTGATTGTAGATATTAGCAGAACACAACAAGGAATACGTATTTGCAGCTGTTAACCAGCATTCAGCAGGTTTCCGTCACCATTGATTAATCTGGTACATTATAATTTTAGGGACGTCTCTTCCAGTTACAGCTGTGAAAGAGAATGAAAAGGTTACATTACAGCTCTACTTAAAGATTCTATAGATTCGGACAGCCACAACGTGATAACTGGTTGGTATATGTCTGGTTATGTCTGGTATATATATGCATATATGGCTGGTATATAGCTGGTTGGTATATGTCTGAAGAAACCGAGTAACAGCCATGATCTGGTAAAAATGAAAATAGTACTCCAACCTTTGCAGTTTCATGTTGTGGTTTTGCAGCATCTCGCTGGGTTTTCTTATTGGTTGTCTTGCTTTTGAGCATCACATAAAACTTAAAATCATTGTTGTCACTACAATTATTTTACTGTTGAAATGTATAATAAAGATATTGTCATGAGAGATTGACTTATTTCCCCGCTGCTTTTGCTCATATTGAAAAGTGAGCCTTGCATGCGCGCACAGTTTCACTGCAGAGACTGTTTACATACATTATGAGCACATTGTTTGCATATGCAGCACGATATATTGTCAATGGAGTACTCACTTAGCATTCTGCCATTATCACCGAGATGTGACATAAAGGTCCGCAAACAAATTGTGATGCACTGTGGTAGATTTGGACCCCCAGCACTAACCGGTGGCACAAGAAGCCCCAGCCAACGTGGTCAAATTATCACGTTTGGGTCACTGATCATTATACGTGTAGTTCACTCTGTTGCCCACTTCTTCCAAATAAAAGTGAAGGAATGTTCATATTATGTTGGCTCTATTACTGGCTTGGTGCTTCCATTAACAGTGGGAAGTACAGTAGACCTCAAGAAATGCTATTGAAGGAAATCACTTATTATACTTCATTATAATAAACCTCAACATGTTGTTTATAGGATCTTATTGGAGAAGTGTAGTGCTGTTTAACTCGCAATAAGACTATGCACAAATAGTTAATGCAGACAACACTACACAATGAAGTATAAAGGACGCAATGTTTTCTTACGGGATTGCTCAGTAATGTTCTTCTGCTGCTGAAATGAGGTCATGGGTTCAAGTCTCGGTCATGGCAGTTGCTTTCGAAGGGACCAAAATGGAAACTCGTAGCCCTTGCATTGCTTTAGTATGTGAAAGCCTGTAATACTTGCTTTTCACAACACCACACTTGAACAGACTCAAAACACTCAATCAATCTAGATTGATTTGTTTAGCGTTCTAGAGAAGTCCAATTTGTCCACAGCAAAGAGAGGACTAAGTTGCAGAGCAAGTCTCTGCTGAAGGGGCTGCACGATGTGCTGCGTCCATGTTGCAACCCACAGTGATACACCCATACACCTCTGAGAATTGGGAACTGATTGCCTATTGCAACTGCCAGACGCAACCATTGATGTGTCCACTTGTTCTTTTTGTAAATTACCTATTCTTTTGCAATTTAAGTTACGAATGATCGAACCACCACTTTTACCTAGTGGTTCAGCATTCTCTCAGGTCATGAACTGCTCTATGCTACTGCCAGTTTTGAGTCGAAGGCAGACAGAGACGCACCACACTGCAGTAAATAGTAAAGATACTGTTATGTGTCAGCATACAGAAACCTGTCAAAAGCTCTAGTATAAAGCAAGTTTCCTAGACTAGTTTCAAGGTACGTAGTGACATTCCCCCTTTCCCACACCCTCCATGTCTAATCTTCCTCCATGTAGGAGGAAAATTAGAGGGGAGGATGATACATGTATTATCAACACTTGTTCTTGAAACTGCATTCTTTGCAGTAAATTGTTATTTGTGTGTATGTCGGCATGAACCATGCTTTGGAACCTTTAAAGAAAAGTCGCTGCTGACCAGCCAAAATGCCACGTGACCCCGCTAAGTGAATCGCACAAGAGCAATGACGGGAGAGTGCAAGGATGATTAGGGTGGCAGCCCGATGAAAGAATGGCACTCCCTTGCAACTTATATAGGCGACTTTGTAACAAGCAACTCGCACAGTGGTGCGAAAAAGACAGCAGGGAATTGTAGGGAAATGTAATTGCATTGCTTTCATGTTGAAATGTGATGCAATTATCTTTCGTTGACTATAGTTCATTTTTAATTGCAAGATGTTATATCCTAGGAGCTGGTATAGCATAACGATAATGGCAGAACCCATCCTGTCTCACACAAAGGTTGTCAAGGCTTTTTATGCAGCTGCAATTGTAGCTTACAGGAACACGTGTGTGGAGCGAACTGCACCAAAGTACTGAGCTTGGATATGACGAACTGTTAGAAGATACTGATTTAGTAAAGCACTTGCGAAGTCTTGAGTTGGTGTTCTCACGCTTTTTGGACTACCAAAAAGTGAGAAATCCCTCCATACAGCTTTGCTGTCCTTGATGTGAGAGTTTGCTGGGATTTGCATACAACTGCGAAGTTGTTTTTTTTTCTTGAGAAAGTAACGCGTGATGTTTATGATGTGCATACATGCGATGTGTATCTGATATCTCCCCTGTCTCCGCTTTTCTGATTAGGCTTGTTTTAATCGTGTCGTGATTAAATGTGTGTGCATAGGAATGATGTTTGAGTGGCTGGACGCTTAGAACAGTTTTCAGGGTACTTGCGGCTCACATCCTTCTGGAATGTGTTGTACGGGCTTTTTCCACTTGCTGTGAATGGCTCCCTTTGCAAGCTGGTGGGGCCCCGTTTACTTCCATGGTCCCCAGTGCCTTGGGACAACACAATCTCACTGTAAGTCTTGATTTTTTGTGTGTTTTGTGTAGTCCCTAAAACATATGCTAGTACCATATCACTATCAGTGTGTTAGCAAGTATTTACACTTTCATTTTGCACTTCACTCGCTTGTGCTGTGTGCATCATTCACCTGTGTGATTCTATCTTTAGGACTTTACGGCATCACATTTTCCGTATGATACACTGACTAGGTCTATTAGAAGTTTCCTTGCGTGCCGTAATCTAGTCCTTACCAGGGAGTTTTGTATACATCAAGCAGACATTGCAAATAAAATCCTGAGGCACCGCATGCCGATTCCACATGAGCGCTCTGCTTGAAAGCGGTAAAGTCTGGCCATTGAGGTCTAAAATATGCAAGACTTAGAAGCTGCATGTGCATAAGCTATCTTTAGCAAATTTCATTGAAGTATGCTGCAGAATACACTGCCGCCTGCATTGCTTGTTCCGCTGAAGATGCACTGTGGATTTCTCAGTGAAGTTATTAAGTATTGAAATGTTCTTTCTAAACCTTCTAAAGCAGCACACAGAGAAACCATAGTGATGGGCTTTGGATTAATTTCAACGGGTAGGAGTTCTGTAGTGTCAACCTACCGTTTAAACATATAGCGGAATGCTGCAGAGGCTAGAGCAACTTTTCACACTTCTTGCATTTGTGACCAAATAAGTGTGTGCCACATGACAGCAAAAAATAGGAATGTGCTGCATAACTTGCTGTAACCAGCCATAGCGTTGACGTTGTGCATTACAATAGCAATATACGAAGCATATGCTACATAGAAGGAGTCACAAATATGAAAATAAACGGAGTGGCATGTTTGTACGGCTGCACTTACTGCACCGCTTCCACAGCACACTGTCTGCATTCGTAATCAAAACGTAGTAAGCTTAAAGCAAACAATACTTCTGTACATTAGTTTTAGTAAATAAAGAAGTCAGTCTGTTAAAGGTGCCTCATAT
This sequence comes from Dermacentor andersoni, assembly GCF_023375885.2. NCBI lineage: Eukaryota > Metazoa > Arthropoda > Arachnida > Ixodida > Ixodidae > Dermacentor > Dermacentor andersoni. The sequence goes on along the minus strand of NC_092824.1, from coordinate 86,198,635 downwards.
CGAAAACTGGCTTCACTACGAAATGTGTGAATTGATCCATTTCTTACTTCACACTTGATCCATACTTATGTGGCTGCAGCAGCATTGCCTACTAAGTATGAAACTGAGTATAAGTTGTGCAAAAACATTTCTTCATTCTGCCTCCATAGGAAAGCGGCCGAGAGTCGAACCTGTGACCTTGTGCTTAGCAGCATAATGCCGTGGCCACTTCGTCAACCTGCCTATTTTACTTTTTCGTGATCCAACATCTTGTCTCACCTGGTGACATGGCATCGAGCAGTTGCAGCGGTCAAGTAGACTGGACATAGTGAGGAAAGCTTATTTTGTTTTGTTATTATTTTATTGCTCTCTCTCTCTTTTATTTTTATTTTTTTTTTTGCAAACAAGTAGTAGGCATAGATAAACATTGCTAGAAGCGTCTTCGTGGCACAATCTCCTATTAGGCATGAATCTGTAAAGAAGAATGCATACCACTCAGGGAAAATCACTCAAGCAATGCGATAAACCATTTAACTAACTACATTTTTTATGCTTCGGCGAAATTTCCTGTTTGTTTTGTTTCTTAGTGAAGGATTGGAATCTAAATTGAAAGTTCGAAACCATCAGTCACTTGATTTTAAGTTTTTCTTTTAAATGCAACAAACCTTGTCAAATTTGGTGCAGTTGTTGCACCAAATTTGACAAGAAAAACGAATTTGCACAGAGGAGCCAGTCGTGATAAAAAAAATTTGCTCCTAATCGGCTTCGGTTTGTGCAAAAGCTTGCTGAAGGGAGCCAAACATAAAAAAATTGTGTGCCAATTGGGCTTGAATGTGCCCATGTGACACTGTTATTATACATCATAATATAATATAGGCGAGGGAAAGTGGCGATGTAACTGAACAAGACACTACTCTGAACAGTATGTGTAAACAGTTTGGTGTGTGCAGTGCTTTTTGGCATGCAATTTAAGCTAATGTAAGCTAATTGTAAGCTTAGGCAGTCACAAGAACTTGGACAATGCACTGATCAAGATGGCATGCATTGGGGCCCACTTGTGAGCAGTACGTGTATAAGGGAAAACTTGAAAAGGTTTGAAGCAACGATTATGCATGAAGTGTAGATTCAAACCTGATATGTGAATATATATGAAGGTAGCTTTCTCCATTTACATTTATTCTTGCAGAATGCATATTTGTGCAGCTTAAATGTTGAGCCCCCTATCTATTACATGTAAATTTAGGTTTTACTTTTCATATTTATCATGTAGAAGGTACTTGTCATGGGTAGATAGTTGAGATATTGTGTCTTACAGCTTTCTTGAGGGCTTGATCAATGTCACTGATGAGGTCATCACAGTTTTCAATCCCTACGGAGAGCCTGATGAGGTTATCGGTAATGCCGAGTGCCTTTCTTTGGTCCTCAGGTACTGATGCGTGAGTCATGATCACTCTGAAAAAAAAAAAGAAAAAAAAGAAATGACAGTCCTATTTTTAAGGAGGAAGTACCTGGCATATAGCCAAGAAAGCCTATTTGAAATGCCAATGTTTTGCATTTTCTTTAAAGGGACTAACGAGAAAAAGACCAGTATTAGTAAGTGCCACCCTTCTACTGTACCAAAAAAACCACCGTGAGAAGATACTTGGCAAGTCAGAAAAGTCTGAAAAGTTCCTGCACCAGCTTGCTACAATGTCACGGATTTCGACAGCATCTGCTCGGGTTTAGTTAATTCTTTACTGTTAAAAATGGACTGCATTGTCTTCTGAAGGAGCCAGAGATGGAATGTGGCAAGTTTCAAGGGCTTTCACTCGGCCAGTGCTGCCCAAATAGGATAAGCTACTTTGAAATCTGTGGGATCACAGTGATGCAGGGGTGCAGAGATTGTAACAGAAACTTAGTAAAAAAAAACATTTTATTTTCATTTTTCTTCTACTACTCAAACCTGTCATCACTAAGTTAATGAAAGTATATTCTTGAAAGAATACTTTGTCAGTCTAAACTTGCTTAGCATTTCTCATTAGTCTCCCTTTGAGCTGCGTAAATTTCAATATTGCTTGTGACACACATCACAATTCTGCACTACTTCAGCTGAACTGCTCAATAATTTTGACGTCTCCATTTATTAGAAAATGTGAAACTAGCCCCAGTGTTGAAGCAAAAATTCCTAAAACTATGGTGCGATAGGTCTGGCCATGCATGAAGTAGCTTTTTGTAACTTAAATATTGCAATGAGCGTCTTGATACTTGTGTCTAGTGGCTATTGAAGATATCATCAATAAAATGCATGTGGAATGCTTTTACTGCTCGGCCAACATGCATTTCGGTTATATGACCTTCCGCCTGCATGAGCAACATTGTGTATTACTGAACTTTTGGGATTGGCCTGTCTAGTTCTGATAGAATAGTTAGATTTTGAACATACAGCAACCATGACCAATGACATATTTATATTATGCAAAACCCCTTAACTGGAGTGTTTGAGGTATCGAAACGAAATAAATAAACTAATGTTTTCTCATCATTGCTAGCCAATTTTAAAACTGGTGATGTAGTGAGAATACGTAGAGAAGGGATGTGTGGTGCTATCCACTGAAAAAAAAAAAAAAAAAGAAGTTAACTTAGATGCATTTTCACCTTTCCCATAAATAAGTAACAGCAGATTATGCAATCAATACTACATTGGGTAATCTAAACATACAAAGAGGAGTTTGTTTCTGTTAGTGTCTCTAGTGTGTGCGTACATTTTGTGCCACATCCTCTATGGCATCAAAGCACCAATTTGCTGAACTTCAAAGTTTTCATATTCTTTATGCCAGTTGTAAACAGTTGCAATTTCTTTCCACCTTGTTAGTCGTTATAATAAGGTAACTATTACTGCTACGAAAAAAAATAAGTCAAAGGTTGTCATGTAAGGTATACTCACGGCAGTTCGGCAAGACTTTCAATGGAGCCAAGACTTTCAGCCAGGGTGATTATCTTGAGATTCTTGAGGAAGAGCGTGGATTCTTTGAGGCCACCCTTGAGCATAAAGGTCACCATGCCGCTGAACCCGGAGCACTGGCGTTTGGCTACCTCATGCTGCGGGTGACTGGGCAGGCCTGCATGTTTTAGCCATTTGTGTGTAAATGAAAGAGTGCTCATCTGTGCTGTCTGTGTCTTTTGAGAAAAACTCGCAGGGCCTCATGTGACAATAATGTGATAGCATGATGGTGTCCTATCATTTCATTATGATCGGTTCACATCCACATGAACTTCCTTTCCCTTCCGTGGTCAGCCAAGAACAATTACAGTTAAACGTCGATATAACGAACTTCAGTATTACGAAATTCTGGATCTAACGAAGCACTGAACTTTTCGTAACCTCTTGTCCATAGAACGCCAGGTATTTAGAACCTCAGTATAATTAAGTGTGTTTATATGCGATTTCAATATAACAAAATTTCACTGCCACCGTAAAGGAATGCCGAGACAATAAATCGAAACTTCGACGGACGTAGACGGCCATATTAAATTACAAGCGGCAGCTTGCAAGCGCACCTCTCAAATCGCGCCCCTCGCGACAAGAGCGACCGCGGAAGTGGAGCCACATCATGTTCTGTATAAAGTACAAGTGCGATAAAATCCTATCACGCCCTGTGCACTGTTTGCTTTAAGTGCGAGTGAAAGTGCAGAGGCTGAGACCAGAAAGATCACTTCACGAGTGCCACCTTCCTGCGTGAGCAAAGGGAAAGAATGGGAGGTGAGCGAGGTCCTGGCAACGCGATCAAGCATGCGCGAAGGAAAGGAGTGGGGGATAAGTTGGCGCGCGTCTTAGTTATGGCTGCATACGGCTGTAAGCGCAGCTGAGCACATATGCAGCCGCGCACCCTGCTTTAGAGGTAATGTGCCGCATGTGCAAAGAGTGGGCATGCTGAGACGGCATGGCATCATGTAAGCAGTCCTCCAGCGCATTTAGTATTAGAGGGTGCATAATCTCGAGTTTCGGTGACCCGTTGGTGCTAGAGGCAGACGACACATTCGCTCCCAGCTGCCGGCGCTTTTCATGATACTGTCGTCCCAGTGCGGGCGACGCTATCAGCCGCCAGGGGTGGAGTGCGCACAAAAGCGTGGCTGGCTTCGCTTAATCCGTACCGCCCATGTGAATGATTACTTTATGATCTACTTCACCTACATACATCTACTCTCCACCATATTGGCTATTACATGTGCTCCAATGTTAGTAATTCACCAGCAACACAACAGCCCAATGCCACTGTGGTATTGCGACGCTTGCGAGGACATACCTTCAGACAAACATATCAGATGCATGGGCAGTGGACGGTTTGCTTTAAAAAGGAAGGGTGTTTAGCATAGGATATGCTAATGCAGTTAATCATTGTCATGCGAAGAAAAAGACTTTGATCTATGAAAACAAGTTTTAATATTCCTGCATTTCATTGGCCTATTTGCTGAAGCTCACCTGGGTGGATGACCTTCTCTACAAGAGGGTGGGCTTCCAAAAACTTTGCCACCCTGAGGCCATTCTCCATGTGCTTCTCCATGCGAACGTGTAGGGTTTTCAGGCCACGGTTGACGAGGAAGCAATCGAAAGGCGACGGCACGGCACCAGCAGCTGCATAGCACGTGTGCAAGTGACTCGCTTATTGAACATGGTTAGAGATCACAGGCTTAGCAGGCATGTGAAGGAATTAACCCTCTGTGTCTTCGGCACATTCCTTCCAGACACTGAGAAAACACTATGGTCATTGGCCATTCATTGTGCTCCCTTGTATGTCAGTGTGACTGACCTCTAGGAGATCATGTTCTCACCCTCAAGTTTCGCTAATTCTTATCTTGGCCATTAATACATAAAACATTAGACAGCTGAGGAAAGTTGTTTCGTGCATTATGAATATACTAATGTCTTAATATAAGCTGCTGTTTTACTCTGCCAACATACTTTGCATTGAGGGCAGGTCTGGACACCCCAGCTAGCACATCAGATATTTGTTGATGAAACTGTGGATTGACAAACCTTGCACATTAGGTCGACATCATTGAGAGGCAAGTGAGCTGCCAGCCGCATTGTCATTCTAATATACTCACCATTTTGGAAGTATCGTAGTCGGTCATTAATCTCCTTGTCATTTGTACAGATGGCACCCATGACCACATCCGAGTGTCCTGCAGATTTAATAGCTAGTGTTAGCTACTGCTTGGTAAATTGGTATATCTACCAAGCACTATCATGTGGTGAAGTAAACTCACAGTTGATTGCAAGTGATTATAAGTGTGTTATAATTATTTAATAATATTGAAGCGTTCTTACTCATTTCAGGTGAGCAATCACGGTAGACATTAATCTGCGTGGCTTTAGCTCTTGATAGTTCATGTGATGCCGGCGTGATGTTCAAGATTGAACTGCTGACATTCAAATATATCAATTCGTGATCATGCAATATTGATTTAAGATGCTGTCTTCATTTGTTTGACAGAAGCCGGCTTACTAGGTACTAACAGAAAATGAAGTAAAAAGATTTTCCTTTGGAATTTCGCCCACGAACCGCAGCATTTCAGTGTTACATCACGAATTCCAAGCTATCTTTTCACACTTGGGCAGTTTCTCAGTGGAGAAACCTTTCTAAACAGCATTCAACTTTGAGTTCACTTGTAAAGCACTGTAACCCTTGCCTATCAACAAAATGCTAAGTAGTCCTGATCGGATTTTGACCAAATCTGGCAGCTTGTTCAAATCTTTCACTCTCTCCGCGTGCATTAGGACTGGCGTTCTTTGTGTGCCAGGAATCAAATTTGAAAGTCTAGATTAACTTCGTATTCCTCTTTCATGTCCATTTAACTTGCAAGCCAGCAAGTGGCTTAAAAATGGCATAAAAATGCTTGTTACTCATGCGAGCTGAGATCTTGATGACAGTTTTTGTGAAGTGGGCACTTACCATTCATGTATTTTGTGAGAGAATGGACGGAAACATCTGCTCCAAGTAGAAGAGGCTTCTGCAAGCAAAACGTTGTGCACAAGCGAAGTTTTAGTGTTGTTGCTCGGTTCCCAAAAAGAGATCACCAATTAAGCCTCAAGACTTGACGCGAGTGTAAAACACACCTGGAAATAGGAAGACATGAAGGTGTTGTCAACAGCGACAATGGCCTTGCACTTTCTTCGGACAATCTCGCAGGCCCCCTTGATGTCGACAACTTTCATGGTCGGGTTGCTTGGCGTTTCCAGCCATACAAGCTTAGAAGAAGGAGTGAACAAAATAAGTGAGAAAGAAGAAAAAGTTAAGCAAGTCAGTGTGTTATTAGACTGAGTCAGCTTATCGACCCAATGTGTTTGCACTGACGAATACTGAAATAACAAATTTATTTGAATTAGTTTTGAATAAACATAACAGCTCTCTCAACTTCTTGTTCATGCGATAATTAAAACAAAGTACATTAAAAAGTTTCTTTTTGTTTCAAAAAGATATGCTAAACAGACTGATATGAAATTCAGTGACAGACAAGTAGAACACTTGGGAATGTAATTTTCAGCCTTTAGACTTCATCCAATTTTAATTAATTAAAGCATATATAGTTGCAGGCCACTCAATGCAGGGTGCCCAAATTCATTCAGATTTCACCATATTGTCGAATTTGCCATCTTTTCAGCACTGATTGGCTTACGGACAGGACGGCTGCCCATCTTTTCTGATTGGCTGAAAACTTAAACTGGTAATATTGGACGTTATAACTCTCCAGAATAACTCTCCTAATTTGAGAAAATTGCAAGAGCAACTTTTACTAGCATTAAAATGTTTGATAAGTAATTCCCCATCCCCTCATTTTTTGCACCTGAATCGGACCTTGCAAAACACAGAAAATTACGTACCCCAATGTCGTTTTGTTACTTACAAACACAATACCTACCTTTGTGTTGGGCTTTAGTGCAGCCTCGAATTTCTTTAGGTCTGTGGCATCGACAAACGTCACTTCAAACCCTCGAGGTACCAGCAAGTTCCTGAACAACCTGTTTGTACCTGAAAATGTCACATTACTCTCATTGAAACAGCCATTTTAATGAACCAGTGTTTGTGGACCTGCAAAACACCTAGTGGGTGGCGATGTTCCTTACCTCCATACAGGTCGTCAAAGCTGACCATGTGATCACCGGGATTCAAGAGATGCGTCAGGTTGTGCGTGGCTGCCAGGCCTGAAGCGTATGTGAGAGCTGGTGAGAATAAGGAAAAAAATATACATGTGAGTGGACATTTGTAGTTTTCACAACATGCAAAAGCTGAAATTATGTATGAGCTGCAATGTCATCAAGTCTGAATCACCTGTTGCTACCTCTACTGAGTATTGCAATTCAATAGAAATAAAGAGGGGTACAGTTCAAAGTGACCGCAATCTACTGATTGTTCAAATGTCTTGGCAAATAATCAGTAGAAAACTGCAAAGTTAATTGGTGGTGTTTTGCAATTCGAAGCTGGCACCTGGGCATGGACGATTTCATAGTGGAAAGCTGTTTGATTTCAACCATGTGATGTTCAAAAGAAACACTAAGCACTAAATAAAATTAGATTGGTGGATTAGTTTTTCAGAACTGTCTACTTTTATTTAGGAGAAGAGGGTCAATTTTTTAGCAAATAAGATCAAGACCAAGCTTCCGTGACCCTATTTGCATCAATGTGAAATCAAGGGTTCCACAGTACTAATGTGGCATATTCTTGCCGCATTCAAGCAAGAAAAGTTCTGAAATATTGGCGGAATGAATTGGAATTAGCTTACTTCAGGGCGCAGTGCGATTGCTTTTCATTTATAATTACGTTGCACTGAGTAGACCCTGTCAAATGCTATGACATGTACGAATGCCGAATTTGCACTGCTAATCTCATTCTGTTCTTGCGGCCTTTCTTACTAAGTTCCCGTTCATTGATAAGGTCGGCTAATTTGTAAAAACGAGACGTGTGGTATATGAATCTATATCGCCATTTGTTTTTAGTGTTCCTTGGTGTGCATGAATAAATTGTAAGCACACTTGTGCCATGGCCAGGAATGCATATATCTGAACCATAGGGGGGGGGGGGGAGGGGGGTACAATACCAAAGTGGTTTTGCCTGATAGTAAATTACAGAAACTGCAGCTATGTTGGCTGAAAGTTTTGAAGCTTTATGATTTGAAAGGGCATGCATAGAAAACATGGGGACCAAGACAGACAAAAAGGATGACACAAATGTCTGTTGCATTAAGCCTGAGTTTTGTGGTCATAAAGAAAGTGACATTGGTATTATAGGACAGTAAAGCGGCTCAAATGCATTTAAGTGAGAAACAAATGTATAGGAGTAGCATCTTAGATGTTTCCGTGACTTGGCTAGCAGGAATTAACATATCAGCATAGGTGGAACTCTAAATATATAGAGAGGGAGAGAAAACATAATCCTTGAGAAGCTTGTTGAGAGTTTCGCGACAACGCATAGCAAAGATTAGCACCATGGTCATTTTGTCAGCGAACCAGATACCTGTGTCTCGTCTGGCGATTTGTCATGCTATCTTGCATGTACCACTTGTACATACTTGAGCAACCTTTCGATTATTGTCACGACCTATCCTTCCAGCTTATCTTTGAGAGGCGCCTGAAGACTGCGACCTGTGTGCAATCGTCCAAGAGCTCAGCTGAGGCTTGTCGGAAGTGCTCTGGAATGTATGTCGCAGAGCAGTCCACCCGTAGCTTCAGCCATAGAGCCAGGGCTTTTGCAAATGATATCTGAATATGTCATTGAAGTATCAGCCGGGTGGACGGATATCGGTTGCCCCATCGGTATCGCCACCTCATCCCCACCTTATTTGTGGCGGCACTGGACGAGCAACTTGCTTGCAGCGGCGACTTTTTGAACGTGGGCTAGTTATCATCAGCGGATAACAGCGGCAACACTTGTCAAGAATTTGCCCTTGTCGCGGCCTTTCCCAGGAGCCCGGCTGCGAACGGAATTGCTACACAGTCTCGTTGCATGCTTCACTGCCACATAAATACTATGTGGGCATATCGCACTACCTTTCCCTTCTTGAATCAGATATTCTTGAGAGGGATATGCCTGCGTCTCTCTTACGTTGCTCACTGTGGCTTCGGCTTTCCATACCTCTGAGAGTGGCCTATCACAAATTTTTGTAAGGTTAACTTTAAGCGATATCAGCAGTAATTGAGCAAGGAATGTTTCAGGCTGGAACCGGCATTTCGACAAGGGAGCTTGCCTTCGTCAAGGACACTCCCCTCACCGACAAGCCCCCTTTGCCGAAGCATTGAATCTAGCCTGAGACGCCCCTCGTCCTACATAAACCTCTGTTTCACAAAAGTTTCAGTTTGCAGGCGACGCGTTCCTGCTGTTCATTTTCGAAAGATACTGTGTGTGAGAATGTTCTCCTTAATTTCATTCGTACGTGATGTGTCGCTTCCAATGCGTCACGCCGCTGCAAGCATGGTCACAAACATGGGCATCGCTTCTCGTGTCTGCAGTGTTACGCTAATCTGCCGCGCATACTGCATGAATCGCAGACGTACCGTACTTTGCGTGCTCCAGGGCCGCGATGCACTCCTCCAGGCAATGGCGGGTCGGGTTGCCGGACCTCGAGTACTCGAATTGCTGCGACGTACAGGATAAAGCAAGAGGCATACTTAGCTTTTACAGAACTCTCACCTACTGGTGAACAGCATTGCGAAGTTCCCAATCAGTTGCTGTTGGCTTTCGTAGACCGATTTCACTACGTGCAACGCGCATGTGCGGCGGTCTTGTTGGTGCGACGATGACAGTATAGCCCTCGCCGCTTTCCCGAGACTAGAAAATAACATTGAGGAGAATACCCAGGAGTATGCCATGGTGAATTGTTCCAGAGAAATTAGGCGGAAGTTTCGGTGTGCGTCGGCTCAACCCACTGCAATTATAGAATCTTACCTTTTGATCTCGAGGCCTAAGCGGATTTGTCGCCGTACAAACATATATTAACATTGCCCTCCAGCCCGCTAAGAACTGCTACTACCGGCGTGCTTTGGAGTAGCAGTGGCGTAGTAAAACTCGTGAAATGGGTCTCTCGGTCTCAAATAGGGAAATCAACATTTATAGAAGCATCTATAAACGTTGGAGTAGTTGGTACACATTCTCGATGGATCCCTTCATCGGGCGCCGCCGGAAATATTTATTATACACTATGAATTGAAAAGCGCCGCGTACAGGCAGATGTCCACGGCCAGAATATTTAGGAAATGTGTTTAGTATAGTACCCGATGTAGAAGCAAATGAAATGTCGAGGAGGCGAGCTGCCATCCACGTGGCAGGGGCCGTCTTTCTCTCGCTGCATCCGCCAGATCCCGCAAGCGATATCGGAGCCGAGGGCCCACGTGACCCGCATTTTCCTTAATTTTTCTTTAAAAAAATAATATAACACCACTTTCTGATTATGAGGCACGCCGTAGTGGAGGACTCAGGAAATTTCGACCACCTGGGGTTCTTTAACGCACACCTAAATCTAAGTACACGGGTGTTTTCGCATTTCGCCCCCGTCGAAATGCGGCCGCCGTGGCCGGGATTCGATCCCGCGACCTCGTGCTCAGCAGCCCAACACCATAGCCACTGTGCAACCACGGCGGGTGTCTCAATTTCTCTGTTACTAAAGCTCTGTTCGCGATATATTATTGGTGCCTTAGACACTCTCGAGCACTAATCACTTTAGCTTGGCTAAATATTTGCCTCTAGTGTCCCTTCAACTGGAGCTAGCACGCACGCATGCACGCTCTGAATTCTCGGGCAACTGCATCGCGGATCAGCGAGCGATATGCAAATGTCCCAACCTCCTCTCATATTTCTGTGGTGTATGGTCCCTCACAAAAGTGATGTCGTGTAATTGCGTTGCGCAATGTCTATTGCAATGCCTGTTGGATATTTTCTCCGTCTTTTGAGTTTTCTGATGCTTTATATATAAGGCAAAAAATTCAGAAAAGGCAGACATTACCAGCACAAGAAATCTACATACAGATTCGGCTGAACAGGTAATCACTAATTAGCGGCACGTGTTGCAGTTTACGAATTGTAGCCTGCGAGTTGGCAAGACGTTTCCGCTTCAATTGAATTTCCACGATGACATCTGTTTTCAGATATTTTCCCAAGTGTGGGACAAAATGCATGGGAATTCCAGTTACTTTTAAGCTTCCCAATGCCTAAAAGAGCTTTCTTTAAAAAACTTCGGTGGGACAACAGTGAATTTTTTTACAGTGAGTTTGATGGCGCATATCTGGTGTCATTCTGGAAATTCATATGCCCTTCAAGCTCGCCGGCTACAATTCCTAAATTGCAATATGTGCCGTAAAGTAATTATTTAAGTTAATTAGTAATCATTTTCTTCTTATTTGAATTTATTTTCGGTTTGTCATGCGAGCTCAAGGACTATAGAATTATGTTCAACAGGCGATTTCTAAAAATTCCGTAATACTTAAAAACGATGGACAGCCCATAGATGACAGTTGTTGCTGTGTGCTAAGGTATACTGTGCGTCTAAATTTTCTGTTGTTCAGTGCACGTCCCTTATACAGAGCGAGCCCAGAGACGAGTTTTGCCGCTGCCCCACAAAGGCACGTGTTACATCCTGAGTTAAAATGGTAGGTTTGCACAAAATTGCGAGTTTATAGTTACGTCATCATTATCGCTGCCATTCTTGAGAAGCTCGCCCTTGCCTCTAAGAAGAAGGAAAAAAAAAAAGAAACTGGGACCCGCTCCTCAAGCTTGTTCCACGAACGAAAATTCAATAAAAAAAAAAAAAAAAACTAAAGGAAACCAATATGCTATAGTTTAAGCAAGATCAACAGGAATACTTATTTCCTGCAGCGAGGGGCGCAGTCCCCGCTGAATTACGCGAAATCTAGATAAGTGGGCGGTTATGTAATTACGGTCCAGAACAACCCCGGGCGATCGCATGGCTGGGACGGTAGAAGCGAGAGAACCGATCGTCCCAAGCGAGGAAGCAAATCCTGTTGTGCCGGGCGTAATAGCTAGCTTTGCCCTTGCGTTTACTTGTGTCAGATATTACAAGGTTGCTCCGCCACGTTCCCTTTAGGCCTATTTCGAGCCCTTGCTTCTTAGCTAAGAAATGCATACGCTACGATTCTCGTTATGCGTGCATCTTGCTACCGAACGAGCAACGGCTAATTATTGCATACGCGCTTAATTCGTGGCGCGATATACAATGGGCGGACGGTTGCGTGTCGGCGGGCGGGTTATGGCGCATTGTCCCGTGGACGGAACGGTCGCTTTTGCACGCGCGCGGGGGCTTCGTTGTTTCGTAAACACGACTGAATTAAAGGCTCCGTAATCCAGGGGAGTTATTCTGCAGGAGTCCACCTGTCCCGTCTAAAGTATGTGCTTATATTATTCCAATAATGAACCAACTGTCCCAGCAACATATTCTGTTAAGTTTTTATATAGCCGTCAGTAAACTTACTTAAAAAAAAAAAAAAAAGCTGTTGTGTTTCCTTAAGGGAAGCGCAGTTGTTTCTCTTACGTTCTTAAGACGATGGTCGAAGGAGCTGCATGGCAAAACTCAAGATAGATGATAAGGAGAAGCAATAAGCTGAGCTGAACTTGTGAATTACCTTTCTACAATAGCAAAATGGCTGCTCTTCACGTAAGAGGAGACTCTGTAAGCTAGAAAAGACTCAAAAACTACAGACACGTGGCAACGCCGCCTTGATCTTCCTGCACCGACGCGACCCGATTTCAGTGATTCTGAAAGCGTCTAATGGTGCCTAGCTTTGTATATCAGTAAAGAAAGGCGTTCATTAAGCTTCTAAAGGAGCCAAATTATTTCTCAACAAGGAAGTTTCGAGAACTTTTCCCGGGTCGTAATGTAGCTAAATACGTGGAAGTACTTTGGAATCGGCAGCGTCACATGTGCACTGCCGTATCGCGGTACCATGGTGTTTAAGAAAAAGTTTGCCGTTTATTTTCCCCAGTAAAACATTTTGGCGAATTACGGATGATGATGCCGTTTTTAAAGCATACATGACGAAACTGATTTAATGTCGCGTTTTTTTTTTCAAAAGGGAACTTACGATAAACATTAAATGAGCAACTAGGTAATAAAGCACTTTTAAAGGCTATTTCTGTTAAGACGTAGTTACTAGCGCTAACAATATTAACGGAAGAAAAAGTTGGGACAGGACAGTTCATTTTCTTCCGTTAGTCTTGTTAGCGCTAGTAACTATGCCTCAGCAAATGCATCAACACCAACTAGCCCAACTTCCTGCGCTATTTTCGTTAATGTTGCAGTTACAATCTGATTGTTATAGACAATGGTCAAAGTTTCGATTTCTTTAATTTCGCGCACTTAACCCCACTCCGTTACGTTAGTGTGACGTCACGGATTTCAAAGCTCCCTTCTTTTTTCGTATTTGGACCGTTGTGGCTTGGCAGAAATTCTTGAAACTTGTTCGTTAAGTTCACTCTTTTGCTCTTTTTGGCCGTTGCCCACCTTTGCCGCTAAAGAATGAGTTAGTCCCTAGCAGACGGCGCCAAAATTCATGACGTCACGGCGAACAAGTGCGGCAACTCGAAGGCGGCGTCGCCATAGAGTTTCCTGCAATATACTATAGACGGAATTCTGGCGCTGCAATCGTTGAGCCACCATGGGAATGATGGGAAGTACATGGATTTGTCTGATGTTCGTGCTTGTGGATTCAGACGTTCTTGCGGTTTTGTTTAACGCTTTGTGTGCCTTCATTGTCGTAAATTTCAGAGCAACCTATACTTTTGTAACTGCAGGGGACGTTGCGAACACGCGCAGTCGCTACTAATTGGAACGGCTCAGCTTGTCGAGGCGGCAAAATCTGAACGCGCCAGGCGTCTCGAGGCACTGGCCTGCGGGCTTGATTGCCCGCGATAAATACAAAAGGGCGTTTTATGTCGCTTGTCGATGCATGCGTCCAAGGTGCAGACGTATGTACCAGAGTGGGTTCCAAGATTAGGAATGTTGTTGCACATGCCGAAATACTGATGACTTGGAGTCGGCAGACAGCTGACTGTTCTCGGTATTATGATCTTGTTATTCTGTTCTTCTGAGCTAGTAAACTCTGTGTCAAGCGAGGCAATAAAGAAAAAAGAAGCGTCCATGGCCGAATGGTTTGAATATCGGGCGTCTATGCTAGAGGTCCTGTGTTCGAATCCTGCCATCAGACAGTTTTAATTATGTTCATTTAATTGTTTATTACGCAGTACATTGTCGAAAATGAGTTCACATGGTCACGAAGTCAGAAGGACGAAGCTCGGGCAAATCCTACACTTCCCATAATCCCCATGCTGGGTCAGCCGCTCCCACCGCAGCCTCCGTAGACAGTAGCGCCAGAGTCCCCTCCAGTAATTGTATGAAACTATGGGCGTCGCCACCCAGTTCCCTTTTGTGAGTTTTCTTTTTCTGGCTTCTATAAACCTCACATAACAGCGTTCTTTTCGTATTTTATAGAAGGGTAATTAATATATCAAAACGTTTCTCTTTAGTGTCCGTTCAAGGCGAAAACACGCGGTCAATGCCTTTCAGCATAAAGGGGTGCGAATGTGGAAGGGGTCTGTCTTAGCCAGCGGAAGCGCTATCAGTGCCCATATGCCGGCGCCGACTTTCTCGGTCGGCACGTTTCCGTTCGATAAAGATGGCGCGCGCCGTAGCATGGTGTCATTGTGTGCGCAAGTGTTTTGTTTGGGTGGCCGATACGGAGGACATGCGGAGGACCTGGAGCGACGGCGCAGCCTTGTGTAGACAAAACAAGTGACGGCGTCGGTCACGCGATGCCGCCGTTTGCGTTTGCCAAAGGAAAAAACCGCGCAGTGCGTTGACGCGAAAGGGCGGCGATCGCGCTCCGAAGAAGAGTTCAACGGCTCGATACACTTTCCGAACCCCCCCCCCCCCCTCCGAAGTACACTTTAAAAAAAGTTTACACCCTTTGAGTCGTATCTTGCCACGCAACGATAATCGTCAACTGTCTTGTCCGCGTTTCCTTTCTTTAACGCTGCGAGCCCGGTACTTCCCAGTAACGAACGGCATGCGCGTTATCAGCATGGCAGAGCATTCTCGACAGGAAAGTAGCGGGCGCGGCGTTTTCAAGAAAGGAAACGCAAGCAAGACAGGTGACGATTATCGTTGTGTGGCAGATATGCACCCTAAAGGGTGCGAACTTTTTTAACAGTGTAAAAACAGTTGCACCCTTTGTGGTGCAACCGTACCCATTCTGTCACCCTAATGGTCCAGCGGTTATCTAATCTGCGCATTACATCACCTGCCCAGCGCCATTTTTCTTTCTCTTAATGTCGATTAGAATATCGGCTATACGCGTTTGCTCTCTGATCCAAACCGCTCTCATTGTGCAGTATCAAGGTTTATTTTTTGTTTCAATTGAAGTTTAGTGCTTTACATGGCAAAAACACGATCTGATCATGAGGCACGCCGTAGCGGGTGACTACGGATTAGTTTGGCCACCTCGCCTCCCGAAGTCGTGGGTTAGCGGCACTGAAATATTTCCATCTCGCCTATTATTGAACCAATTTGGAAAACTCTTGCGGCAGAACGTACGCGATCGTAGAGAGGGCACGCAAGAACTTCCAGCGTATAACCATAATTTTCTATGTGGCCGGTTGAGGGACCCTTTAAGAAATCACCCGAGACTGCCGTGGACTAATTAAGCATGCGTTAAAGTGAGAAATGCGCGCAGGATTTATTATCGTTGTTCTCCTGCGACAAAAGTATGCGCACTATTCAAGAGAGGCACAGTATTACTTTACATTTCAAGTCGAAGTACTTCTCTACGTAGCATGGCTCGAAAAACTGGGTCGAGTAAACGCATTTCATAGAATACGTTCGCGTTTAAATGAGTGCGTGGGCATATTTGCAAGGTTGTAGAAGCTGCACCGCGTGCTTCTCGAACGCACAAGCGTCAGAATTAAAATAAACGAAATCTTTATTTCGACATCAACTTCTTTAACGCGTTCTTATGCGAAAAAAAAAAACTAAAATCGCAGTTAATATAGACGGCCACGTTTTCCGTCTATATGAGAAAAAGAAAAGTTTTGTTTTTATAGTATGCTGGCGGTATGTAGCATAAATGCGTTGCGAGTATGATCTACAGCTTTTCTAATATATATATATATATATATATATATATACATATATATATATATATATATATATATATATATATATATATATATATATATATATATTAGAAAAGCTATAGATCAACTAAGAATATTGGGAAGCATTTTGATTTGAAATGCCATATCTGGCGTTAGGCCACGCTATGACGACGTCATGACACAGACCAAATTCGCTGACGTCGTGTAACGCGGTGACGTTGCTCGTAAAAAAAGTTGTAGTAGTAACAAAGTGCTGCGCTTGTCGCTGCAGCCAAGGTCGATCCAAATAGGTCACGAAGCTTGTGGCGAAAAAAAAAAAAAAAAGCGACTCAGAACGAACCGTCACCGACATCAGCGAGTGCGGTGACGTGTATAATCCGCGGTGGTATAGACGATTTTACATTCGATTAACGGGCGCCCCTATTTTGGGCTGTTACACAAAGAATTTCTATGGTTTATAAAAGGTAAAGCGACGTAACATGGTCACGAAACGCTGAACGCATTTATACAACTATTTTCGTGCTTGCGAATCGACTGTATACTAACGTACGCTTCGTCTTTAGAGACAGAAAACAGCAGCGTTAGCAGCCCAAGATGGCGGCACCTAAACGCTTCAGTAAAATTGTCTATAGAACACGTGGTGAAGTCCCTAGTCGGATGGCGGGGCATTTGAAGATCCTATAGGGGTGTGCGAATAGTGATATATATATATTTTTTTTAGGCCGCATCGAATAGTGCCGGAAGCGAACTGAAGCTAATATTGAGTAATTTTCGGATAATGAACGGACCGTTAATCGCAATCTTCACATCCAAGTATTTTTGAAGTGAGCAAGTTTCTGTCATTGCATAGTGCGGTTTGAAGCGCGTTGTTTATTAAAAGCACGAATTGAGCATTACGGGGAAAACAAGTAGTTCCTTCGCACGCACACGACTCTTCAGGGAATGCGAATGATTGCTGCGTAAGTGTAGAGGTGCCTAAGCGACGTAGCCTGCTCCACTGCGCAAGTTCTCAAGTTTTATGTCTGTACTGAGCCCGAGGGGGTGGAAATTCATCTACGTTTACTCCACTTTTATGTTTAATTGAATGCAGTTGAGGCTTTGAAATATTCAAAATCCGAAAAAAAAAATTGTCCGCATTTCCGAATAGTGACCAAATGGAATAGGACGCTATTCGATTCATTATTCGAAAATTACGAATATTCGCACACCCTTAGAAAATACAGCTCTAAAGGCACGCCACCAAAACAAATTTCGCGCCTTTGAGAATCAAAGGGATGTCATTTCTGTTTTTAACGGGTATGACGTCACATTATTTTCTGTTCCGCCGGAAGTGTTTCCTTGTCACGCAGATGACGCCAAGCCCCATGACTTTAGCCGCATTACATCATCATCGCTAGAGTATAGAGCATATGCTGCGACTCCTATTCATTATGTCGTAACTCTATGGACCGCCGATTAACCGCCACGTTTTCAACGTTTCTTCGGAAGCTTCGAAGCTTCGCTACCTTGTACGTTGACCTTGCTGCAGCCGCATAAATCGCAATGAACTGATTAAGCGCATGTATCGTGACGTCACAATGATGCATCCGCTTACTGGGTACCGTCAGCGCGCACCACATATACAAGCTGTCTACGCAGCGCATTCGATGAATCTACCAGAAGCGCATTAACTGATGCGTCAGAACGTTGCGCGCATCGTTGCCTTTAACGTTGCTCGAAAGTCGTAGATTTATGCACCTTGGCACGGGGTGTGTGCTGCGGTTTGCTTACTCGCTTATCGTGGGCGGTATACGCTGAACCAATATCGCACGCGTCTGCGTCTCTGTATTCGCACGTGCGTGCGCGTGCTAACCGCATGTCTGATGATGTCACGCATTATTGAATGGCGTACCTCTTCGCCGAAGCGTTACATTGAAGCAGCCATTGAATAGGTGCATGCCTGGTTGCGCGCTTCTCGTGTGCTCGGCGGTTGGTACATTGGCATATGCATGACTTCCTGTGGATGATACGTATGTCGAAGTCTGCTGTGCCTTGTAAATTGAGAGGGCTGGCGTACATCGCCTTCCCGCGTTGTCGTTCCTTTTTTTTTTTTTTTTTTTTTTTTGCTTCCCAGTGAACCGGTTGAAACGAGGAGAATTTTGCTTCGCCGGCGTACTACACTCCCCTGTTGTTTGCCGGACTGCGTGGGTCGTGTCAGTCAGAGGGGCCACGTTGGTCACTTCACCTCGACGACTGCGGCGTGCTATGGCTTTCTGTCGTGCCGCATGAAATCTATGCACCCAGAGCACAAGCAGCATGCACTCTGCTCAGTATCGACGTGAGCGCTCTACTCACTCATTCTATGTACATGCTCGCATACTCAATCGCTCGCTCAGTCTATAGTTATGCAAATCTCGCTTATACGCTTGCTCAGTTTTACTCTACTCGCCGACTTGGTCACCCACCGAATTGCTTTACTTATGTAATTAGTACTCCAACTCGTTAATTTATTAACCATCCAGGTTGCTCTTTCAGACGCGTAGCTCAGTCGTTCATACGCTTATGCCCACCCGCCGTGGTTGCTTAGTGGATTTGGCGTTACGCTTCTAAAGAAACACGAGTCAGACCGCGGGATCAAATCCCGGCCCCGGCAGCCGCATTTTGATGGAGGGGAGAGAGAGAGAGAGAGAAACTTTTATTGACAAATGATTTACGTGCAGTGGTCGGAGACCCTTTAGTCCAAGGCCCCGCTGGCCTCGGCCGCCAGCTTGACCTGTCTTATGAAGGACTGTTGTCTCGCCAGGTCTGAGCTGGTTAGCTGTGCCTCCCATTGCTCCATTGTGTGGTGTGTTTTATCAAACGGGTGTGATTCACAATCCTAAGTAATGTGTTGTAGTGTTGGTATGCCTCCGCCCCACGGGCAGTCGGGCCTGTAGCGAGTGGGGAACATGGCATTCTGTAATTTAAGGTGGGGGAATACCCCAGTCTGAATTTTGCGCCAGCTGGCGGCTTCCTCTCCACTGAGTTGTGGGTGAGGGGGAGGGTACTTTTTTCTGGTTGCACGCTGATGAGCGAGAATCTCCCGGGCATTCGTTGGATTGGGGTCATTACAGTGGCTGCCTGGGACCGTCCCAGTCGAGTCGGCCCGGTTAATAATACCTCGGGCTAGCGAATCGGCCAGTTCGTTCCCCTCAAGGCCTGTATGACCTGGACACCATAGAATCCGGTGATGATGGGCGAATTTCGTCGGTATTATTGAGTGACATGTTTTGGTCACGTGGCCCTTGAGAAAAAGGCGACATGCTTCTTGTGAATCTGTTATTATGGTGACGCTCTTTTGCGTGCGTTCCGCGTGAGCGAGGGCCATTGCCACGGCGAAAGTTTCGGCAGCCGCGGGAGTACCTGCCCTAACGGAAGCCGTAAATTGTTGTTGTGCTTTCGTGTCGACGATTGCCACTGCGTACCTCCTGATGTTCATTTGGGCATCACTGGCGTTCGAGTGCACGTTCGAATACGCGGCTGCGTCTGTGTATATTGTGTTGTACGTGGGATTATTTTCATACATTGTTCTAATATGTTGTACACGTGCTTTTCGCCTTGCTTTATTGTATTCAGGGTGCATGTTTTTGGGTATGGGTGACACTGTTATTCGAGCTCGTGTTGAGGTTGGTAGTGGTAATAGCTGTTCGCTGATAAATTGTGGGTGTGGGGAAATACGTACCCTTGTCAGTAGGGCCCGTCCTGCGTGAGTGTAGCTCAAGCGTTCCCTCTGGGAGATTAGTGTGGCTTGTTTTAGTTCTTCGAATGTGTTGTGTACTCCTAAGGCTAGCAGGCGATCTGTGGACGTCCCCTTGGGTAGTCCGAGGGCCGGTTTATATGCTGATCTTATTACGATGTCGACCTGCCTTTCCTCCTCGCGTCTAAGGAAGTGGTAGGGCGGGCCGTACGTGACTCGGCTTATTACTAGTGCTTGGACGAGCCTCAGCGTGTCGTGTTCTTGCATGCCCACCTTCCTATAAGTTACACGACGGATCATTTGCGCAATGTTATTTGCGGTGGTTTTCAATGTTTTGATGGTGTGGGATGCGTTTCCGCTACTTTGGAGCCAGAAACCCATGATACGCATCGCCTTAACTTCTTGGACCGTGTGTCCTTCTACAACGATGTTGACAGGTCCGTTGGATATATAGCCCCTCGAGTGTACCCGAATGACCTGCGATTTTTCGGGGGCACATTTGAGGCCACTACTCCTCGAGAATTTGTCTACTTCCTCGGCTGCTTGTTGTAGCACTTGTTCTTTGTGTCCCAGAGAGCCCCCCGCTGCCCATAGCGTTATGTCGTCTGCGTACAGTGTGTAGCCCAAATCGTGGATTTGGTCCAGCTGTCGCGCCAGGCGACACATCGCTATATTGAACAGCAAAGGTGAGATTATTGCCCCTTGGGGTGTTCCTCTACTGGGCATATTGAACTTTTGGGAAGCGAGTTGACCGATTCCTATCGTGGCGGTGCGGTTGGCGAGAAAAGCCCGCACGTAGTTGTACGTTCGTTCTCCACATCCCGTCAATTCGAGTTCCTCCAATATTGTTTTGTGCGAAACGTTATCAAATGCTCCCTTGAGGTCTAGTGCGAGCACTAGTCTTTCCTCTCCGCGGGCGATGTTAGCTATAACTTCTTCTCTGATCAGTAAGAATGCGTCTTGACAGGATAGCCCCGTACGGAACCCTATCATGGTGTTTGGAAACCATCTTATTTCTTCGAGGTACCGCTGCAGTCTTGTTTGTACTACTCGTTCGTACAGTTTACCCAGACAGGACGTGAGAGAAATGGGCCTCAGAGCGCCTATTGAGGGGGTCTTTTTAGGTTTGGGGATCATGATAATGTTAGCGTGTTTCCATTCCGGGGGCAATTGGCCTTTGAGCCAGCTCTCGCCGTTGAACACTTCTGTGATTTTAGTCAGGACTCTAGCGTCCAGGATCCGAAGCATCGCGTTCGTGATGGCATCAGGGCCAGGAGCCGAGTTCTTGGCGGCTGCTTGAGCTGCCTCAAAGACTTCTGCATATGTGAAAGGTTCATCTAATTTGGAATTCGCCTTTCCAAGGTATGGTCGCGTCTCGTTTGGGGCGTCTGTGTTTAGTGGTGGTCCTATGTATCGTTCTTTCAGTTTCTCTAGTAGTTCCGCGTCTGTGCCTGGAAAACTGTCCGATATGATTTGGAGTAGTTTGTTGTTTTCCGTGCGTGTGCTATCCGGGTCAAGCATTCCACGAAGGATGCGCCACGTGCCAGCCGTTCCCAAGGTCCCCGAGAGGGACCCGCAGAACGTAGCCCACTCGTTTTTCGCTAATTCGTCAGCGTGTCGTTGCGCCTCCTCCGCCAGAAGTGTTATGCGGGCACGTAGCTGTTTGTTAAGGCGTTGCTTTTTCCAACGCTTAACTAATCTGTGTCTTTCGTCCCACAAGTTTACTAGGTGGGAATCTACCACGGGGGCGTCCGACGTACGCTCTATGGTTTTGGTAGTGTCCTTGTGTGTTGACTGGATGAGTTTTGTCCATTCTTGTATGTTGTCGGGAGTCGTTGCTGTGTCCAGGTTCCGTTGGAGCTCCCTGTATTTTGACCAGTCGGTTAATTTCGTTGTGCCAATCGTTCTACGTAATTTGGGGGTCGAGAGTGAAATACGAATCAGATCATGATCACTTCCCAACTTTTCGTTTAGCGATGCCCACTGTGCGTCTTTGATGTTTAGCGTGTACGCGCGATCGGGTGTTGTGTCCCTGCTCACGCTGTTACCTGTGCGTGTGGGCGTGCCTATGTGGTTTGCTGTCTGCATGCAGAGGTTCTCAACCGATTGCTCAAGTAGGGCTCCTTTAGGGGATGTGGACGCGTAGCCCCACATTGTATGTGGCGCGTTGAAATCGCCCAATATCACCATTTTGTCTTTGGTTCCCGCTATGGTCTTAGTGTCCGATAAAATTTGGGGTAGGTCCAGACCTTTGCTTTTAGGAGGGCTGTAAATGTTTGTTATGATGCTGTGTGCTTTGCCTCTTTTCCGCGGTAGCACGCTGATAGTTATGGAATTTGTTTCCCCGTTACGTTGGGGGAGGAATATCATTTGTGCCGTGATTGTCTTGCTCACCAGCGTGGCAACTTTAGGATTTTGGGGGTCGCTCAGAACATAATAGCCCTGTAGTCGGGCCGGTTTGGGCCCAACCTCCTGAAGGCATATTATGTCCGGAGCTACCTGAGAGCTTTTAATAAATTGCTGGAGGGCTGCCGCCTTTCTAGCGAAGGATCGGCAGTTCCATTGCCAGATCTCTAATTGTTCCGGGTTGTTTGGTTTTGTTTTATCTTTAAGTGTAGTAGCCATGGTTCCCACTCGTTATTTATGCTTTTGACATCTCGGTGTCCGAGCCGTCCGTATCAATTATGCGGTGGGCCGTCTTGGTCTTGGCCGATCCGGCGCCGACTGCTATGGCGCGTTTCTTAGTGGTTGTGGTTTTGGCTGCGGTCTTTAGCTGCTCCGTCACTTGTTGTTTGTGCTTCTCGAATTCTACCAGCATTTGTGATTGGAAATCGAGGAGTTTCTGATTCACAAGGGTTATCATCTCGTGCATTAGTGATTTAGAGGTTTCTGCCAATAATAGTTGGATTTGGGCCATTGCGGGTGGCGCTTCGGTATTCGGTGTTTGTGGTGTTGGTGATTTTGGTTCACTACGTGCGAGAGTGTTCGTATTTGAGGTGATTTGCGTCGGTTCTGTGGCCGATTGTCTACGATCTGATTCTAGCTGTTGTATTTTTCGTGTGAGGCGTTCCTCTAACTCCTTAATTTTCTCGTCGGATCGCTGTCGTTTGCGTTCCTCGTCTCGAAGTTGTGCGCGTAGCTGAGCGTTTTCCTGTTTAAGTATTTCATAACCGGGATCTCGTTGTGTGTTTGGTGTGTGTTGCGGAGCATTGGGAGATACAACCGTCGCCCAGCTCACCTGAGGCTTTTGTGACTGCTGGTGCTGCGGGGGTACTGGCGCTTGTGCGGCCCTGGTCAGCTCCCTGGATGGGCTCCTACTTCTTTTGCCGTTAGGAGATGTGGATTTGTGGCGATGGCTCTCTTCCTCGTCCTCTGAGCTGAGCCATCGCAGTTTCTTCTGGCCCACTCGCTCTCGTGAGCGGGACTGACGATTGGTGTTCTTGGAACGAATGTTCTTTAGTTTCTGTGGACACTGGTTGCTGCCAGTCTCGTGGCCTGCCGCCCCGCACACGGCGCATTTGATCACACACTCGTGTCCAAGGGCGGGGGGATCCTTCAGGCCGCATTTTTTGCAGATGTTGATCGGGTGGGGGCACACATCCGGTCGGTGTCCCGCTTGGAAACATTCCGTGCATATTTGAACAGTGGGCTTGTATGGATGGAGTCGCATCTCTCCTCCCATGTAATAAATACATTTGGGAAGGGAGCCACCGGTGAACGTGATGAGCGCCGTGGATGACTTGCCTAGCATCCGAGCTCGTTCGATTTGAACTCCGTGTGTCCGTACTCGCATGTTGGCTACTAAATGTTCCATGGGTGTGTCCGCTGGTATGCCATGAACCACACCTCGATAGCAGTTGTCGGGGTCAGCTACGTATGTGTTGAATTGGTGCACGCGTCCGCTCAATTCGAGTAGCGTGATGCGGCGGAGTACGTTGGCCACTTCCGTGCTGCTCACCGATAGAATTATAATGTTCGATCCGGGGCGAGTGCGGAGGATGAAATCCATGCCTGTGATTCTCTCTCGTTTCACGGGTCCATCTTGAATTCGACAGAGATGGTCTTGGATTGGTTGGCTTGCCTTGAGAATGGCACTCGCCAAGGTTGGTATTAGTATGTCTTTGATAGTTAATCCCTTTGTGGGACGCATGATGATTTTTACATCATCCTTTGGTAGTGCTGGCAGAGGTTTGCGCTTTGGATGGTGGAAGCGATTTCCTTGGTTGTCAGCCACACCATATGGATGGTCGTCGCGTTCCCCTCTCGCGAAGTTTGCCTGACTAGGTGAGCCGCGTTGCTTCGGAGATGGGGCTTCCTTGCCTTTTTCGTTCTTCTTACGTTGCTTCTTAGCTCTTTGTGATTCCACAATGTGCCAACTACCGCCAGTGCGGTCGGCCTTTGTCTGGTCGGTTTCGGTGAGGTCCTTGTCGAACTCGTGTTCCATCTCGGTGGATGAAGATTGTTCGTTATAATCATTCAGTGAGTGCCCTGAGGCGGATCACATTGGTGCCGGTGTTGTGCCGGTAGCCGTCGTTGGCTCTTGAGATGCCTTCTCAGACATTTTCTCTATCGTTGAGGCGGCAGCGGTCTCATAGACCACGCCTAGGCGTAGCGAACGCCGTGCGTTTCTGTGAGCGTTCTTGCCGCGTTTGTTACCCGACGCAGCTGCGCCCGCTTCGGATCTTCAAACTTTGATATTGAGGTAAAAAATTCACCTACCGGTTTGAAAAGGATGTCTGGGTGTAGATCTCGTCGAGTATAGTCCAATCGATATCTTGGCTGTTGTCCTACGGTCATTAGAACGGGCGCAAATCGGGTTTCGGTGGAGCCGATGTGAGGCACGTCTGCTCCGTCTGGCCCCCTCTGGCGTTCCCCTGATGGAGGGGAAGCGGGGGGGCGTTTGGTGCGCGTTAAAGAAATGATCTAAATCAATCCGGAGACTCCCCCCCCCCCCCCCCCAACAGCGTGCCTCATAATCAGGTCGTGGTTCTTGGCACGTAGAACCCTTGAATGCAATTTCTTTTTTTAATACGCTCATGCCCGACTGTTGAGTTGATCATTACTCATCCGTGCCCCACACGAAATTGCCGTAGAGTCTTCGTACATATACGTACGACTCCGTTTCAGTCCGGCCGCGGTATATATACAGCAAACAGTTTTGCCTGCTTCTCATCAGGGGGTCGACAACACCGCGTCCCGACGCAGTTGTGCAACCATTCCGGTGCTATCGCGCTGTAACGAGCGCGACAACCCGGAGTTTATAGAATAAAGCAAGTGTGTCGGCCCCGCCGACGCAATAGAAAAACCTCGCAATAGAAAAAAAATAGTAGTGTAGTGCACGTAACCTCTGCGATTTTGCACTCCAGAGCACAGTTGGTGGTATTGATAAAAGGCATTAGTAGCTTTTTACAAAAGTTAGAGGGAACTGTTGCACTCTACGGTCGCAGACTCTGAGACTACGATTGTACAGTTACAACGGGAATTTGTGCAATCTAATATTCGTTATTATGACTTCAAGTGCTGTTATGTAATGACACAGAAGGAAGACGGCACAACGAAGATTTCGTACTAGCGAAGTACGAAATCTTCATTCACCAGATTTAGATCACTAGCTTCTGCCTCGTTATAAATAAATCAATAAATAAATCACTCTATAACCTTAAATTCCACGATGCGGGTATTACATAAATGATGAATAAGGTACGTACTGATGAAGTATACCGGTGATTAGAAAGAAAAAAAACGAGGACACCTAAGCGCTCTTTTAAGTTGTGAATGCGAAAGCATTAATGTCCAGTTGAACGCCGCTGATAGCGGTCCTTCGAGTTATGAACTCCTCGCGGACAAGCGAACGCGTTGAGATGCTTGGCCACAGGCAGATGCACTTCGATCCGTGACGTCATGCTACTTTGCCCTACTGCCATAGAATCCAGTGGGGACGCTCCCGAGTCAGCCGCGGTGATTTTGACGTCACCGCTTTAGTAACGCCGGGCTTAGCAATGGAAATTATGGTCCAAGTGGCATGATGTCAAAGCACAGTGCACAGGCCTGCCATCTAGGAGGCGCTGATTTAGCCCAACGGGTAATACACACTGCTTCTGAGCTAGGGGTCGTATGTTCCAAACTTACATTAATGTATAAATACATAAATATAAATCAATTTCTTCACAGAGATTATACTTAAGCCGAAGTTAGAACGCAGACGAGAGCTTGCGCCGACAAGGAAACGCACAGATAGCACAGGCTAGCGAGGGTGACGTGGCGTCGTGGCGATGCCCTCTCCCCTCACGCAACACATAGCGCGACAGCAGGGGTTCCCGTTTCGCCCACTCTGCTCCGTCGAGGCGCGCACGTGACGTGACGTCCCAGCCAATGGGAATTTAGGTGCCGTTTCGCTGCCACAGACGGCGGCTTTTTCGCCCAATGGGCCGTGTGATGCTTTCGCATCTGTATATTGGCAACAGTTCCTGAAAATATCGTTTGGCACGTGATGGCGGCGTTATCGTAAAGGAGGCTGTTTTATTAGAGAAGATAGATGGATGGATGGATGGATGGATGGATGGATGGATGGAATGAGCGTCTCCTTTGGAACGGAGCGATGGGCTGCGCCACCAAGCTCTTGCTATTATACTGCCTAATGTCCTACCTAGGTAAAAAGAAAAAAAAAACACAATGAACTCCCACAACCAAATTTTCTGATCCCCTATTGCGAACATTGCTTTTGTACGCCTTCGTTTTTTTGTCGTTTCTCTACTTCCACCAACCCTCCAATCGCCTCTTACCAGAGATAACCTGCTGTCACCTCTTGGAAACGTGACACACTTGTTGGGTGTCCCGTTGGAACGATACGAGCTGCGCAGTCGGTCGGATGGCAGCGGATTATACCGTCACATCCACAAGGCGTTTAAGCGCCAGGGCTAAACTTCTCTGTTGTGAAACTGAGCAGGTGATCACAGCCCGTCGCCATGGGCGTTTACGAAGGTGCTGCTCGTCTGCACAAAGCCTGCTCAATGTCGACGTTCTCTTTTTTTTTTTTTTTTTCAAAGCACCTACCTTTAACTGCCGCGACGATTTCGCAGTCTGCGCAAATAGCCCTCATAGTACGCCTATGCGGAAACCTTACACTTTTTCTAAGTTTCTCCTGCTTTTTTTATTCTTTATTTGCCCAAATTACAGCTCAGGCGAGCTGCAACATCGTGTCTTGCAGCCGGTAATTACAGAGATGGACGGGAGACAGCATCCTTCAGCGAAAGGCGTGGTGCACTTACGTGCGCAGTTCTTCCGCCCGCATGGTCCGATCTATGGATGTGAATGGCGGCGGCACGTAAACATATACCACTTGTCCGGCAGAGAGAACGGGCGGAGGTTCTCGATCAGAAAGGAATGGTGGTGGCTTCACTTTTCAAAGCAGCAGGCGCGGCTATGGGGACGCCGCAGCGGGTGACCTCGGGACTAATTTCTACCGGCCGGGTTTTCGTCAAAGGAGCACTAAAGAGAAAATTGAGTTCCACTGTGTTAGTAAATTAAAATTCCGCAACATATATAGAGAAAATAATACTGAACAAAACGCTTGTTAGGGCAGTATAATGGCGCAGAAAGGAAAGATGGGTTGCGACGCCACTTACCGTGACGTCATTGATTTTTGACGCCGTCTGCAGGTAATTTTTTTATCGGTAAGAACGGGCTACACCGTAATACCAGACATCAAATTAGACTGAACTTAAGTTTAAAAAGCTTTTGCTGAACGATATAGAACGACAGAAAGCTGAGCTAGTTGGTAAGGATTCATTATGCAAAAAAGAGGTGAGGCGTGCAGACAGGACACAAGAGTAGAGAAGTGGACAAAGAAGTGGAGAAGTGGATAGTCGGCGTTCGTGTTGTCCACTTCTCTACTCTTGTGTCCTGTCTGCACGCCTCACCTCTTTTTCGCTTGCTGAACGACAACGGCCGAAATGCGATATATATATATATATATATATATATATATATATATATATATATATATATATATATATATATATATATATATATATTATATATATATATATACATATATATACTTTGCAATCCGAGACGTCACACTGACCTACCGTGGGGTTTTGGCGCGAAATTACAGAAAGTGAGACATGGGCCATGATTTTCTGTTCCACGATGTAATGTCATATTACCGAGAAGCCTTCCAGAATACTTTGTCAATCCAAACTGATTCGGTGTGTGTGTGTGTGTGTGTGTGTGTGTGTGTGTGTGTGTGTGTGTGTGTGTGTGTGTGTGTGTGTGTGTGTGTGTGTGTGTGTGTGTGTGTGTGTGTGTGTGTGTGTGTGTGTGTGAATCTTCGGGATAGGGGCCCTATGCTCATATTTGTGCGGAGCTACACCGCTCCCATTGGAATGCAGGCTGCCGCGGCGAGGAGTCGTACCCACGACCTCGTACCCGGCAGCATAACGCAGTAGGTGTTAGTCGACGCTGAGGGCGATTCCGAATTGCAGAAAAGCGTTTTGAAACAGCTTGTTGGTGCGGTGTGTGTGTGTGTGTCAAAACGAGACGAAATTCCGAAGCAGCTCGCCGTTGCATCGTAGGCGTCTGCACCTTCTACACCCCACAATATGATGAATGTTTAAGAAGGTTGATCATTAAGGAATAATTGAACTGCACGCAAAAGTAAACGATAACTCGACGGGGCAACTTTTGTATACCTTTCTTTTTCTTCTTCGTAACGAAAGCCCGAATCAATGTATAGTACCGAATCAGTAAAGTTACGCGTTGACGTCACCGGTGCCGCAGTTTGGGAGCGAAACAAAACGAACGTTTGGCCCTCATTCTTGCTGTTTCTTATCCATTATAACTATCGATTTCTTTAATGCGATGTTATTGTACAGGAAACTCACCGTCCTTCGTTCTTATGTTGATGTAAAATAAAGGATGGGGGGTGGGGGGGCACAAACTCGGAGGCAGTGTATTATCGAAGACAACAGTGGGCTGATCCTGATTCCATTGCATGATGCGTGTCCTCCGGAGGCAAAGGAGTCGGCGGGCCGATCCTGATAACGCTGTCGCGTTGTACAGTCGATGGTTTAGGTGTAATCGTACGGATCTGTGAGTGCTCTTGTTTTCCGTATAACAAAAGACGGACCAACTTGAAGAGACACTCCATCCCCTTGACTGCCTTTTCTTTAACGATTATAAACGCGAAGGTAATAAATTACAGCGCTCGGTGCTTGCCCTGTCTATATACTTTATGCGTTGTGCGCCGCGTATGCGTTTTCTTGCACTATTCATTTGTAACGCGTCTCGCCAACTATGCCGAGGTTCTGCGCGCCTTTAATCATAGTCTCAGTGGAAAAGCGATCAGCCTATAGTCGACATATACATTAGGAACAGCGTGACGTTGACGCAGCTGCAAGAGCTCGTTTAGTTTTAAAGAGGCGGTCGCCAGACGGGATGGCGACAGGCTTCTGCGTTCGAAGCAGGTTACAAATATGGCCCCGTCGTGACAGTTCCCCGCCAAGATGGTGCTCCGCTCGACTTCACGCCAACAAGGAAAGAAAAAAGAAAGAAAGAAAGAGCTATACGCAGGCGAATGCGGAAGCGATTGTCGTGTGTTAACGCTCGTGCGATCGAGTGGCGTTTGAACGCCGAGAAGCTTAACAAGGTTGAACGTGAAGCCATGGAGACTTGCTCACTAATAGTATATAGCTTTCGTCAATTGTCTATTCGTCGCCGCGGCGTCGTTCCCGTCGCAACTCTATCTGCGAGAGCGCGCGATTGACGTCAGCGTGCAGTTTGCGCACGGTCCTGTAATTGGTGGCTCCGTACAGTGACGAAATCGTCGCAGAATGGCGTCGACTCTGAATGACGTCATGCTGCATCTCACGCGGTGCCACGGACTACTTTACAGCGACAGCGTGCCCTGGGCTCTTCGAGCATCTTCGAGTGGCTCGGGTCGTTGTCCGCGGCGGTGGCGGCGTCAGGCATTACACGTTGCAAAACGTTGCACAGATGCTTTTCTTATGAAGTGGCGGTAAAGATATTAAATGAACCTACCATCACTTGATAACTTCGCTTCTGCAATAACTAAACGGCTACTCTTACACAGTGAGAGCCGTCTCGGTATAGTGGAGAGAGAGAGAGAGAGAGAGAGAGATTAGCCCAAGAACGGGCGAGACTGCTCTACAGTTCCCTCACCACTGATTGATTTAGCGCTGATGTAACAGGGTTTTAATCGTACAAGACACGTGGGGTTTAATCACACCAAACTCGAGTATGCTTCACACTATTAAAAATAAAAGAGATGGTGCACTATAGCTACTTGTCAATTTACTGCATTGGTATAACTGAAGTTGTTAACAGTAGAGTTAGTAAAGTTACCGGCTAAACAAGGTATAGTTGCTGTTAGTAATGCACCCAGGCTACCAATTCCAAACGTAACTAGTGCCACACGGTACATTCTGGCCTATATAACGCATATATCGGCCCAACTCTGGCATATTTGAGAGTGAGTCCGATATATGCGTTATACAGGCCAGAAACACTGCACCCGCGTTGGTGCTAACTGCGTTTGGAATTGGTAGCCAAGATCCATTAATAATGGCGACTATTTTGTTTAGTCACTAATGTTAAGAACTCTGCCGTTACCAACTGTAGTCATACTAGGGTAGTGAGTAGACTGAAAACTAAGTAGTTATTACAACGAGCTCGCTTTTTTTTTTTTTTGAAAGTGTTGGCATGCCGCGTGTCGCATTTCACGCAGGATCGAGTGCGATTACACCAACCGGACTAGCGTTGTTTACACCGGGCGGTCACGGGATGACCCTATATCGTTTCGCATCTTGTAGCAGCTGTGCGCAGAGGATAACAAGTCGGAGACGTTTTATCGCAACGTGTTATCATGGCCGTTGACCGGTCTGCGATTGCGCGTCGCTGTAGGCCTTTGCCCCCGTGGCGTGTCATTTAATTCAAGCGATCTCATTCCGACCAGGGAGCTTTCAAGTAGCGAAACTTGCGGATCGAATCGAATACCAATATTCGATATTTTTCTAGTTTCTGAACACGATGGAATGTGAAGCTCGAGTATATATATTGGAAAGAAAGGCTTGTGTATTTACGTTATTTCGTACATGTGTATACGATGCCGTTCACAATTGGATGCTTGGTAAATTGATGGTATTTTGCCTACGTGTAATAAACAGCCGATTTGAGCACTTGCTGACGTTCAACGGTTGTCGCGATGAGCTGCTGAGCAAGTTCCAACTGCAAGTTCATCTTGCTCGAATTGCGCTAAATGATATCTTGTTTCCAAAAGGCCGTGCTTCAAACTCCATACGAGGCCCACAAAGCTGTGCTAGAATTCTTGTCAACTACGGGTCTGACGCTCGTCTGTCATGCTCGTACTCTGTGATTACTGTGTTATGAGTTGTGGTGTTTCATCCCTCTTCCTTTTCTTTTTTCATTTTTCAAACGAATGGGCGTGGTGTACCTTTTAGAAGACAATTGCTAGCCTTTCCTTTCTCTATTTGTGGTGTTCGTATATGTTTACATGACTATAATAACAATAGTAATGAAGTGCTGCGTCATGACAATGACGGTAATGAACGAAACAGCATGTCGCCAAGTATGATGCCACGGCACGCCGCACGTCGTTTTAAAATGATGCAAACAGTTGGCTAAATGTACTTTTGATCACGGTAGAACGTCGTCTTCGCTTGGAGCTTTCGTCTGTTCTGCAAAGCGCATATTTCCCGAACGTCAATATCGGCCTTACTAAACGACGTAATGTCACGTGACGTGAAGGACCCCCGAAAGATATTTTGTAGGCGTCGGCTGTGTCGCGAAGCTCGCCAGCACTGCGGGCTCACGCGGCCTGTAGAATTAACCCGCGCAGGTGAATATGGACATTTCGAATATTAATCGAACAGTCTTTCCTATTCGATTCGAGAATTCACTATTCGAAATTGTCTGATGTTACTTTTCCTGTTCAAGGGATGAAACAGCTAGTGAAGTCTGAGCGAATGAAAACTGCAGGAACCATCGACGATGTTTTGTCAGTGCACGCGAACAGCCGGAGTGAACGAACGGCCGAACGCTTTCCTTGCCGAGTCCGACCATTGACCGACCATCGACGAGCAAGAGATCGGGATAACAAACGTTTTGCTTGCCGAGTCTGACCACCGACCAACCATCGACCGATCATCGACCATCCACGAAAAGATCCGAAAGATCCAAAACGCTATTTCGCTTTAAAACCTGTCAAAGTATATGAACACGGTTTTGGATGAGTTCTGGGGTAGAGCCGCGGCTGCTGCGCAGAGGCCCAACTCCCTGAGCGTGCACATTGAGCCGAGAATTCAACTATTTCAGTTCGTACAATAAGCCGCCAACTTTCCTCTAGCTAAGCTCATCGCTGTTGACACACCTGTCCCCAACTCCGGACGCGCCCTTTCGATCGGAATCGTTCCGTCATCGAGACCCACGTATGTCGCCCCGTCTTTTTGTCTTGAATACATAGTATGCACGTACGTCATTCAACGATACTCCGCGACTTCCGGTTTACGGCGGCGCCATATTGGGGAACCTGTAGGCCTATGCGCGCGCCTGTTGATAAGCTACCCCAAGATGGCGGAAGCAGACGACAGCAGCGGATGTGACGTCACGTGCGCTGACGCGGTCGGGCATGCTTTGCTTACGTTGTAAAGTTACCAGGCATGTTCTATATAAGTTCGTTCATTGATGCCGCGAGAGAGAGAGAGAGAGAGAGAGAGAGAGAGAGAGAGAGAGAGAAACGCTCGTCGCACTATAATGCCACCATCTGCGCTCGTTCGCGTTTATGCTCACAGCAGGTATATGTACAAGTGTTTCCGTTGTGCGAGTCATTCTTTTAGTTATTTGAAAAAGATATCTCGTATTTCCTCAGAGCGGACAGTACGGGCAATAATTGCTACAACAAGAAAAACAGCAAGAAAGAAGACACTAAATTTATTTTCTATTTTATGCAGCACACGTGTTCCAGGATTTGTACGTGTGAAGCAGCTAGTGATGTTTATAAAACAGTTCGAACTCGACCTCGGTGGCTCTCAATGACGTTCGGCTGTCGAGCACGAGGTCACGGGTTCGGTGACCGGCCAAGGCGCCGGTATATATCAACGGGGGCAAAAAAAAAAAAAAAAAATGAAGAAGGGCTGAGAGAGGGGGGCGAGACGCCTTATGTGCACACTTACACATAGGTCAAAGAACTCTATGTGTCGAAATTGTTCCGGCGCTTCAACTACTGAGTCACTCGTAGCGACCTCCATAAAATCCGATTTTGATTTGAACGCTTAAGAGCTCGCATGCAAGATACCGTTGTTTCTGCACTTCTCCACGCGATTTCCGTACGGGTATACTGCGGTATCTTGGGATGGTTTCTCAAATATACGCTGCCTATAGATACGTGCTGAAGGCAGTGATTCGGTTTTAGACTGAACAGTTTGCACGTTTCTGGAACTGCAGAGATTATTCGTATCTGGAGCGCGAGCTTTGAATGCCAGGAAACGACTATGCCTAAAGGCAACAGGCGACGTTTCCTTGAAAATCCCGGGCCATTTGCCCGTGACGCGTCAAATAATGTGGCAGTGTCTCATTGATAGAAAAAAAAGCAAAATTAAATTACATTAGAAAATTAACCAAGGGTACGCCTGGGAACTCTTCTACACATCGCACGCATCTCGAACACGTGAAAGTGTTAAAAAATGCGTGACGTCACAAATGAAGTCATTGTACCGAGGTTTAGACGTGAAATTAAATATATATTTTGGTCGCGTCGTGCACTTGGTTTCCACGATGATGGATGTGGCGAATCCTAATATTCCATGCGGCGCT
The DNA here is from genome assembly GCF_023375885.2 of Dermacentor andersoni. Classification (NCBI taxonomy): domain Eukaryota; kingdom Metazoa; phylum Arthropoda; class Arachnida; order Ixodida; family Ixodidae; genus Dermacentor; species Dermacentor andersoni. The sequence goes on along the minus strand of NC_092824.1, from coordinate 86,164,957 downwards.
GCTCTTTGACCACCTGCTGCTGCAATATGGCTAATTCACTTTCGCAGCCGCTCGAACAAAACGCACAAAGCAGTTTTATCGCTCTCCGAGCAGAGTATATATTCAAGTGAATCGGTTTTCTTATAAAAAAAGAAAAAGAAGAAACAAGAAAATAAAGTAAGCATGAATATACGTGTCGGTGCACTCGGAGTTCGTCTGCAACTACTTTTTCTATTGCGTTTGTTTGCTTGCTTTCTTTTCGTCGCTGCTGATAATTTAAAGCTTATAGGCGTAATTTGCATGCCGTGCATACGTTGTTTATTTTCATATCGCATGCCTATCTCCGTGGTACTCTCTCTCTGACTATCTCTCTTTCTGCACTATAATGGAATAACTGGTGCTCTTCGATGCCGTGAAGACAGTGAAACAAAAGCAGCTCGTCACCTCAACACGGTCGCACTATATAAAGGGGCAATTGACATTCCTAACTAGTTCCTCACATTCCTAACCGGAATGTTGGGAACTAGTAAAGCCTTGCGCGCGACGGAAGGCGGCTTGCTTCCTCCCCGCTTTCCTCCGTTGCGTGCTGGACATTGAGCCGCAATCGCCGCGGCTCACCCTCGCACATACATCATACGGCGCGCGCCGATGATTTTGTCGCCCTTGTACGTAACGCGACCTTACGGCGACGCCGACGGCAGAAATGCGCCTGGAGTATCCATATAACTAGTATCGCAATAATAAAATTAAAGAAAAAGGAATTTGACGTGTTAGAACCACAATATCCGATTATGAGGCACGCCGTAGTGGGGGAGCAAGGATCAATTTTGAGCACGTGAGGCTTTTTTTTAAATTATGGGGTTTTACGTGCCAAAACCACTTTCTGATTATGAGGCACGCCGTAGTGGGGGACTCCGGACATTTCGACCACCTGGGGTTCTTTAACGTGCACCTAAATCTAAGTGAGGCTTTTTTACGTGCGCCTAAGTATGAGCATGCGAGCGTTTCTTGCATTTCGCTCCCACATCGAAGTGCGGTCCCCGCGGCCGGAATCGAACCCACAACATCGAGCTCAGCGGCGGAACGCCATAGCCACTAAAGTATGCCGCGGCGGACGAATAGCTGAACAGCGTGTCGGCATGAATTCATTTGTTTGTCGCTGCGCATACTAGGACGCATAAAAAAGAGTAAGGTTCGTGCGGCTTCACGAATAAACATAAAACACGTTGTACCCTATTTCCACATCATTAGCATTCATGCCCACAGGGTTTGTAAAGCCCCGTCAGATAGCATCAGTGGTGAAACGGCGTCGTGTTGAAACACGCGAAATGTGTGGTGTCGCACGCTAACGGGTTATCCCGACAATATGTTTCATGCAAATAGTTTCCTACTCAAATTACCAAAGGAGAACTCGGGCGCTGCAATCGTTTAGCTAGCACGTGAATTATAGGTAGTAGATGCGTTATCTGCCTTCCTGGTCTAAAGCGACCATAGTTTTCTGCAGCAAGGAGCTAGATAAAGACTGAGCACGTACATTGCGCGTTGTTGAATTTTTAACGCACTGTGTTTAATACGACCAGCTTGCAAATAAACAGTGTTGGTTGAAGCCGCAAGGACTATGTGAGTAGGCACACCTATGTGCTAACCATTATTGTCATGCTTGCAGCTCCGGTAGACAGTATAACACCAGAAATTTCTCAGTTTTCGCTGTAAACGTTGCGGTTCGAATGGCCCCGTCTGAGCATCCGTGGCAAAGCGGTGCCTTTACAAGGAACACTGTCGCGAAGTACGTATACTGCCGTACGCAAGGAGTAATCTCGACAGTGCTTCGTGTACAGTACACATCAACTGCGATAAGAGAGCCCTGATCAATGCGGTTGTGTTCACTTTCTGCCAAGGTGAGTCGCCGTCGTTTTATCACTGCCGCTCCGGCGAGTCGGTCGACGGCCCTCGGAAGTCCGTCTGTAGATCATTTTTTTAAACAGCGCGCGCCACCAGGGGCGCGTTCCCGTATAGGAACACGTGGCAGGCTCTCACGGCGTGATGCGGGCGGAGACACGCCGTACGTTCGTTACCTGACACGGGAGTAGAAGCCTTCGCTTTTACACACTCCTTGCGTCAGCTGTAGCGCTGTTCCGCCTTTCCATTCTGGGCGCGCGGCTATTATTCCTCTCGGCAGATTGCCACACTCGCAAGAAGAAGAAAAATGAATACAGTAAGGAAGAACGAAAATCAGGAACGCGGCGCTTTGCAGACGTCAGCGCTCGCTGTGGCGTGAAGCAGACGACACGCAGCTGCTTCGAACGTAAGCAAGAGTTAGGGACAGCGTGGAACTAGACAAACTTTACGTTCAAGCTATCATTGCTTGCATGCTTCGAAAGTGCGCGCGCGTGCGTGTGTGGAGAGGGGGGGGGTCATTTTTTTTTTCGTCTCTGAGCCCTTGCAGTTCGATCGAAGGGTCAGTGTTGCCTGGTGCCTAATTGTAGCTTAAGGACGTGTCATACATAAAATGAACTTCTGCATTCAAACAACATTACTTTTCACGTATAACTTGGACAAAGATGGGAGATGTGTAACATTTTGGGCCGACACATCTTTCAGAAGCGCTGGTCTGCATAGCTTTCATATCTAAGCTGGACAGACATCTGGCGTCAGCCTGCAGGCATTTATTGATAATCCGAATTATCACGAGTTTTGAATCACTACTCCCTCTAAGAAGCGTGACACGTGTGTTAGTGTACGCGTAACAGACAGCTGTACTCACGAACGGTTCTGCCGGCGATCGCTGCTTGAACGTCGTAGCCAGCGAGATTGGTGGCACCACGGCGCGCGAAGTCCATTGATCTGGTTCCTGTCCGGCATGGATGGCGTTGGTGTCGAAATGCAGCTTGGCGTAGTCGAGCTGGTGGTCATTCAATGCGTTGTTGCTACCCATGTTGTCTCTGTTGTCTGTCTGTGGTCTGCTTCTTCTTCCTTCTCTGTCAATATATCGTATACGTTCGTGAGCAGACGACACGCGCCGGTGTTGGTCGTCTACTGGAGAGCCCGCTAACTCTACTCCTGCTGCTGCTGCTTTGCCGGCTCGCCGTCTTCTGTGGAGCTTGTTAGACTCCCGAAGCGCCAGCAAACCCCCAGCGGATGCTAGGAAAAAAAGGCGCAATCAAACAACAAGCAAAAAAGTGTTGCCAGGAGAGGAGAAAAGCTCGCCTCACTCGTGCGTATGACCGCGGAGGAGGAAAGTGCACGGCGCGCCATCGGAACACCGCGTGTTAACGCACTCACACGAGACGCGTCGGTGCCCTTTCCATTGATTTCCCTTTCCGCTTTTTTCCCCTCGCGTGTTGTCTGCAGTTCGTCGGGATATCATCTGCAAGTTGTGCTTCGCCTTGCGCCATTAAAAACCCGAAGACAGCATTAGCTGTTTTACGTACGAAAGCGCTGTATTTTTACGATTAAGAAACGTCGCGTAGAAATTATCCTTCCGCACTTAAGCATTCATTTCCCTTTCACACCAGCGGCCACATTCGCGAATCTTTTTTATTCGTAAAAGCTGTTTGCCATTGGCTGGGCGCCTTCGCTAATAGTACATCGCGATTGGCTGCGCATGCTCTTACGAACATTTTTCGCGTAAGAAGCTTTTTGTTTGGGCTATAAATATTCTTGCTGATGATGGTATGCATATGTTTCTTTGTACTGGGTTGTGGTCCCAGTCAAATTCGTGTAGTCACTTTCTGACAACATCCCTCGGCATCCGGGAAGTTGATGTACAGGTGAAGGCAGTACAAAAGAGAAAAGTAGAAAAAGCAATAAGAGAAAACGGACAACTAATAACAATGTTAAGAAAAATCTAGTGGAGCTAAAGCTAACAAACTTATACAAAGACTGGTTAGCTTTCAGAACGTCGATATATAGCATCGTCGAACATTCAATACTACAGTAGTGATTGGAGTATACGATAAATCGTCTGCGACGAAGAGAACGCACGTATGTTATGTAAACTAGCATTCTCGTCTGTCGCGAAATTTGAACTTGTGAATGTGGCTCCAATTTTTGCGCGCCTTCCTCCTGATATGTGTGCGAGTCGTCTGCTCACATCGTGCATCCTTTCTCTTTTGCGATATCCTATTTGTGTTGAAAAAATAAAGTCACATAAAATCCAGCAGCTATACCTGTGAGCCGCAGACCGATTCGCGTTCTCTGTTATACTTCTAGGAAAGTGAAAGGAAATTCATTCTTCCTATTTTTATATTCAGACAAACTACGTGGAAAATCACCGCTTCATGTTTACGAAATCGAACACGTGCCCATTGAAAAAACATCTCATATGACACATGTTCAACGACCTCATATGATCATACGAGAACACATGCAAAACACATGTGTTCGTGTGTGATTGTTAGATATGTGGCGCATATGCCGTATGAGATTTTTTTACAGGGTCGACACATAATGCACAAAAATGTTGCTTATTGTTATGTATTGTATACACGTGCCTTGTCACAGGGGTGCCAAAAAGGGTGAGCAATGAGGGAAAAAAAATTTCCATTTCTTTCGTTCTTTATTACTTTTTCGTGGGAGGTACGTAGAAAAGTTGGAGTTCAGTAACCCGGACGCCAATCTTGCGCGTTTTGCAGAGTTTGGGACAGCGCGATGCCGTTTTTGCCGTGGTTGTTGCCAGTGCCAAATTGGCACCTACCCAATATAGGGAATCCATGGTGCCAGATTTACTTGTTCTGACTGCTGAGTGACGATGCTTTACCTCTTTTTTTTTTTTTTTCGGTGTTGTTCAGTATACATACGTCTTGGGTCATTGCTTATTGCTGTTTCTTACCACCTCTTTCTTGTTCTTGTTGCTTAAACAAAAAATAAAAGAAGCGCACACACAGCACGGGTGATCGACCGCCATGCGGTGTTCTAACGACCGTGGGCGCCTTCATTTAATTTTTCAGTTCTTTTTTTTTTCCCAGCCATCTCGAGTTACTTCCGTGACTACAGTAGCCGCGGTGTACGCCCATCCTGTCGCTTACTTTCCTTGTCCAGTTTGCCTGTCTTGCCTACGGATTAGCGATATTTGCTTTTCTCCTCCTTTCTGTTTATACTTTCTCGCAATATCTCGCGCGCTACGAGATTGATTCGTCGAGGCACACTTTTTCCTGCCTCGTTTTCAGGCAGTCGGTGGGTACGTTGCAACCGTATGTGAAACAACAGTTGTACACAGGCTTTGGTAACTTTCACGCGCCAAAGCGAAGCTGCGGTCGCCACCTGCTTGCAGACTACGTTTCGGCGAATCTCCGAGGTGACGCGTTCTGTCAGACGGGCGGCCCTGTGGTCGCGGGTTCGGTGTAGGTGACTTGTTGTCACCGCCCCTTTTCAAAGTGAATGCCAGTAAAGCATCGTCATCTTTTTTTTTCTTCTCTCTCTCTCTCTCTCTCTCTCTCTCTCTCTCTCTCTCTCTCTCTCTCTCTCTCTCTCTCTCTCTTTTTTTTTTTTAAAGCATCGTTGCCCCGTCTGTTGCTCCGGTGGGCGACCTTCAGTTGACGATGTTTTCGCTCACTTCTCTTTATGCCATGCAATAAAAACGCGTTTCCCGCTGTCGTTATTGTCATACTACAAACTGTGGCACTACTCGGTGAAATGGTCGACAAGCCGGGACCCTAAGCGACACCCACGTGGACGACAGAAACGGGGACGAAGAGCGCAGACGATGGTCGCTGCGCGCTGTCTTTAGTGCAGAATATTTTATTTAATGTGACGCAGGACCATGGTTCATTGTGTTCGCGTTCCTTTAGTGCGGAATGTTTGATTTACTATGATCTTACTGCGGCAGCATTTGCCACAAGGGTAGAGGCTTGGCCGAGTTTGTAATTCATGGGGAATAATATAAATTAAGTTCTGCCAGAACCATTGTATGATTATAAGGCGCGCCGTAATGGGGAGTGCGGAATAATTTTGAACACCTGGGGCTTCTTTAACGTGCACGTAAATCTAACTACACACGCGTTTTTATTTTATTTTATTATTACTTTTTTGCATATCGTCCCAATCGGAATGCGGTCGTTGCGGCTTGGATCTGACCACGTGTGACATCGAGTTCAGCAGAGCAACACCATAGCCATGTACTGTGCTATCGCGGCTGGTGCAGAAATTCAAAGGAACAGGCCAGACGGATAAAGTATTTTAGGTCGGAACGGGACTCTTGAAGTTTCTTAAACCTTGCTAAGGTCAGTTCTTCCGCGCTTTTAGAATGCAACGTAGTCCGTATTTACCGATAAATATATATACTTAACTATACGTTCGCGCACACGCCGTCAAAATCCATGACGTTACAACATGGCCTCCGGAATCTGCACGTGCCAGCTGGCGCGCGCTTATCTCAGAGGCCATGTTTACGGCCAGCTGGTGCGGGAACTTCAAAGTGGCGTCGCCACCAGCCTTTCATATATTTTTGTCTTTTCTATACCATGCCTCCATTCTCTAAATTTTCATATATATTGTTATCGAAGGGTACTTTACTAATTTTAGTGTCTCTTTAAATTGTAATGGAAAGAAGATGTGAGCGCACGAAGTTGCTCTGCCACCCCAACCACACTCCATTCCTCACTCCATCCTCGCTGTTTGCACGTGGCCTTGATGTTAAACCACGGCTGTTCGATGCAAAGCAAGGTGTGCTTTTGCATCGAGCGGCCGTGGTTAAACAGTGCTGCAAGCGGAAGCAAAGTCGGCTGTCATACAGGGCAACCGAAACGCGTGGGAAAGCCTGCTTACAGCATATCGCCTATATGCTTACGTTTTGTTTCGATAGTTTCAGCGAGGAGGAGGTGTAACGTGTTGCGAGAGGAATTTCAATCATTTTCAGTTTCCGAATCTTGACGTGTCCGCTATCATTTTTATTCTTCATTACTGCTGTGGTGCACGATAATGGTGATTATCTCTAATGGCAAAACTCCTATTAATGTAGTGGCGGAAGATGATCGCCTCTGTGTGAGCTGTACGTGTTATCGTATCATAATGTAACATTCAAGGCTGTCCTTATTCTCTGTTCTATCACGTAAAATTGCATTTGCCAGTGACGATCCCGTCCCTATGCTTTCCTTCCATCAGTATTGCAATCGTCTCTCGATTATCTCTATCCGCTGCAGTCAGTTTAGGCTCCCACGTGCCGAAGTCCTGCAGCGTCTGGAAGGTGGACGTTCTCTGTAGTTCTCGCTGGGTGAACACCTTCGCATTCCATTGGAATTTGCCGAGTCGTCTCGAGTCTTCGTTCAGATGCTTTCGCATTGCTCCTCATCGATAGATCGGTTCTGTACCGATCCTTTGCATAAAATGAAAGCGCCCGAGTCAGACTGACGATGATGATGGACCAGCTTAAAAAGATTTGGAGTGTCGTCGTCGTGCGGTGCGATCTTTAAAGATACGCTCGTATTTCTATAAACATTAGGCGGACGCTTGTTTGATGTCCGCGAACCAGCCTTGGTCGGTTCGTAGCCTGGCAATATTTAGAATTTTTAGAATTGTCCAGCTAGAGCTGTAAAGTTCGGGACAGCTAGCCCACGGCCGGGGACTTCAGGTGTGGGAGCCCAGGCTAGGTAACGGAAGGACGAAAATGCGCCCCAAACCTAATTGGCTTTAGGAAAGAGAGAGACAGTTACTACGAAAGATTGTGAGGAAGGGAGCAGAAACGTGGAACATATATTCGAGCTCTTTATCTCCATAGAAGTCTACGAAATACATTGAAGGATCAATGACCGTTGCTTCAACCCTATCACCCGAAATGCGCGCCCCGAAGAGAAAAATGCGGAAAGTCATCGCTCCGTTTACTTTGGAATTTGCTGTCGGCTGCCACTATCTGCGAAGTTCTCCGCAAATAACGCGCGAGGTCATTAACGGCTTCGACCGATTAAGGTTCCTAGATTAGAAATGTCACTTTATCCAGGGACCATAAGAGCGATACCCGGCGCGGAAGTAACACAAAGGCCGCAAATCCTCATAAATCTAAGTATCGCGACGCTAGCGCCTCCTCTCGTTGAGGCGACGAAGTACGGCGCCGCCTCCCCCCGTCACCCGCCAATGTTTGACGTTGGCGTCGAGTGACAGCGTCTTCAGCGTCGTCCACTATAAGGGCAGAACACTTGGTTAGTATTGAAGCGCTCACAAGAGCTCATATTTGGCCATGAAAACTCTGACAGTAATAATTCGTTAAATGTCAGCGCAATGCGTCATAATATCGGCCAGCTAGTTTCCTTTGCGAAAAAAATCTTGTACTGTACTGAATGTGGCTTGCTGCTGGGTGCTGATGCTGCTGCTGCTCTTACCGAGAGTCCCTCACACAGCGAAAATAAAAAGTACACGTGCTTGATAGTGGGATCGCACCTCGGGCTGTGTTTTTCTTGTTGTTGCCTATCACGTGTGTGGCTCCTACCCACGATGGGGGATTGGCCAAGAAATGGGTGGATTATTCCGAAACCTCGGGCTCTCGCAGCGCAATAGCGAGACAACCTTACACCACAATCTTTCTTTCTTTCTTTCTGTTCTTCCTTCATTGCATGTGCCGAAGACAGACAACTCAGAAATCAACGACAGTGTGAACTGTAATCAACTTAGCACTGCGGAAGGGCATACATGTCAGTTTCTCCAAGCGGGTGACCCAGTCAGGAGCACATAGCTAAAGGCTGGATGGGCCAACGACGCAGTGAACAGTGAACCTTGAAACTGTCTTTCGCGTCGTGCTTTTCTCAGCGTACACCAGTCCTCTTCTCACGTTTCTTTTCTATAGACAGATATCGAACATCGTCTTGGTCCTCGTGACATATCAATGCGTCGACGTCGGACAGCGGCGTTCTCGTGAATTGTGGTTTGCATTTCGTCATAGCTTCTGAGCAGTATAGCGAATAAATGTAAACATTACACGAGATTACAAACTGCATAGAATGAGAATAATACGCATATAATTTAGTTTTGGAAAATCAGTACTGCGGAATCCCGCAAGATGGAGTAAAGTCAATCAAAGGGCAAACGTTGCCATCCATCCGACTGTAGGAAGCTACAAATTAAAGGAAACCCAGACGGCTTCCTCGGAAAGAAAGCTTCGCAGATGAAGAACAATTCGCCCTGTCTGGGATTCGAACCCGGGACCAATGCCTTACTGGGGAGGTAAGGTGTTGGTCGAATTCTGAGGATTGGGCAGGTCTAGGGCAGGTCCAGTAAATGTGGCGATTGTTAGTCACCTTCTCCCCTCCCTCCTGCACGGCCACACGTTTCCATAGAGGGGCCGCGCCCCCACACATCAGGCGAGGCCGCGAACAACCGGGACGCTCTTCAATGCGGTGTTGGATGACATCATGGGGGAGGTTGAGTGAGCGGGCCTGCCTCATTAATAGTCGGAACTCGTATAACGATGGGAGGTGGGGAAAGAAAAGCGCGCGTCGTTTGCTGGAAGAACGGCTGTGTACCGCACTTTTTTCAGGGCTTGTTACATCAATACAACAGCTTACATCGAGAGAGCGAGCGAGAGAGAGAGGGAGAAACAGACAGAGAGGGAGAGAGAGAGAGAGAATTGAAGGAAGGCAGAGAGGTCGGCCTGAGCTAGCGCTTACATGGAGGATATAACTCGTGTTGACCACTTTCACGGAAAGGTAGTTGGTTGGTTGGTCTATATAATACGGCTAACCAACACTTAAGGCCGTATCACAAAATATAAAGTTATAAGTGCATAATTTTATGCGTTTTCACTCGTATATTATAGTGGGACGGTGAAATCTTAATTCTTCATTGAACTGGAATAAAACGCTTGCTTCGCTGCAACTATTTACTGTCAAGTTTCACTTCAGTTGGCAGTGAAGTTTCACGAGTAAAACGGGCTCAGCAATTAAAGGAACAGCACCGCGGACTTTTGAAGAGTTAAATGCTCAGACTCGATCCATGCACTTTATCCATGCCTGTTGCACACCTCATTGCTTCCGCCGTTGAAAAGACTCTTCAACAACAGCAGACGCTGCGGAGGTATCAAGTACGACTCCATTTTGAAAACTTCGCATGACGGCGACTTTGTTTGCTTCTTTGATTGGCTAGCGGAGTAACGTACACAACGCCGCGCGGTCCGTGTGCCTTGGTTGCCAACTGCTTTTTTTTTTTTAAAGTTGTATCCTACTATAGTCATTCGTGATAATATATATAGAAGAGACAATTAGTATAGCAGCCCCTAGAAGTTGCATTTTCTTCTTCACCAAATGTTTCTTTGTTACTAGTGGCATGATGCTGAACGCGTCTGCACGTAACTGGCTTTTCCTCAACTAGATGTCGTGTGCGGAGAAGCCCACTTCTGTAATTCTTTGCGTCATAGGCGCGTATACTTGGACGTGTGGTGCGCAACTGAGGACCTTGCCACAGTAACGCGAGAGGCCGTCATAAACGAGTGGGTGATAAACCCACATCAGCCAAAATCTGACGAAGATCGACCCTACGAATCATAAACTACGAAGAACTCGCGGAAAGCCGGAGAAAAGAAAGCTGCGTGTATTACTACAATTTATTCAAATTTCAAGGCGAAAACTTGAGGGCGCGTTAGATCTTTATGTTTCAAGCTTCGCGTTGTGAGGCACAGAAATTCGGAGCGCTCGTGCCACTGCTCACGCCTTCGTCGTCGTCTTCCACATCGCTGCCACATCGACGCCGCTAATCACGCCAAGAAAATGCACAGTTAGTTAATAGAGTTAAGGCACCACAACCTACGGCCTTTGGTATTAATTAAGGTAAAGTTTATTAAGGTACAATTAATCAATATAAAATTAAGGCATTCGAACCCCTGACCGACCTTTGGTGGAGTCTAACCCACGACCTTTGGTGTTAATTAGGACGAAGTTGACTAAGACACAGCTAATTAAGGTAGCGTTAATTAAGGCACTCGAACCCACGACATTTAGTGAGAGAAAAGACATAATAAGTAACAACGCACGAGAAAGTCAAGCAATTTAATGGATGTCTCTTGAGCGCACAAGCTTTCGCCTTCACCCTCTTTGGCGTAAGCTAAAGGGACTGTCATCTTTTTCTTAGTAAACAGGAACTTGTTTTTGTCAGAAAAATAACGTCTTGTTTCTATAGCCGTTACCGCTTTTTGATATAGTTTTCTTTCTTTCTTGGCTAATTTTAAAGTGCACGAATTTAATCTTGAAACTTGTAATCCATCAACTGAAAATAAAGCGCAAGAGCAGTTGGTTTACCTATGCTAAATTATCGCCATGTTGGCCTTTGTTTAGGCTTTCAGTTTCTTCTTCTGCCCCCCTTTCTTTCAACCTGATTAAGAGCATTGCATTTGAGTTCTACTCCACCGCAAATTTGAGGCTTCGATGAATAACGTCGTTCACGCTTTCATGGAACTGAACAGAGTTTGTGACAGAAGCATCACTGTCACTACACTCTTTCGAAGAGCAAGATCGCGGACAATTTTAGAAAGCACGAGGTCACTAAACTTTTCGCACCAAAAAACGCGCCTCTTCCACCTTTTTGTTTGTTTGTTTCCACGTGAGAAGTACCGTCGCGCCGCGTCGCGTCGGCCGCCGGCATTCTTTTTTTTTTTTTCTGGTTTCGTTCTCGCGTCGTAACGTACGCCTGACGAGGCGACGCGAGAGGTAAACATGGCGGACAGCGACGGCGACAGTGAAGGCGGCAGCATGTATCCGTTGCACGAAAACGTATTTCTAGGCGATGTCCGTCGTGTTTCGGCGCTCCTGAGGACGCACGACGTCGCGCAGAAGGACGTTCACGGTAAGGCGGTCCCGCACTACCCGGTCGTCTGCCCTCTCGCGACAAGTTTTCGTTCCGTGCCCGTTCAGCCGGGCATAGGAGAGCTCGAGAGCTGCCCCATCGTTTCGATTTCGGGAAAGCTAAACCGTTGCCCACCCGTTTGCAGGAGCCAACGACGTCGGAAGAGAGTCAACCTCGAAAATAACGAGCTTGACCCGCTGTATATCTCGTCGTTGAGACAACCGCCGCGAAACACTCTACGAAAAACGTTCCGAAGAGGTCTGCCGCGTCTGTCGGTGTCCAGGGGCGGGCGGACGTGAACCGTGTTTGACGGAAGGAGCTGCACTTTAGGAGCGCATAATTTTCTTACTGCCGCGTTTCCGCTCTCAACTTTCTTTCGCCGTGCCCCGTGGGCGCGCTTATTAACGGCTGCCCGAGAGAGGAAGCGGTTTAAGGAATTTCCCCTCCAGTCTTGACAGTATATCGGCCACTCACATGTGCGTGGCCTTGGAACGCTTTCGTTCCGTGGGAAAAAAACTACGGCCGTGGGAGCGTTGACGCTGGGATGTCGGCGAGTTTTATGCACGACAGCGGAACGGCATAGGTTAGTAACTGGATTATGTGTCGTCTTGCACGAGGCGACGATGTCTCCGCGCGTAGCGCCTGCGACAGCGAGCCGATGTGTGAAACGGGAACTGGTAGAAATGAATGAGAACGTTTTGCTTCGTGTGATGTGGCATCGTGTCGTAGCCAGCTGGTGAACGTACCGCGGCTCCAAAGGCTCGGCGTTCGAGCATGTGTCGTGCCGATGTACTCGACATCGTTAACAAACGTAAAAGAGGTAACGAGCAAAAAGAGAAACACAGATTCGTGTTCTAGTTTGACCTGTTTCCTTTTCAAGTTGAGATGACAGGACGTGCTTGCGTGACGAAAGTACGAAAGCAACACCTGACTTTTTTTTTTTCTCTTTTTTTTCTTTTTAGGAAACACGCCACTTCACTTGGCTGTCATGCTGGGTCAGAAGGGTATGTCCGATGAACTTTCTTTTTAATTCGAAATTTATAATGCAAGCACGTAAGCAGCGTTGAGTGGTTTGTACTTGTTTCGTGCTTAACTGCAGAGTGTCACAGCAAATTTTTTGGGCCAGTGCATGGACATGTCTTGTTAGCTCACGAAAGGTCACCTGCTGTATTCGAGAGACTTGTCTTTACGTCATACCATCTGTGCCTTTAGTTTCTGAGCATTGTTCACACAAAGAAATATATTTTCTGTTTCGTCACCTCTCTCGTTTCTCCTAGATGTGAGGCAACATGTCGAAAGGCCATGCTGAAAGACTTGCACATTTTTTTTTTTTTTTAAGTTCGATGGTTGACACTACCCCATTGTCTAGACTATTGTATTAAAGCAGATGCAGTGTTAAGTTGAAAGTCGAGTTTTTCCACAAACTAGATTGTTCGATAGTTCCAGATCATGCCCAACTCATTACACATAATGCGGTGTTCATATTGAATTGAGGTGCATTATGTTTGCTTAACTCACCATTGTGTTCTGCAGTTTATCACTATATGGGATCAGCTATAATTATTTGAAGCATTTATAAACGGGGCAAGATAACCCCTCATTATTTTAAACCCTTCCATGCCTCGCTATATCCAGAATTCTTACCAAATATGGCCAAATTATTTTTAAAATCCCCAGTTACCAACATTAATTTAGTTCCTCAAAAAGAATAAATTCACTTCTAAATGCACTGTTCCATATGTTGTGCACTGCCATCTACAAAAAGCCCCAACACAGAACTAGGCTTGTCCATGGCATTGCTAAAAATGCAAAGTACTGCTGATGGAGCTGAGCTCGTCCTTGACCGTTTTTACCAGAAATGTGTGAACGAACCCAGCTCCTCCAAGCCAGGGAAGAGGATAAATGCTTTTCTCTACATTAGCTTTTCTTCAACCAACTAATTTGTGTGAACACATAAGCAGGTGCCTGCGTTTGTATGCATCATGCCCCTTGACCTAAGTGGCGGCAGCTGTACTGTGTAGGATGCAGGATGCTTGCCTTTGCTTCTGTCCTAACACAGTAGTAAAGCTTTGCATACAGTCAGAGAAACTTGGCTTGTGATCGTGATTGCTTTTACTTTGTGCTGATGCTTTCAAATACATGTATTATGTGAAGAAAAAATTTGTTGTCACTAGATAAGAAAATCCACACAGAGTTTTTGACATTTCACTCTTCTACATGGCTTGTTTTGTTTAGCATTGTGTATGTGGTAATGAAATTGTAGCGTTTCTCCAGAGTCGAAATTATTGAGACTCAAGGCAAACCAGATTACAGGTTGCCGTTTGTTAATTCAGTAACTTTGCATATTGGTAGTTGCCTTTTAATTGCAAGTAATGTCACACATTTGACAATATTCTTGCCACATTTTTGCTTTCTCCTGTGAACATTAACTAGAGAGATGTTCATGTTTTTATTTTTGCACATAGGGCAACACATATGCATGAAACACAGAGTCCACATAGATAAGTAGAACAAACGTTGCACTCTATTTGTTTATGTATCCTTGATTCCTGTGTTGTACTTATTGTCAGAAGAAAAATGAATAGCACTGCTCTTTTGAGACATTGAGAGCTTATTTGGTAGTGGTGACCTATGTGGTCGACATTATTCCTTTGCTGGGCCACAATTTTGTAGCAATGCCTTTCGGGAATTTAGACCACCTGGGGTTCTTTAACGTGCACCTAAATCTAAGTACGCAGGTGTTTTTGCATTTCGCCCCCATCGAAATGCGGCCGCCGTGGCCGGGATTCGATCCCGCGACCTCGTGCTCAGCAGCCCAACACCATAGCCACTGAGCAACCACGGCGGGTAATGCCTTTTGGAACTTTTTGTGTTTGTGAGTGCCCACGTACGATGCTCCATCCAGGGCAGAGCATCTTTTGGCGACTCATGAATGCGAAAAATGCGAAATGCATTAGCATCAGAGAAAGGCATTGCTACAAAATCGCAGCCCTATCTGCACATTGTGTTTTTGTCTTCTGCAGCAGCCTAAACCTTTTTAATACAGACTCTGTGAATTAACTGTGCGTCACCATGTGCTATGTTTCCTTTTTTTTTTATTTTATTTAGAGTGTGTGCAACTACTTTTGGCACACAATGCTCCTGTCAAAGTGAAGAACAGCCAAGGTTGGAACTGCCTAGCAGAAGCTGTCAGTTACGGGGATCGTCAGACAAGTGAGTTGATTTCTGGCCAATGTTGCTCTATGAAACACTCTGTTTTTCTGTTATCACACTTTTAGCGAGGAAGTTTGAGGGGCAACTTTAAAGATCTTTTGGAGATCCACATATGAAAGTGACATTGGTATTTAGTATACCGTAGGACTGGGTACCAGCATGAGGTGTCCGATGCATTTAGTTTCCCGAAACCAACCTGCAAGCCATGTCTTGCTTGTGTACAAACTATGAAGTTGAACTGCGAATGTACGAAGCAGATGTACTTAACAAAACGGACAGATATCATTTTTGTGAAACAACTTGGTCGTTGCTAAAGTAATTTACTTCGATATTCCGGGGCCCTATTCTCACCTGATTAATTTGGTTATATCGCTGTCAGTGTGCTTTGGATGGCTGAGCCAGTGGACTACATCACTACAGTGAGGTGTAGTGCTAGACATCATTGCACACAAATGAAGTGTATCTGTAAGCCATCATTGGAAAATACACTGCCTCTGTGCGTAATTCACGTCTTGATAAATGTCTGTTCCATTAAATGGAACTGTGTCTATTGTTTCAATATGCTTTCATGTGGGTATCCGCAGTACTCTCCCTGTTACGGAAACTCAAGCAGCAGTCACGGGAAGCAATGGACTTTCGTAGGCCAGATCTCGTGCGTATTTTGGAACTCATGGGCGATTTTTACATTGAGCTCAAGTGGGACTTCCAAAGTTGGAGTGAGTTGACTTCACCTCATTTCTTTGCAATTTTTTACATGACAGAAAACTGTCCATATGTAGGTTGTTTAGTGCAGGTGCATTTGGTGCAATTAGCTACTTTAGGTGTGATATAATGTGTAGTAGAACTGACAGTTGGGCAAGTTGGTAAGGGTTCATTTCATCAGTTTCCCATATATAGATGAATTTAGTCATTGTCTTTTTTGTGTGTGTGTGACAAGGCAGAATTAGATGAAGGATGATTGTTAAGCCTAATGTTATAAATGCTGGTTTATGGACTTGGGAGAAGTGCTTTGTGCTTCACCAGCTTCTATAAGCTTCTCTAATTTTTGTTAACAAGTTTTCACTTTGAGAGCAAAACATCAAATTTAGGAGCTTTATGTGGTTATGCATCCTCACGTGGTTATTTCTTGACATATGTATAGCTTACTAGAAATGCCCTTCGATTGCATCAATGTAGGCTAAATCATTTACAATAGTGTTTAGTTATTTGCATATTTTACAGCGCAAGCTGTTATAAACTCAATTCAATAGCCGTTTCGGTTAGCGATGTCCGCTGCCGCCGTTGTCCATTGCAGCTATTGCCATGAATGAGGGGGGACACAAAGCAGTTCCCGCTAGGATCGAACCCGGGCCCCTTACGCAGGTGTCTGCTACTGTACCACTGCACCATGCCAGCATTTGCTAGCTGCTATAGAAAAATGCCCTATAGTACAGATGTCCTAGCGTGTGAAGAGTTGTGCAGTGTGAGATGCGCGTCCCATAGCATCGATACGTGCACATCTTGCATTGCAGTTGGATATTATTGCACCCGGTAGCATGCCATGTATCGTGTCACTTGTCACGCGATGTGAGATGTGCACGGCACAGTGTTGATACATGCGAACTTTGCATTGCAGTTGCATTGTATTCCACCAGGTGTCATGACACGTAGCAGTCGTGTTGTATCATGCCAGATGTCAAGGGATGTGACATGTGCGCTGCATAGTCTCGATACCCGTGTTTGTTCTTTGATACATGTTATGGCACCTCCTTGCAAGGTATGAACCGCTGCTGAAGTGAATTGTAGAGCTACGCGCATGGCGGCAACCAGGCAACATCAGGCTCAGCAGAGAGCAATGCAAGCCGCAGCTCGCTGCCAATGCGAGGCAGACAGTTCGGTTCATTTTAGTGCAAATGACGCAAAGAGATAGCCTTCTGTTCTCCAGCTTTCGCTGTAATTGTGTAGCGTGTGTCATGCAGATTTGTAGATAAAGATTTCAGTGATGCTGTTTTTCTTTGTCACATGTTTGCTTTATCTGCAACCAATGAGTGTATTTTTTAATTGTTGCCTGAAATTTTTTTTTAGACCTTGTTTGTGGAATTTCTCTTGTCACGATTGCAATGGGTTCCTGTTCTCTCTTGTTCAATTTTGTTGCACTCTTGTGACTGAGTAGTTCCAACCGTTTTGTTTGACCAACTATTTTTCTTTCATGTTTTTTTCCTTGCAGTACCATTGGTCTCAAGGATACTGCCATCAGACATCTGTAAAATTCACAAAAAAGGATCAAATATTCGGTTCGTTTCTGTTCCTCAGTTTCACCATACTCTCAGCTGTCTCCGAAATTATTTATAGTTCTAGGATTCTTATCGCATCCTTTCATAGGCAAAGCTTCAAAGTGGCCTTCTTCCACTGAAAGCTGAAACTTTCATGCAAGCCTTATCATTTGGTTTGAATGTTGTTTGAATGTGTGTGGGAGGAAAGTTGTTGGATGGCCGGATGTTTTCCTTGCCTAAAGGGGCCACCACCTGACTTTTACAACCCCCCCCCCCCCCTATCCCGAGGCAACGGAAAGCATGTAATTGAAATTCGCTGAGACCTTGAACAGTTACATTAAAAGGCATAGAAATAATGTTTTAAGAGACGATTGGGGAAATGTTTACATTGTATGATGCTGGCAACACTGATAGCAGAAAGTGATGATATGGCATCAGAAAAACAGTAATTAGACATGATTACCACTTTTTCAGCATGCAGAATAAATTTTCATTAATTTATTAATTCAAATGCTGCTTCTGCAGATATCTGTGACATGTAACACATTCCTTCAATAACTTGCATGTTAATAGACAGGCACTTTTATTCCTTGTCAGACATTCCCAAGCACTTCATAGCTGTGCTTGTCTTGCCATTGTATATATAGAGTGATTTTGACGGTGCCTGTTTGCATGAAACATGTTAAACTGATAAGATAGGATGTTTGAGTAGATAAACTTGAGAGATTGAAGGTGTGGCGAGAAAAATTTGCATTGGTACACATTGTTGACACTGTGATGATACGTGGCAATTCAAAAATCCGGTGAGGGCAAGGCAATGTGTTGGAGTGTGCCAATGTGTGGTGTACTGGTAGCCCCACTTTTAACCAAAAAGTACCCTCGGTTCAGTCAAAAACCCATTGGAGGTACAATGTTCAATTTAAGCAGTTTAAGAAAATTTTTTGATGGAATGTAAGAGATGCTCTGATGATGAATGCGCATAGATTTGTGTGAGCTCATGCCACTTACAATCATATTTGATAACAGTGGTTCACCATGGAATATTGTACTATGTTCTACCATTTTCTGCACCTATAGACGATACTGCGTAATGTTCAGTAAGCAGGAATTCTGACAAGGCTAGGCAAGCTGGCTGTGCTTGTGTTTGCGGCAGTGCTGTTGAAGCTGACATTTGCGTTTTCAAAAGGAGGGACACAGAGATGGTGGAACCAGTCCATGTTAGGGTGGCTTATTTATGATTTTAACCTGGAGGTACACCATCTTGGTTTAGGCGATACAGGATGTCTGGAGAAGCCCACTTGCGGATTCTACATATCACCTGTCAAGAAAGCGAATTCGCCATTTACGGAAAAGCATCGTGGTTCTTTGCATCAATACCCACTGTGGTGGCTACAGCACTCTCTGGTTGAGCATAAGGTTCTGGATTTGATTCCCGGCTACAGTAGCCACATTTTAACGAGAAAAACGTGTGGTACTTAGATTTTAGGGAACGTTAAAGAACGCCAGGTAGTCAGAATTAAACAAGAGCCCTCCATCTCTCATAGTCCTAGTGTCAGTCTGGGACGTTAAACCCCACGAATTAATGAACCAGTCTTTTCATCGATGGGAAGAGATGTATTTTCCTGCATTGTAAACCTGTTGCACTCGTCAGTGTCAGACCCTTTCAAATGCATTTATATGTAAAGTTTGCTAGAATGCGTATGTCATTCGTAATGTTTCCTTGTTATGCTCTATTTGAGCTGTCCCTGAAACTGTTGTTCAGAAAGCTTATCTCGTCTTGCCAAGGTTAGAAAGCGGGCTGCTGTCTTAGATAGATAGCAGGCAGTTTTGAGACAACACAGCACTGGCCCATTTGTTATTGCCGTCCCTGTACAGCGGGAGCTCAGTTCATTGTTTTCCTTGCTTGAATTGATTCAGCTACAAGTTACTTGTGAGTAGAAAAAAAAATTCACGGCAAAAGGGTGTGTGTTTTGTTTGTTTGTATTCCTGATTAGTTCTGTGTTTTCGGTGTCCTTGAAACCCATTGTTGCCATTCTACAAGGCTTATCTCTCCCTCCCCCTAGTTCTGAGATAGTACGGTGTATGTTTTGAGGGGACGTAGTATTTACGCACTTGTTATCACTTTCTCCGGACAGTGTGCAGCGACAGTGCAGGTATTTGTCAAATAACCGGATGCTTTACCTGCCTAGATAGATTGCCCGTAAGGACGTTGCTCTAACTTGTCAGTTTTGGAAACCTTGCCGTTGCAACTGGCTTTATGTTGTGTATTATTTGAGTTGTGACTTTGCAATTGCAATAATAGGGTCGTAGAAGAGCAGTTTGCCTTGCTTGTGCTACGGATAGTTTCTTTGACGTTTTAAGCACATTAAGGGCTAATATATGTCTGTTTTCTACTTGCGGTTCATTTGTGAAGAAACAACTGCCTCAAAGTTGTAGCCCCGGCCTTGCTTTGAATTTGCTAATAACTCTGTCATACAATGTAGAAGTGCTGTCATTAAAGGGCAACTCTGGCAATTTTTCGATGTCCACTGACCTTGATAAAACTTTGAATTATCTTTTGCATTCTGATTATCTGTGCCAAACAATATGACTGCAATGCAGCTATTTTTCCTGAAAATGAATTTTAAAAAGTGGTTGCATCCTCCCAACTCATGTCCACGAATGTGTGACTTTTTGCTGGCCACCGTGTGTTTGTGCCGTGAGAGTCTACACCGCACCGCAAATTCAATAAGGAACGTTGAAGCTGGCTCCTTTTCCTATGACACGACGGCTGACAATCGTCATTTTGACAAACGTGATGACCAGTGCTTTTCTTTGTCTTACTGTAGCTCAAGGCGTTGAGCTTGGGGCTCGTCAGCTGCCTCGCGCGGTGACGGCGGTGGGCCAAAGCAAATGGCGATCCTTCAGCGTTCGTTATTGTCGCTCAAATTGCCGCTGTCTTGTTTGAAAGAGTTCTAAAGAGCTGGAAAAGCTCCCCTCATAGTTGGAATACATTGTCAGCTTCGCTTGTTTGGCATTAGCACCATGTGTACTGCGTGTTCAGCATGCTTTCTCCATGGTTGCATTAAGGTGGTATAGGATCTGACGTCATCAGCTCATTGTAGACATCGCACAAAGAAGCTACCTGTTTTGGTTTCAGTACCTCGTTTATTGGTTATATAAAATTATTGATGAGTTTCTAAGCAAATTGAACCACCCTACTGGTGACAGGACTATCAATGCCATTTGAAAATGACAATATCCTAATATAGCTAGGAAAAATGCTCAAGTTGCCCTTTAAGTGGTTGTAGACTGCCTTATGGAATTTGTTGCAGAATTTCGGTTTCAGTGTTAAAAAAAAGAAAGGTGATGAAAATTGTGAAATTAAGGAAGTTATAAATTAGGTATGTGATTCTTTAACATAGCAACAAAATATGTATCAAAACTGTTCAAGATATGCACACTAAAGAAACCAGATTTTATAATTTTTTTCTTGACCCACGTCTTTTCACCCTTCATCACTGGTTTGTGTATGCCACCGCAGGCCATTTTCATTGGCATTGACCGCTCAGTGCAATTGTCATTGGCACGCAAACGTTGTCACATTCACAGGGGCTAGTAACAAGAGAAATGAATTGTTGCAAAAAGCATGGACCTGACATTTCATGTTCAGATTATGTCCATTCCTCAACACTGTCCTCTTCCTGTACCTGACATTTTGCTCTGTCCCCTCAGGTTAGACACAACACTCGTCGACTTCAACGACATGAAATGGGAGCGCGGTGACATCACTTTTCTTTTTACGGGCAACGACAAACCGTCCAAGTCGCTAACAGTGCTGGACAACAATCTGAAGGTCTACCAGAATGTCCGTTACGAGGTGAAGAATTTTGGCTTTGCGTCCTGTAGCAGCGACTTTGTCATTTGTGACAGCAATGGCATGGACTTTGCTCTTGCTCTTGTGCATGGACTTTTACATACTGTTTGCACAAAAATTGTTGCAAAAGTCATGTGATGACTATATGAGGTCGCAATAGCATTTCAGCATTACAGTGCATTATGAACACAATTTATAAGTTTTTATATATTTATTGTGACAAGATCTACGATATTTAGGGTCATTCTAGTGCTTTTTAGGTGATTTGCTGCCCATTACAGCAAGTAGGGGGTGATGCATGCTAACATACAACGTGAATCTTCCCAATTTCAAAATTTTTTTTTATTCCTCATGAATAGAGTTGCTCATTGATTGAGTCTCTGCAGGGATCGCCTTGAAGTTAATAATTGGGAGCATGAACTACTGGATTCGTCAGAAAATAGCTTTAATCCAGAAGTGGCCACAAATAGCTTGTCAAAGCATTACAGCACTCACATATTCTCAAACCATTTACGACTTAGGTTGGAACTTTTATAGACACCTCTCGTCATATGCTAAGTGCATATTTTATTTGCTTTACGTTACATTTGTGGTTTCATTGCTGCCGGAAATCTTGCATCAGCATGTCTCCTCCTACAGTGCTCTCAAAAGAAAGTGAATCGCATGCCAAAGTTTTTTCCTCATGCTGTGCTTCTGCTCTAAACCAACAAATGTTGCTTGCTGCCTGCCATTCACCGTTGACTGAAGATACCAGAAATTTCATACCCTATACTGACACCCAGCAAGAAATTTTTTTCTTGTTTGTTGCCCTGTAGAAAGAAAAAGTTAACATGTAAAGGAACAAATGCTTAATACGTGAAAACCATTTGACAAACTGCAAATACAGCCTTTACAACTTAGTGGCTTGGCTTGTCCCGGGCACTGTCGGCAACTGCTTTTTGCTTTCAGGCCACTCGGGGTGCACATTCACATGGCGAGTAGTAAATGGCTGCGTCTCTTATCATTTTGTACTTCTTTTCACACAGATTCATTGTGTTGTAAGTAATTTCTTCATGCACTTCCATAAATGAGGTTGCTAAGTCAGCGTAGCGATGACAGTTAACATAGTTGTCATGGCGACAGCAGGTGCTGCCTTACATTACGTTGTATCAGAAAGCAAGGTTGTGTTAACGGGGTGCACTCTCCGCTGGTGGCTGTGGCTGTGGTGTTGCACAGCTGAGCCCGAGGTCACAGGTTGGATTCCCGGCTGCCACGACCATATTTTTATGGAGGCGAAACGCAGAAAAACACTTCTGTGCGTGAATTTAGTTGCACGATAAAAGGCCCTAGGTGGTCAAAATTTATCTGGAACGTTATGTTAAGGCGTCTCTCATAGCCTCTGTGTTGTTTTGTCATGGCAAACGCCTTGAATCAATCAGTCAATCATATAACAATTGATATTATTATGTTTGGTAGTAATACCAAATGTTTATGATCAAATGTAACTGTTGGATACACTGTTATCAGTGGTGAGTTTTGTCTTCTGCCTGTTGGTGACTCACTGGTTTCTGGTGCCAACTGAGGGAGTCAAGATGTTGGCAGTACTATACGTCTTATCTACAGTGTCTCTACAGCATATAATGGCGGAAATTTGCCACCACCAGCTTAGCAGCCCCTTCACGTGCCAATTAATTCTGTACATTGAAAGTTTACTTTGACGACATTTCTTGCATCATCAAGATCATGAAAAGTGTACAGCTACTGAACAAATTATGAATTTTCAGTTCTGCGGTGGGTTTTGTAAAGTTTTCAAAATGTGGACTCCATGCAAGGACTCTATACAGGAGCATCAGATGGGAGCACTGTTTCATGTCTAGTGCAGTTCGAAAGTGCCTATCCAGCCATGTTAAAATTATGCCAAATGTAAAACATTGCGAGAAACAGTGAAAGAAGCGAACCCGCTGCATGGCGACATACTGAGACAGAGAGCAAATACGTAGCCATCTGCCTTCCAACTTGTTTTACAACTCTTTACAGTCGCCGACTGATAATTCAGACTCGACGAGGATGGCCGTAAAGTCCGAATAAACGAAAGTATGAAATACTGGATTCGCCAGAAAACAAGTGACACCTTAGTCCTTAATTAAATGGCCAAAAAAAGATGTGTCGTAGTCTCGTATCGTCACTTTGGGGGATGCCTTCAATTTCTTGTGACTAGCGCAAGACTCCTTTATGGGATTCTTGGCACAGTACTAAGCACGCTACCTTATCACATTGTGGAAGCGCTGCCACCCGTTGACGTGTTCGTTGCTAGCCATTTGAAGTGTGAGGAAAGTGAAAGTATCTTCAAAAGTGATTTTCTGAGAATACGGTTGAAATTTGTCAACACGTTGTTGCATGCACATACGCTCGCCTTTGGCCTGACAGTCCATGATAACAACAGTATCTCTAGTTCTGCTCAAGTTCGGTGAAGTTAGGACACGGCCGTGCAGTCAGAGTCCGAATTATCATGCGACGCACTGTAAGGGGCCCAAAATATTGGTCATCCTTATACATGTGGTCTATTGGGCCATTGGTGATGCCGCAGAGCCTCCTGAGTAATCAACCATGTCCGAATTGTCGGTCCGCGACTGTATATATAATTCAAGCTTCTAGCACAGGCCCAATCAGTAGTGTTCCCAAGATGTAAGCGAGCCATTATGAGTATCATTAATTTGATTGCTGCATTTGCTTTTGATACACTATGCTAGCATGCACAATTGTGTAAAATGCACCTGAAACGGATAGTGTGTGATGTTTTGACTAAATTTGTGGCACCTACCAGAAAAAGGCAGTTGTCACTAGGCAGAAAACGTTTCTTCTAGCTCGTGTTCCTGATGAGCTAGAACGTTAAAACTCTCATGTTCTACAGACATTTGAGCTAGAAACATATTGTATATCTGAAAATATTTTTTCTTTTCCTTCTATTTATTTCAGTCTAAACCTGTAAGCATTGCCTTTAAAAGTTCAGTAAAGTTAGTATTTCTGAAATTATGTATATTATGCCCTGGCATACATGTTTCAAATATGTATCTGGAAAATGGTAAAATGGAGTGGTGGGTGGGGGGGGGGGGGGTAGCGCCATTCTTTCAGACATGGTAAGGAAAGGGTTAACTTCTCGTCACCGATTCATGAGTGTGGCAACTAAGGCGTAACTTCCGTTGTAGACTATGACAGAAATGTTGGCTAGATACTTATTCAAGAAAGAATGGTGTGAAAACACAGGAACGAGTGCAGATGTTTTCCTTCTCATCCCTGTGTTTTTGCACCATTCTTTATTGAGTGTGGAATACCAGCATGCCCAGCATTCACTACTTCTCAGCCAGATACTTAGAGACATAAAATGCCTCTGCATTTAATTCTTTCCTTACCACGGCCATTGAACATGGGTCATGGGCAACTCATGAGTGCCGATTTTAAGGGTTCTCCATGGTTCCTTTACCGGCCACAATGTAGTCCCAAGGTGCAGACTTTCATTTTGCAAGTTATTTCCTTGCCCTCGTTGGGGGACGTGATTATTAAGAAGTGGTGTGTGCCTTGTGATTGTCACCATATGGCGTGCGCTCCTGTAGCTGGGCTCTGGACGACAGCGGTCTTGCAATTACGTTGTGTATTCAAAGGATTGTTAGGATGCTGCTAGTCGCAGTAAGTTTGAAGATGATGTCAGATCATTAAATTTCAATTGGACAGTGGGAACCTGCCAACCCAACCTGGACACTTGCCAGCTGTTTGGCAGCGAGTTTCGTTTACTGCCTTCTGGCAGGATTAATTTGTTTTGATGATAATGTGACATTTTGCCCAGTATTTGTGCCACCTATCTGGAACGGGCAATTTCTGCTGGGGAACCAACATTTTTTGTAACACACGTCACTTATGAGCAAGAACATTGAAACCTTCATCAGCTGTTGGAAACCGAAGTAAAAGCATTAAGTATATCCCTGAATATTATTTTATTTTAATGATGTGAAAGCGTCAAATGGCCCACTGAATGAAAAAGTTTGAGTGTCTCGTCTGTAACAGCGAAACGGCACCTAAATCTGCATTGCCATCGACTGTGATGCCACATCACGAGTGCACCTCAATGGAGCAGAGTGGGCGAAAGAGGCCATCTGCTGCTGCAGCAGCACGCCAAGTGTTGCGTGAGGGGAGAGGGCATCGCCGCGCCGCCACGTAACTCTCGTTGTTGTGCTCAGAAGCTGGCGTGCGGTTTGTGTCTCCCTCTCTCTCTCACCCCCACTGGGCTTAGCTGCTGTGTGCCCCTGCCAGCCTTGGTGGCCGCTGCTGCTCCCTTGGTCTCTCATCATGCAGGACGTCGGTGGCATGCGGTGTTGGCACCGCAGGCTGCTGCTTGCTGGCTTGGGGAGCACGTACCGCTATGGCATATTAGCCGAAGCACAGAACTCGAAGGACCGCTCAGCCGCGTTCAATTGGACGTTGGTGCTTCTGCGTTCACAACTCATAAGAAGTGCTTAGGCTTCCTTGGATTTTCTTTTTTATGTTGTCAGCGCTACATTGTAAAGATTTTCTGTAGCTATCAGTAGTTTTTTTTTTTTCACAAATTATGCATTACACCCTGAAATTTGTGTTAGAAATTTATATCTTTGGAACATGCATTTCATGAGCATTCCATTGATATTAACATGTTATGGTAAACCTTTTGGTGAGTTCAATAAGAATGTTGTACTAACGCCTTCAAAAAGAGCTTTTTTTTTCCATGGTAAGGAATGAGTTGACGCCCTTGTGCAGGATACAGAAACCGAGATTGAAGATGAGGTGGACATACTAATGAGCAGTGACATTGTGGCCGGCCAGATCTCAACCAAGACTGTGACCTTCCAGAGGGCACAGTCCGGCTGGCTGATGCGGGAGGACAAAACCGTGAGTGGCACAATGTACTCGCTTCAGCTTTACTCTTGTGCTCCAATGCTTGCATTTTTTTTTCACCGTCGTGCAAATCGTACGCATCTTAAAAACCTGCTGGGCACACTGTTGTCAAGCCTGATTATAATGAACCTAAGTATAGCAAATTATGCTTGATAATGCACGCAGCTGTTTTTAACTGTGGGTACGTGTGCTTGTAGTTTGGTTTCGTGTTTGTTCACTGAAAGGTCATCCCAGTTTTATAAACCCAAGAGATCGCTGTTGTTCTGCTCGAAGGCTCTGTGGGGAAGGGGGGAGGAAAGATTGGTTAGAAGCCGCCCATTCCTGCTCACCAGGCTGTTTTCACCTTTGTGGTCTAGACTGTGCACAGGCTGCGTACGAGAACAAGAACCAGTAACAGACGCATGTCATGCCAAATTACAGTATGGAGCTTATAGTAGGAGGAGGCCTTAAGACAAGAACTAAAACCAAAGTAAATGGGAATCAGCACAGTGTATTTTTACTTAAAAATGCAGAGCACTTATGTTACTCTTTGAGCAAGAAAACCTGCATCTCACACTTGCTGAAATAGGGAGTTTCTGCACCACCTTTTGGAGAACATAAAACGTTCCTCTGCTTGCACATGCTTTCTTTGAGCACCCATTGCGGACACTCCTTCCTCGAGATTCCCATCACAGTGACAAGCATCGTGCAAGAAGGGTTCATGTAAAATGAAAACTCGTGGTGCCGTGCAGTTCCCGTCACTGCTGCGGCATAGTCGCTTGCATGTGAAACAGGCTTAACGAATTGAAACACCTGCGTCCTTTTATTTCGACAGCTTTGCCTTGTTTCCTTTTGACATTTAACCTGACAAGATGAAATGTTGTCAAACTTTTGATTAATTAAACCGAGGGATTATATGAAATCTGATTTTAGGAAACAGAAGGTTGCTGTATGCATAAATGTAGGGGTTATGCAAATACAGTGAAACCTCGTTAAACCGTAGTCGGCCGGAGCTCGGAAAAAGTACGTACTAAACGGTAGTGCTGTTTAACCGAAATAGCATGAGATCGCCCACTTACCTGTCGAAAACGGAACTCAGAGAGAGTGCGATGAAAGGGGAAAAAACATGCAGTATTTATTCATTTCGCGCGATATGTGTTATTTCGTTTGATGACGCGGCGGCCTAGCACGACGACAGCAGCCTCAAACTTACTCAAGCTGCGTGCCAGCTTCTCAGCCAGCCCCCTCCTCTCGGCAAACACTCGCACGGCAGATTCCTCGTTGGCGTTACGTATTCTCCGTGCACGCGCGCACTAGTGCTGCATAAGTCCCGGGGCGCCTTTTTCATTGCCAGGTGCCGGAGTTCGGAAAATTTTTCGTTTGGAATAGTTACGTTATCGCGCCCCTGTTCTCGTTGCGACTAAAGCCCCTACATCCACGCGTCACCGCCGCTTTAGTTGCGACGATTGCATTCGCGAGGCTGACGTAACGCGCAGCTTCTGCCACTGTCGGGCCTGAATCGCCCGTGCTGTCGCTTTCCGTGTCGTCCTCATCACTGTCGCTAGTCGACACTTCGGCAACAACAGAGGCAACGATGGCGAAAAGTCGAACCTCGTAGCCGACATCTCTTCGCGGTCGCAGCAGCGCTGCCGAGCAACTTCGCATTCCAAATGCCACACATTGTAGTCAACAGCAGATCCATGTCGCGAGCCAGCGCCGACTTCTTCGTGTCACGTTCGATAGCACGGACGATGTCTAATTTTTCTTCTATGCTGAGCACCCGGCGTCTTTTTTATCCGAGCTTCGAATTGACGCGAGTCCTCGCTTGCACGACGCCATAACGCTCTCTCGCTCGGAGTCGAAATGATGTTGATGTTGATGCGGCTTCACGTGCAAACGCACAGGGCGCTTGAAGGCCGTTGTACCGATCTCTGAGGCTTGTTGTTCTGCCGGACCGCCCGGTGAAGACGATGCACCACCGTGTTTGCGTGACGAAAAGTGGAAACGCTACGTTTTAACCGATGCGTACGCAATAAGCTGGTACGGTTTATGCGGATACAAAATACATTATGTTCAATGGCCGCTGAGTCGGGGAATTGACTTTACTACTTTTAAACCGAAACTACTGTTTAAGCGGGTACGGTTTAACGAGGTTTTACTGTATCCAAAATTTCAAATATCGCTTGAACAGTCCTTGCTGTTTGACTTGTATTCGATTCAAAGATTCACTATTTGAAGTTGTCAAATATTCATCTCTTACGAATATATGAGATAAAAACACTTACTGAACTGTTAAGGGACACAGAACAATGAACGTTACAACCCTATTTTGAAGGATTCTGCTACAAAATAGCTGTGGTTGTTGCGCAGGCGTACCAGTTCTTGAGTGAACGCACAGTGCAGATAAATTCTGCTTCTAAATTTCCAGTCACTCAATAAGAATGGCTCACTTTTATGTTGCATATGAACTAATTTGTAATTTGTTAGGTTTTATTGTTTGACCAGTCTGGTCACGTTTGCATCCCTTTAAAACAGTGTGCGGTGCTGTAATGTCACACTTCTCGCCTTCTGCCAACACAACACTGTACGTGTACCCACTTTATTAAATACAATGGAATCTTGATAAACGGAAATCGCTTAAATGGAACTGCCTCTTAAAACGGAGCACCATCCTCATGGTTGTTTGGTATTGTATTCATGTAATTGCATTCAGCTTAGTCTCTCAGTAAATGGAACTCCCGATAAACGGAACCAATTTCCCTGGTTCCTTGAGTTTCCATTTAAAGAGAGTCCACTGTGTGGTTACCTCTGGGCTTGGAGCACAAACAGCGACAGTATTCGCCCAACAAATATACTGACAAACAACGCATTGCTTTTAGATCACTGTCACATTTTCGGAGGCTGGTGCCGCCGATATTGCCTGCTTCGGGAACGTGCCTGCATACATTTGCTCAATGCAAGCATACACCCCTCTTGGATCAGTTTACCACCAGAAGACTTCCAATGGAAGGCTCAGGGACCGTCGAGTGAAATTTTCGGACAAACAGAATTTAGTCTGTGTAAAACTTACGCAACATTCGTAATATAGTGAAACGAGCACAAATGCATTAACTTTGTGGAAAGCTTGAGTGAGTTGGCGGGTATGTATGTCTCAGCGTTTATGAACGAGGTTTAGGTGCATAGAGATGTGCGAATAGTAAAATTTTCTAATAAAATGTGACCACCAAATATCAAATCGAACATGAAATATTTTGTGAAGACAGCATCTGGTCCATTTGGTAAAAGAGGCAATCAGGCTATACAGTTAAACCTCGATATGACAAAGTCGGTAAAATTGGCAATTTGTTTCCTTATATTGAAATTTCATTCTACTGAAATTCGACCTTTTGTGCAAGTAAGTACAGTCGCTGATCAATATTTTTTACACGGAAAGGGGCCGTAGAATTTTCTTATCCATTTATTGTCTCTGCATTCCTTTGCGGCGGCAGTGAAATTTAGTTATATTGAAATCAAATACAAGCACATTTGGTTACATTGAGGTTCTATGTACATGAGGTTCTATGATGTTCAATGTACAAAAGGTTGTCACAAGTTAAGTACTTCATTATATTGAGAATTTTGTTATATTGTTCGTTATATCAAGGTTTGACTGTATACATCGACACATACATGTAATAGTACTGTTACTAATTAGATGTCTGGACAATTGAGAAGCTTGTAAATCATAAACAACTGCTTTCAATTATCTAGAGATCCATGGCCATGGCAGTAATGAAACATGTTAGTATAGAAGGCGCTTGTTCAGGACAAGTTTTTAAATGAATGCTTGCTATCCCCCCCCCCCCTTTTTCTTTTTGGTGTCCTGTGGATTTCACAAAATTTAATGTTCACAGGTCTGCAGGTGCATTAGGAAAAATAAAACTGATTCTTCACAAGGAAAACTGCGTAGTTGAAAGTTTTTGTCCTGGTCTGCAGATTGAACCCAGAATTCCTTCCTGACTGGGGCATTAGCTCTGCCAACTGAGCTAAGAGGAACTTTAAAAACAACAGCACTGAGGCAAAATAATCGAAAAATTGAATATGCTTGTGCAATGATTAAGTGACCTCTGGGAGGGGGGGTGGGGGCGTAGGCCTCCTGAGCTGTACAAAGGTTTTCTCGGGTTGAATATGCTTGTGCAGTGATTAAATGACCTCTGGGAGGTGAGGGGGCTGTACGAAGGTTTTCTCGGGTGGATGCCAATTTTTCTCCTTCAGGATTCTACGTCCGCCTTGCCTGTTTCTGTACATTTAATTTGCTTGAATCTATTTTTAACTTTGCGGTGCTGAGAGCTGCTGACGAACAAAATTGCACAGTAGGACCGCGTGTACAGACTCCCTGAAGTAAAAGAAGAGCAATTGGATTGATGTGCCAACACTTCTTTCACCATTAGGTGATGCCTGTAACGAAGTGCCCATGCCCTGTGCAGTTGTAGCTGCTGTAATTAAGACTCTCACTATTGCACAATCGTTATGTGGGTAAGATGGACATGAGGAGGTGGGAGTGTGCTAAATGTTTTCTTATGCCTAAAGACAAATTACCATAACTTGAATGTGTGTAACTGCAGGTTGAAAATGTTAGTCACTGTACTATAATTGCACACTTTTCACTGCTTTGAAAGCAGTGACCCAGGTGTAGAGCTGTGTTTGTATTGCGGCTTTTGATGTGTTACGATAGGTACCGTGGAACGTTTTGTTTTGCAGGAGATGGTCGGGAAGTTTCGAGCAGATTTCTACAGCATCAATGGCCTAACATTCGAGTCTCGAAAAAGGTTTGTGTGCATTTCTTTCATGTCACGTAAGAAAAGTAGAGGAATTTGCATTAGCATACCGTGCATCTCGTTAGAGGTCGAGATGACAGTTGCAAAGACAGTGCAGTAGCGAAAGTGGAAGTTACACTGCTGGTCGCATGTATGGTCATCAGAAGTGACTGGGACGCACTAGAGTCACTAATCAATTGAAACGGCAATTGACCAGATAAGTTGTGAAGCTGTGGGCACTTGTTCATCTGTGATTTAATATGTGACTAGCTTGATTCGTACTTAAGTTCATGTTGCCATGTTGTGTGACTTTTGTGTTTTCATTTGCAGGAGGGAGCACCTCACCGAGGAAGATCTTCACAAGAACAGGGCAATAATCGAGAGCTTTACGAGAGGCAATGCGACGGTCCTAGAAAATGCAGAGGTGTGTCACCAGATCTAGGCCAATCACTGCATAGAATTGTGTTCTGCACTTGATCTCGTTGCCTCTAGGAGGATTGTTATTATACTGATTAGGAGCAGCAATGACCCAGCCGTCTATCCATTTATTATTGTGCCCAGTATTACAGGTGACCAGTTTGACCCTTACCTTGTTTCTGTGAACTGTTCATCTGCGTCGTTTTAACTATAACTGTTTTGGACATGCTTGGCTTGGGTTGTGACAATTATGAACGCGCTTTTAGCATCTGAAATATTTAAAGCTGCCCCTGTCAATTTCACGTGCTGATCGTAGGTGACGGCAGAGCATTGTGGTGGTAGTAGGATAATCTTGAAAGAGATGTTGGTGGAGGATATGGCTGTTTTATGTTGCCGTTAGTGACAGGGCGTTGCAGGTAAGTCACCAGGCCACCAGGCCTTCTCTCGCTCAACCCTGAGAGGAGGTCCGGTGAGCCGCAAAACATGCAAAAACAAAAACAGTTGGCACTGCCATCTTGAAGTTCTCGCACCATGACGTTATGGGTTCAAAACATGACGAATCTACGATGTCACACTGACATGCGAGTGATGGCGGTTTGGATTGAAGTTCGTAAAGTGGAAGTTTGGTGGTCATATTTTTTTTTCTCTAATAATCAACGTCTTATGCAATGTTACGGGAAATAGCTTTGAAAGAATACTTGTCTAAAATGATTTTTGTTCTTCAGCATCATTTTACTCCTTTGCCGCTGGATGTTTTTTTGAAGTGCAACAAATTGCACATTAGCAGGCTTTATATACAGATGCTATATATAAAAAGTTATTGACAATATGTTGCTAATGATGTTGCAAAATTTTAATCTTGAAAATTAAAAAATTTAGACATGGTACAGTCGAGTCTCTATAATTCGAACTTGAAGGGGCCCTGAAAGTTTGTTCGAATTAAAAGAAGTTTGAATTAAAGGAAGCTAATTGAATGGAGGACTTGTCGTGCACTGAGTTAACATATGAGCTGGAAGTATTTACAAATTACAATCAGTTATTATGCGTATCAGTGCTCATACTGTGATAAGAGACTGCGGGTGCACACGTGTATAATTAAAGGAAACATACCATGTCCCGTAACAATTGCCCCTTCTAATTTTTGGTATGCGTCACCGCGTAACACTTCTGTATTGGGGCGAAGCTGATTTTCGGGAACCGACATTATGCAACATGCCATGCTTTCCACACCTCAAAACCATTGGCGAGGCTTACAAAGGTGGAGTAGGAGCCATTGCTAACAGTGGCGAATTGTTTCAATGAAAAACACGGCGCTCAACAGCAAGGCGCTTGGTAGCGAACGTTGAAGTAGCTAGGCCTAGCCTTGCCGCTGTGTTGCTACGAGAGTGCATGCGAGAGTGCCAGCTCAAGGTGGTGGGGTAATCAAAATGGCGGTGGTGGTGGCTTCGATTAATGCCGCTTCGCACCTGCAGTCATGGCAGAAAGTCTGGAGAATCGAACGGCGAAGGTTTTTGGCGTCCGAAATTTCAGACTTTCCTATACATTGACTCCATGGGACACATGGTGGTGCCGTGAAAGCACCTGAATTATTGGGAATGTCTGAGAAATTGGGGCTCGGGAAAATCGGTCGTTGACTGTACAGGATACCCGTCACTAACAGAATTAATCAGTAATACGAGCCTGCACATGCCTGCGCACAAGTTTCTGCCACGCTCTTTTTTCTTTGCACGCGGTGTTGAGCGTTCTCTCCTAAGCTCGATGGCGGGGTAAGAGGAATGCTTGTCGGAGGCACTGCCGCATGATTTGGTGCGCTACTGAGAGCATTGTCACAGTGCAGTATGTTTGAATTAACCATCGCAAATGCTTGCGTGTTCGAATTATCATGCGTTTTCGCCCATTGGAAGTGCATGCTCCAAGGAAAGCAGCAGATGCCGCGCATGTCGAAGTATAGAAGGGATGGCATTTTGGCTGGCGCAATGCAAGCAGCATAGCGTGACTGGCTGTAATCGACGCTCGCTCATGTGCCGATAACGTCGGACTATAATTACGCCTTTAGAGTGTCCATATAGTTGCTATTGCAATAAAATGTTGCTGGAGCCCACGTTCTGACAAGGAAACTTGTCTTTATCAGGGCAGCAACTTCCTTCCTTAGCAGTGTTTTTATTTATGCACAAGGAGGAGGAGGAGTATAAGGCAGTACTCCAAGGAAACCTTGTGGGGACTATTTAAGTCTAAGAATTGATATGGATTTCAGTGCAGCTGTTGAATTGTGCCACAGTTTATTTTTTTATTTAATACCCGTAGGGGGGGCATAGTGCATTGCGCTGATAAGCCCTGCGCCATCGTTTCAAGTGCCGACCACAGCAGCCTCATTTTGATGGCGTCGAAATGCAAATACGGCCGTTTACCGTACATGGGGTGCACGCTAAAGAACCCTAGGTGGGAAACATGAATTTGGAGTCCCCTACTATGGTGTGCCTCAGTCATATAGAATTATTTTTTTTCACATAAAACCCCAGAAATTGATTTTAATTTTAGTAAATTACTGACGAACTCTTCCTTGTGATGCCACCTGCAGCCGCAGCGGAGAAAGTCACTACCTCCGCCTCCACAAAGAGACGTCACGTTTGAAGATTACATCTCGGCTACACCGGGAAACCCGCCCATTCTGGGGCGAACACCAGTCAGCAAGACAACTACCAAAGTTTTCAAGGCCACCTTGGCCATGGTGAGTGTGTAAAAAGAAATGTTACTTTGCCAACATTAGATTCTAAAAATTTTCTGTGTGAATGAAAGCAGATGAGCTTCCCTGAAAAGGGATTTAATAAAAATGTGTTCTGCAGATGAAAAGAATGAAATGGGATATTTTGATGCTTTTTCTTTGCTCGTTGTAAAGTAGGAAACGCCGAGGAGCATTATCGAAGTGTTGCATCTCCAGTTGATGGATGGAGTCTAGGAATAGTGCGAGCCCAGTTGGATTGAAATTCATGGGTTTCCAATTCCATTATGTCAGCTAAAGTGTTGCCAACAAAATACAAGGAAACCCAGTGCAAGGCTCGGTGTAAGGCAGCTTAATAAACTGTCTGTAATCAGACTGCCATCTGAACAATCCGCAGGTAAATTTAATGGCGTCTTCATAGCGCTTCCACTCAAAAGTGTTCCACTCCACCCCCTTCCCCAGCTGATTTTGTTCCTTAACTGTAATCACCATATATCTCTCATGCAATTCCTTTCTATAGCATTCTGCGCTTACTCCTTTTTGGTCAAGAACACTGTGTCTTGCTCATACTTGCATGCTGTTCATGACTTCAAAGTACCATGCTAAGCCCACACCACTCATAGAGTTGTCTGCGTGCGCAAGTTTTTCGTTTACTTGCCTTCGCATGTGCGGATAGTGCGACACAGTTTGTGCGCGTCGAAGCGCGTTGTAAGCTTGGATATCTGTTCAAGGCAAATATGGCTGCTTGGGCTGGCTCGGGTTGCCATTAGCCTGGAGCCACGTCACCCAGGTCACCCAGTAAGAGCATGTGGTTATCCAAGTGTCACTACGATGAGAGGGCTGGTCGTGGTACCTCGCGGCAGCCATGGCATCTACGCCATGCAGCAGATGCAACTACATGGAACTGTAATGCATATAGGCCATTGTTTGCTATGTGCATGGCCGAGCTGGGATGCATGCTCGCACTCGTGTGCTCCAGTCTGGCCATGCTGCTTGGTGCGGGCTTGGTTTGTTCTGTACCAGCTTGACCAATGGATAGTAGGTAAATCCATATTGCGGATTTTGAACCACTGTTAATTTTTCAACATGAAGCAATGTCTGCCAAGGCATCTAGCCAGGAGCGAACGCGTACTGGTGCATGTCTCTTGTAGGTGCAAACTGTAGGTGCAAACTGCGTTTCCGCAAGGTGCGGCAAGTGCAAGACACGTAGAGGTGGCAGCGTATGTGTAGTATGGGCTTTCAAGGGGCATTGACCGAAAATTATCGTCGTGCTTTTATTTCTTTATCGGACAGCTGTCAAACCATTAGTTAATACTGTTGTGCATCAATTCATCGAGAGTGCAACATAATTGGTTACGTTACATTTTATTGTGACCAGTTCAAAATGTGCACCAAGAGCAGCATGGCTTTAGTTGAGAAAAAGGAGTCTATTCATGTCACCAAAACTTGATGTGGCAGTCTTGTGGTACCACACCCCGCTGATTGGTGTCTGGTATACTGTGACCGTGCCACTGAAAACTGAGTCTTGATTCTGCACTGAATGGGATGAGACGGGAGAACAAGTTCCCATAGATTTCCAAGAGAAGCGCTTAATTCAAAGAGTCAGTTTGGCATCTTTTGCAACACTCACTGTATGGCATTGTACTCCTCAGTTTGCCTTACTGCAGGACTGCCCCCTCCACTTTCGTTGATGGGAATAATCTCTTTAATGCAGTTAACATTCTTTGCCTACTTCAGCTATTTTGAGCCTGCCTACCTATCTGTCTAGCCCATTAGACCGACCAAGTGACCCAGGTTGTCTGCCACCTTAGGCCTTGGTCGTGATGCCATTGTGGTGGTTCTATTGTCGTCATTCTGGCTTTATGATCTGATTCTCGTTGTGTCATTGTCAAGCCTTCTACACCAACCCAGTAACCTAATTTATCTAACAGCTTGGGCCACAAGCTACTTGGTCGTGATGCTGTCGTGGTCATTGCACCGTCATTCCAGCTTTTTTATCCCACTCTTGTCAGGCTGTCATCACACCATCGTCGTCATACAGCCGTCATGCACTCATCGCTGTCGGGATGCCATCATAGTTGTTCCATTGTCGTCGCTCTAGCTTCGTCATCGAACTCTCGCCATGCAGTTATCGTCATGCTATCATTTTCACGCTGTGTTCGCAATGCAGACATCGCACTGTTGTCGTCATACAGTCGACGCCCCGTGTCCCCACATGTGTGTGTCATGCCATCGTCATCATGGAGTTTTCATCATACCATCATCGTGATGCCGTCGCAGCCGTTCCATCGTCGTCGTTCTACCTTTGTCATCTGACTCATCATGCCATCATCGTCGTACCATAGTAGTCATGGAGTCGTCGTCACACCGTTGTTTTATGAGTGACATTACTCCAGGGTTATGAGAAGAGGGTTAACTGAGGGGCCCGATTTTTATTAATAATATAAAAAGCCAACAAACAAAGACACCAAGGACATTACAGGGGAAATTACTTCTGACTAATTGAAATAAAGAAATTATAGATTAATGGATAAATGAAGTGGGTAAAAGAAGAACTTGCCGCAGATAGAGAACGATCCGACGTCTTTCAGATAACGCGTGCGATGCTCTGCCATTTTAGCTACTGCGGCGCCATTTCCCCATCCACATTGTAGGGTATTTATGTGTTGCTACTAGAACTAACCCTGGGAGTGATAGCCAGCACCACCGCTCACAAACCTTGGTGGTGGATGTGGAAGATCCTTTCTGCCACAGGTGTCACGAGTAGGTCACATACTTCGCTAGGTTATGACGTACTTCGCATACTTTACTTGGTTATGATGTGCTGCCATTGGCAGCAAAGAAACTTCTATTCATGCCAAGGCCACCCGTAGCACATCTTGACCCAGCACTACAGATAAGCGCAAGACAGTTTACAATGGCGTGGAATTTCTTTCTACTCTTCTCTGCACAGGTGATAAAGACAGTCTGCATAAACCTAACAGATATATGATGCATAATCTTGTAGTTGCCCAGCTAGGCTGAGAGTGATTGGTCCCGGAAGAGGTGCATGACTCTAGACGAACTGGTGAAGTACATTCCTGGGGCTTCTCATTGGACCATCCTTAGAAGATGCCGAAAAGGCGGAACTGCAAAATGGGTTACGAGGACCGCAATGTTGAACAAAAACCAGATGTTTTGTGGGAAATGCGCAGAGCGCACCTATGCTTCACAACATCCAGGAACTGCTTCATCACATGGCATGAGCGATGAACTGGTTTTAGTTTATCTTTTGTTTCGAAGAACAGCAGTGTACTAAGCATTATTCAAACACTGTTCCTCTGTTATTTATCTTTGAAATGTATATTCTGAATTTCCTTTGATATTAATATTTTTGTAGATATCATGTTTTTTATTGTTGTTTTAATCAACTGGCAACAAAAATGACACTTTCTAGAATTTGTTTTTTACCTAATACATTTTTTTTGTTTAGCTACATATGTCTTTGGAAAGAGCATTTCATTGTGCATAGTATACTATGCTGCAATGTGTGCTTGAATATTATTTGTAATGGTAAATAATGTTTTTCCTAGACCTATAAAAAAAACAATCATTTCCACATGTCAGTGAAATAGTGGAACAAAACACTAGGTAACGAAACACTGGAAAGGGATGGTGTTACAGAGGGTTGAAACAGAACTGCATGTATTTTTTTTTAATGCAAAAGCAGTCTGTGGCAGCGAAACAGCGCCTAAATTCCCATTGTCTGCTGTACCTTCTGCTCCGCTGGCTTGCCAGGTGTTGTGTGAGGGGAGAGGGCATTGCTGCGATGCCATGTCACCCTTGTTCTTGCTCTCGAAAGTCGGTGCGGGGTCTGTATCTCCCTCTCTCACCCATACTGCACTTAGCTGCCTTGCTTAGCAGCCGGCCTTGGTGGCCACTGCTGCTTCCTTGGTCTCACGTCGCGCAGGACGTCAGTGGCATGAGCAGTTGTCACTGCAGACTGCTGCTGCTTACTGGCTCGGGCAGCACGTACTGCTATCGTACATTACTTGCAGTGCAAAACTCAAAAGAACCACACAGCGGCGCTCAATTGTAGATTAATGCTTTCGCATTCACAACTCGTAAGAAGTGCTTAGGTGTCCTCAGATTCGTGCACCTTGTAAGTTTTCTTTGCAAGCGAAGTTTGGCAATTTCACATCATACCGTGACCCTAATTTTCCATAGAATAAACTTTGGATATAATGGGCTTTTTTCGTTGGAGTATCACGGTTCGTTGCAACTAGCATTGAATTTACATGTAAAATTCAGAAAGGCTTTTATGAGACAATGCTGGACCCATTCAAATGAGATTGGTTGCATTTTACAGAGAAAGTAAAATTATAGTTAGTCTAGAAAGCAGAATTTTGATTTAATAGCTCAAATTTAGAAAACGTAGTGCCAGAAATTCATTACAAAAGAAATATGTATGAATGAAGTTTACAATTTCGTAACTCTGCGTCAAAAACAGATATTACAGTTCCTTAAACTGCATATGTTAGAGCATCTCGAACAGACAATTGTGATATACATGAATTTACAGCTTAAAGGAAGTAGTTGCAATGCCTACAAGGGTTTTCAAAAGTTGTACTCGAACATTAGTACTAGTATACTTTAGAGTGGTGCATAATACATAAATTTTGTACACTTTAGATATATAGCTAAGTAGATTTTATAGAATCATGATATTGTTATGGGCTGCCGAGTTACACAGTTGCAAACTTGATAATTTTTTCTGAAACCTTACAATCTTCAAGAATTTAATAATGAATTGATAGCATAAATTGAAAATCTGCCTCCCAGAGTTGCTGGGTTATAATTTTTTTTAAGTGCCACAAATGTCATGAAAATCAGTGCAGTGGTTTACGAGGAAAACGATTTTGCCTTTCCCATGTATTTAGAAAGGAGCTCCCCTCCTAAAGCTTGTCTTAGTAGTGGCTTTTCTTTATTCTTTTTGATTCCTTATACTATATATTCTTCATTTATTTGTCCTATTAGTCAGGGCTCTGGCAAGAACTTGTGATGTATATTTATTGATAATAAAGGTTTGATAATGATGATAGTAATGAATTTTTCTTTCTCATTTCAGAGTCAACATTTCCCCCTCACTGTAAATTCGTGAGTACCGATTGAGTTTCTCTAGGTTTGGCTGCGTTCTTGCTGCATTAATGACTATTGCATGATTCCGAGATGCTTCCTAATTCCATTTCCCCTTATTGTGACTGATAATTTTTGGCTATGGTTTGTGGAAGTGGCTGTTTATGAAAAATGTTGTATCCAGTGCATTGACTTGTCTATTTTTTTTCAAACACTTTTGGCAGCCTCCTAAATGTGCTGGAAGTGATAGCGCCATTCAAACACTTCAACAAGCTTCGGGAGTTTGTACAGATGAAGCTACCTCCTGGTTTTCCTGTTAAAATAGGTAATATTTCTTGTTTGTTTCATAGATGAATTAATGTTCCATGTTTACCTAATTCTATCTAAAGGGCCCTTGGAGCTAACACATACCCAGTTTTTATTGGTTCAAAGTAAGAATAATGTGCTGACCAAATCATACACACAGTCTGATTTTATAACAAAAGATAATATGCCTCTGATTTTCACACTTGGAAGAAGATGCAATCTGTGGTATTTACCATCCCGAAGTGTAAATTTATTCGTACTTAATGTCAATTGTTGCTACTGTCAGACAGCTCTTTAATATTGTCTATGGACCACAGCATACCTTACCAGTGTGGTTCAATGCTTTTGATAAATCCACATTTCTTGAACAATTCTGTAAACATTGCAAGCAGAATGGGGGCCTGTGCCTTGACTGATAATTTAGCCAGTTCATCTGGCACTGCTTTTAAATCTCTTGAATGACAAAAATATGTGAAGGGACTTTGTCCCCGCAATCTTCAGATGTAAAGTAGCTCCTCTTAGAATGAACATTAAAATTAAAAGTTGCACATCATCCTTGCCAACCTACGTGGAAAGTTCTGTTGCCATCTTACTATAGCTCTGATAGTAAGCTGTTGTGAACTCCGCAAATGATGTTTCTGCTTTGCATCTGATCGTAAGACACAGGCAGTATTCCAACATCTTTTTTTTTTTAAAGAAAAAAAAAGAAAAAGTGATCGTTAGAATCTGGCAAATGTGCTGACTTACAATGTTGTACAACCATTGTCCTTGAGGGCCGTAAAACTGGAATAAAGGTCAGTTCAGAATATTGTTTGACCCCTTGCATTGAGATGAATAAAATTGAAATAAAAAATATTCCTCAATTCAGTAACTACAGAGCATACTTTATTCAACCAATACACTCATTCATCATCCGAGGTGAAAACTACGCGTTAGCTGTTAGAATTGTTGTCCAGGCACGACCGCTAGTCATGTATGACATCCCACAGCACATCATCGGGGATACTCAAGGCACTTGTTATACAGGACTAGGCATTGCGTGTTGGCGATCGATGGCAACGATGCACGCTGGCGATCGCTGCGGGCACCCTTGCGTGACTGCCGGCCATTCACTCGTTTTGATAGTCTTAACACCCGTCACTAGCAGGTTCAGGTTTCTTGTGTCTTGTTTGCAGACTGCGGTGGCCAACGAGACATCCCATCCCCACCCTCAGTGGGTAGTTATTGTGCACAGTGCTTGCGAATAAATTCCACCGCAATGTCTTCAAGTTCAGTATGTACAGCGCTGCGGTCCCGGTCGGTGAAAGTCAACAGTTGCACCTACTGTGGATGCACCATTTGACTTCACGTTCATGGAAAAAAAAAAACACAGTACATATTGTATCTTTTTCAAGTACAGCACTAAAATTGAGTACAGACCTGCTAATTTTGTGTCCAAGACAGTAATAATGCATGTTGGCGCATCGCTTGTGAAATTTACATGTCTGCTATACAACAGCAAATATGACACTTTCTTTTTTTTTCCCCGTGTCTTGGTGGCCAGACGGCTAGTGAAGTCGTGCAAAAGACTGTTATTTAATCCAAAACAGCACTTTTCCACTTAGCTTTTTGAAGAAAAACTTGACAAGGTTCCTATGGTTTATGAAATTCGACTATTTAAGCAGATGACCTTGAGTACATCCTGTACCATGATGAAGTGCGAGTATTTCAGGCAGCAGCAAAAATATGTTAGCATGTGCAGCTGCATAGTTTTCATCTTAAAGTGTAAAGTAAGGTTTCTCATAGCAAAACCACCAGGTAAGAAAATACAACTGTGTCTCCTTTGTTGTCGACTGTACAGGGCCACGTACATAATGTGAAGCTTGTTGTGCATAGAAGTCTTGTTCACTGATATCTTTCCGAACTGTTTATGTGCAGATATACCAATTCTACCTACGGTGACTGCCCGGATCACGTTCCAGGATTTCGAGTTTCGGGACAACATAGATGATGCACTTTTTGAGATCCCCACAAATTACGCGGAGGACCGCAACCGATTCCCAGACTTATGATGCCTGGACGACTTGCTTTTGGTGACTTTCGAAGAACGCCACCGCGTTGTCATGACGCGGCGACCTCGTCTGACCCCTTCCTCCCGCGTCGTCCGCCATCGCCATCGTCCCATGTGCGTCGAAGTTGTCGCACTGGACATTCCTGTCACACTCGGTCATGGCAGCACGTTCTCCTCAACGTTGTCTGTCGTCGTCGATGTGTGATGCCTCCCCCTTTCCGGCTGCCCTCAACATTCCCATCGTGCTCGCAGAAGCAGTTTCTAGATTTGTGTCGGTGCTGATGTGCGATGCCCCCAACACCACACCACCCTGTCCTTCTCCCATGAGGTTAAGTCAACTTGCCCTGGACATTCCCATCACATTAACTTGCAGCCGCACTTATCTCCTCAACATTGTTTGTCATCTTTGACATGTGGTCCCTCGGCCTTCCATCAGAGAGCAAGGTGAACTCATCCTCTGTATATTCCCATCACACTTGATCACAACAGCTTCTTTTTTTTTTTTTTTTTCTTGACCTTGTCCATAATTCTTATGTGTGTCAACACTACTCCCCCTCCCGCCAGCCTCATCCCCACTTTTCAGAGGCTGAGGTCACCTGTCCGTACCCATCGTTTCCAACACTCCTGCGCCCCTCCAAAGGTGCGTAAAGACTCCTTTAGTTGTCCTCATCGTCTGTCAAACACATACCATGTGGATTGCTAGAGAGTGCTGCCTGGCGTGTCTCTCTCGTCAACCCTTGTTCCTGCCTTGATGGGCTTTCCGGACAAACAAATGGCATTGCGTGCTGTGTGAATCGTTGGCGATGTCATGACGACTCTATGCGGAGCCCTGCAGGGCATGGCTCTCCAAGTTTATTCTCATGCTTTCTTTTTTTTTTTTTTTTTTTTTTACGAATGGCCTCGTGTATGGGGTTATTCTTGCAGTGCACATATTGCTGCGTTTGTCCTTGCTCTGACAAGAACACAGCTTTGTCGATAGCACCTACGTACGATGCATGACTTCTGCAAGCTTTGATGACAGATTGTGTTTTTATAACAAGGTGGCTTTCTTTTTTTTATTATTGCATTTATCGCTGCTCAATCGTAATGGCTAACACGGAAATGTTGGGCTTTCTGGTTCATCTAGGTTTTAGAAATGACTGAAACGACTCAACTCTGACTAGCCCTGCATTTCTACGCCGACAGTGGACCAACCCTATTAAAAGAAAAAAAAAAAACCTGTGCGCATTCTCATGGCTCCTGTGTCTTCTGAACTATTCTCACGGAAAACATCGAGAGTCCTGCCATTTACGTGTGGGTAATGCGGAGAATGTGGAA
This sequence comes from Dermacentor andersoni, assembly GCF_023375885.2. Lineage (NCBI taxonomy): Eukaryota > Metazoa > Arthropoda > Arachnida > Ixodida > Ixodidae > Dermacentor > Dermacentor andersoni. Next base: position 86,122,296 of record NC_092824.1, on the reverse strand, counting down.
TTATGAGAATCCGTACGAATCCTTTTCAGTAGGGGAATGCAGGCAATATTCCTCAGCTTTTTTTCTTTCCAGGCTAGCCACTTGTTTTGAAAAATGGCTATCAGATCTGTAGACTTCCGTCTTGTCAAGTTTGCAAGCTTCTATTTTTAACCTAAAGTGATGAGTGTAACTATAGTGCCAACCATCATCATGTCATACATAAAAAGCTGAGACGACAAAGTAATTACCTCAGTGGTTTACTCTTAAAGGCGGTAAGACACGTTGCGTTATAGCCATTGTACAATGTTGCAGAATGCCGAAACCATTACCAAAGCCAGGATGTTGTTTGAAAGCATGCTCCTACTGTATGTAAGCTGGTGACCTGCGAGAGCACTTTGAATTTAAGCGAAGTGGTTTGTCGTAAGCGCTCTGCATCAAACTTTGCACCTACGCGCTAACAAGTGACAGTTTACAGACGAAAGTCGTGAACAAATCTTTTATCGCTGCCTTGGTTGCAGCCTCACTTTGTTCTTGTTTGTTGCTGTGACACCTTCATCACCTTGAGCACTGTCGTACCTTACCAGTACATTTACCACATTGCTAATCTGGATGTTGCAAAACAGGTTACTGTAAACAGAGTGTTACAAGAATGGTGCAGCATAAATGCATACGTGTAAATGTTCTTTCAACTTAACAGTTGGCTTGCGAAGCATTTTGTCTCATAGATGATTGTGCGAGTGGCTCATTTGTTACACAACTGTGAACAGGTGTTAAGTGTGGCTGGCAATGTTATGTCGGTTGTGTGCTTAAGCATAAGTTGCTGCTAAACTCTGACAACAGGTGTGGAGTCTGTTCCTACATTGTGCGATGTGCTCCGCTAAAGCAAGGGGGGATGTGTACTCGTTTGCGTCTGATGTGCTGCACCTTCGAGGCCGTGGCGTATGGCTATCTCCCTTGGCAAGCGTACATGGCATGGCTACCGAGAGATAACTGCACTCCCTCATTTCTTGTCAAGTACATCATAGACATGGTGCTAATGAAACTTTGCGTTGCATTGGATTTCTTGAAAGCTGGCCTTGTTGCCGAAATTCATATTCTTGAAAACTCCTTGATCTTCAGCCACAGTAATGCTTGCTTGTGTGTGCATGTGTGCGTGTGGTATCTCAGCAGTCTCTCTGCTTTATCTTGTGTGAGGCAAAGTTCCGAAGTTTGCGTCATGATAAAACGTGTGCCATGCGTTTGTACACTTGTACTTACAGTTTTGCAGCTCCAGCTGCTACATGTAGCTGCTGATCATTGAGCATTGTTTGTGACTACTGTGCAAATTCTACTCCGACTTGAGTAGCCCACTTGAGGCTACTTTTTGCCCGTTGTTTTTGTTTTATTTCATGAGGGAAGCTTTAGGGAATACTTCCTTCTGACCTACTATGCGACATACCTTTTACGTATTTGCTAACGCTGCATTTCAGCTGATGTAAAAGCTGTTGCAGTATTTCGTGAGGCGAGCTTGTGTTGCAGCTTTTATCTGAAAACATTTACTAGTGTTCCGGGCCTGCAATTTGCAACATTCGTGGTGCCTCGAGCTCCGGGCCCGTACTTTGCAATGTTCCACTTCATTTACCATTCTTTCTTTCTTATCAGGCGTCGTGGTGAGTGGCCTGTCCCAGCGATAATGCTGGCTTCCAACCCGCGTTGGAGCCAACAACAAAACGCAGAAAGAATGAAAAATGAATTGATTATTTGAAATTGCGGCCCCTGGCTTTATATTTGAATGATCTCTCTTCTGCATTTTCTGTACGCTCTTATCACTTGTCTTGTTTCTCTCTATATATATTTATTTTATTTCTTGCATTTCGAGCTAATTTTGCAGGCAATGTTGAGAGAGGCAGCCAAAATATTGGGGTGATGGCTATAACATTATCAATGTTTGGGCTTTTCATGGACCACTTTGTTAATAAGACACTATCAAGGAGTCAGGGTGCACATTAATCCATTTACAAGTTACTGTGCACACTATAATTGGCACCTATGTTAGTGGGCTACAGATGTGTGTCTGTCTACCTGTGTGCGATGATTACAGAATATTTTTTGGTTCTGGTTAGAGACCTTTGAGACCATTGCACATTGCATCGTATTCCTAGGAAAATGCCGTTGATGAATGGGGTACTGCGTCTGTCACACTCGGTAATTTGTTGCATCAAATGGGTGATCTTTCTTCACTAACCCGCCTGCGAAACGTGTTAAGTCTGTTGGCCCGATTGAACAGGTGTCTAGAATTCTTGAACTAGAATTATAATTCTAGTCTTTGACATGGCTAGAATTTGAATTCTTTGCTGCAGAGTTTTTTGAAGTCCGGGAAATGCTGGCATTACGTATGCTTGCAGTTGCGTGCACTTTCACTGCTGATTTCAAATTGACTTTTCTCCCATCAATGATATAATAGCTGCGGCCCCTCTCGACAAGTGTGAGGATTTATGTTTTGTTAATCCTGACAATTGTGCAACTGAAGAGAATAATAATACGGAGCAATGTGGTTTTAGGAGCACAGCTTGTGGTTTTTGTAGTCGTTTAGCGTGATGACTTCTTAGTCTTAAAGGAGTACTGACGTTACACATTCAACTCGTATTGTGTGCATGTCAGTTGAAGAAGAAAAGAAAACCAGAAGCATCGGAGCACCTTTTGCCCTCGCCTCTCACACATGCACAACACTCACTGCCTTTACTTTCACGCACAATACAGGTACTGTAGCCTAAATGATTGACCTGTTACAATTACGATTTGGAAAATTTGGGATTCTTGTTCAGTCAAAGAAATCTTGAAACATTGGTTGGCTTGTGATGTTCGCAATGTGTTTGGTGTTTGTTAAACAGAACCATGATTTTTAGTCTATTTTTGTTAAACAGTAGCATTTCAACAGGAAGTACTCGGGGCAACGCATTACTTAGTCCTTTTTCATGAATGTGCTTGAAATAGTAGGCCAGAATGTTTGCTAAATTCGAGTTAATTGAAATATGGAAGATTTGACTGAGAAAAGAAGATGGGGTCTTCTTTCTTTGGGAGAAGAGGAGGGAGGACAGGTTTTAAGCAAGATGTTATGCCAACTAAACAAGGAACTGTGTCAGCTCAAGGAATTCATCTGAAATGCTGTGCAGTGCTTTGGGCTTTACTAAATGGCTTATACCTAAATGTATCCCTCACTGATTTCACGTTTAACTTGGTGTGATGCTGCCTGCAAAATTTGCCGGGCTTGTTTTCATTTTCTTGTCCTTACATTTTAATACTTTAATTTTTTTTTCAAATTTTATTTTTCTTTGATAATAATCTGTTTGTCTTGGCTCAAACTTTGAATGCATGTGCTGCGTGTACACCGCCTTTTTAAAAACATTGCGTTAGCGTGCATTTGTGGGGTGTGACTTATGAATCGTGAAAACAGATATTTCTTGTGTAGTGCTAAATGCCGACATATCTTTTCCATAATTCGTGGATGGTGTAAACACAAGTCGTCACTGTTACCTGGAATACAGTGTAAAGTAATGGCACAGGGTAAATTCCATAGGATTTAATAATTGCTCGCAGTAAGCATTGCACCAAGACAAAGCTCAGTGGAATTTGGTTGCACCGAAACTGAAGAAATGAATGAAAAAATTTTTCAATGTTAATGTGCTGCAGATAGGAGTGATTTAGTATTTGCGAGAACTTGTGCACGAGAAGGCATTATCTGTGTGTCGTCACAACCTTTCTATTGCTGCGTTGACTTGCACTACGGCACGATTCCAGCAAGCATGCTATCCTTATTGGCCATACAGGATTTTAGTAGCTTGGACCCTTTAAAGAGTTAATGTGTACATAATCTTTTTTCATTGGTTTGTTTTTGTTTTATTTGTCAGAGGTGAAATTGAAAAGTCTGAAAACGCTTCAAAGCCATGTAATGAGTGAGAGAAAGTATATCTTTTTAAATTTTTCGGTTCAGGAAGGAGAAAGCTGGAAAATTGACGTGTTGGGTGTCTCCGACGGCAGGCAAGGTTACAGTGTGGTGTAAACAGAATAAGCACTTGTGCAGTTAGTCCCAAAAGTTTCTGGCACGCGAGTTTTCAAGACGGATATGAATTTCAACTTTAATTAGGCACAAACATGTAATTTGGTGAATAAATGTGTAGGTAGCAGCCACTGCAGTGTAGGTAGTTGTTGCTGTGTGTAGGTAGTGCTACACATTCAGGCTTTTGAATTCAAGGCCGTGTGTCCAGGCATCATGGGAATGCACCTTTTATTCAAATACTGTGTCCCGTAAGCTTTTTTTGTCGACTGTACATCAGAAGAAGTTGCTCGTATTTGCTGTTCGATAAAACACATCTTTATTGCTGCAGAGATGAACGCAAAGTAAGAAACTCCCCATGTCACTGTTTATGTTGCGGACAGTGTCTGTTGGTATGAAAAGTTAACAGGATCTCTGAAAAAATTTGATAACCATGCAGCCTGAGTAGAGTGGCTTGAAGCTGAGAAGTTGCAGTTCACAGCACAACTTGCGACCGACTCAGTATTGTTCTAATTAAAGAATGCAAGCCCAAAATAATAATAAGTTTATTTCACCACCACAATATACATGGTGGCAGGTTGCCCATAGTAAAAGCTACCCCTTGGACAGCTTGACTTGGCCATGGATGCCTGGCCATGAACTTTGGCTGCAAAAACACTGGGTGACACTTTCAAATTACCGTATGTATGTCTGATGCAATAGTACATATGATCGCAACAGGTAGTTCTCATATAAAAAAAATAAATCACACACATAAAGCAACGAAGGGAACAATGCAGTAATTTGCTTTACAGATACGATGGAATGCCAGTCAGTAAAAAAATATTAGAACAGCTTCTTGTACGAGGTGGGTTCTAGGGCAATATTGTTGTAACAAAGGGCATTTAGAAGATGTTTGGTAGTATGTTTTGAAGTGCTTGGCAGCCATGTGTTCTGTATGTTCTAATATGCCACTGATCGACATTTTGAGTGTTGTGTACTTTGTAGCTTTGTTCAGTGTTAGTTCATGAAAAAAAAGGATGTATTAGCACTCTTGCCCTTCAAAGCATGGCATAAACAAAAGTTGTACAGTTTAGTGATCGGAAGTATCTTATGTTTAGGAAAAAGCTGTTGTGTATGGAATGTTTTAGGAACATTTTCTTCTATTCTCAGAAAGATTTTTGCAATATGAGCAACTTCTTGCTGTTTTCTTCTGACATTTTCCCCCACACTAAATTACTGCAATTGAGGCGAGAACTAAAGAGCAAATGATATATTGCCGGCATTGTTCTTGGTGGCAGTAGTTGATATCGACAAAGTAAACCAATATTTACGACAGTTTGCTGGCAATAAAGTAGGTATACCCATCCCAGGTCATTCTTTCATTGAATACAGCACGCAATGTTTTAAATGTAGGTACTACACTTAAATAAACACTGTTGAAGCAAATGTGTTTTGTCAGTATAACTGGCTTATTTCTTGATCTAAAAATAGGTGATTTTGTTCTCATGACATTAACCTGTCAACAATTTTTTTTTTTGTCCATTCGTATAAATTGGAGAGGGTGCAATTCACAGTAGCTACTCAAGCATTTGCTTCAATTCCTGAAGAAGACGTACTTGTATCGTCAGCATAAATTATATGCTTTGCAGGGGTAAATATGTGCACAATATCATTAACACAAATATTAAAAAGAAAAGGACCCGGTATGCTCCCCTGAGGAACACTGCGGTGAAGTGGTTTCATTTCCAATATATTCCCTTTATTACTGACAGCTTGTCTGGGATTTGAGGTGAAATTGAGCCAAAATAGTTTTTTTTTTCACAGAACCCGTGCCCCATAAACTTTTGATGCCAGCTTTATGTGTACTGAGGAAAGAAAAATTTGCAAGTCTTTTTGCCTATACGTTAAAACACCGCTGATCTGGCAAACAACGGAGCAGGCCACACGCTATTTGGGTACCGCCGTCGTTGTGCGCCTTGTGTAAGAAACTCTACTTTGGTAATGACTCCCGTGCAAACTACATGACCAAGAGAAACTAAATGCAAAGGCACTGCTCTAAAGACTTTGGAACTTGTGTTTAGTCCGCATTTCTTTATGTTCTACAATATTGCTAAAATGCCCAAGAAAGCACAGTGCGCCGTGTGTGTTTGTGGGTTAGAGCATGAGCATTGCTGCAGCATTCACATCAAGAGTAAATAATTGTCGGGAGCATGGAATGGCTTGCAAGAAACTGCTTTGCTCACTGTAGCACAATGTGTCTTTGTGGGGGCTTCTTTCCACATTGTTCACGCGTCATCGCCGCACTTTTGTGTTTCTTGCATTTGGTGATTGTTTTGTTTAATTCTAGCAGCTCGCAGACTGTTCTGGTGTCAGCGTGTACCACAAAACTTCTCATTGTCATTTTCACTTGGTGTCTACGTGAAATTAGGCAGTAGTACTGCATGGTATTGCTTATGCTAACGGCTCCCACTGTGTCTCGCCGAAAACTGTATGAGCTGATATTCAAAACAGCCTTTTCTTTTGTGCACATATGTCGTGTAACTGCCAGCTTGCTCTGTGTTGGTGTTATGTCGGCACAATGTTTGAAATTAACAGGACACTCGGGGGAGGCGGAGGGGAGGATGCGTGGGAGAGTTTTAACGCACTGCTATCACATCAGCTATGTGCACTAGCATAGCACATACTAGCTCAGCCATGCCAAGGGGCACGCACAATGTGGCACAACTGTTGCATGCAAAGATGGTAGGTGGTCAAAGTTGTAGTAGTAATGATAGCAGCTAGCTAAAGCTTTCTCTTAAATCCGTTTAAGCTGGTAAATTATTCTTTGAAATATTTATTTACATTTCTCTGGTGGAAAACAGTTTATATTTTAGCAGACAGAAGAAAGCCAAACTTCCCCTTATTGAACTTGGGTGGGGGGGAGGGGGTAGAGTCATCAAGCCCACATCGTCAAGTGGGTGTCATGGATTTCATGCAATTTTCATGTATGTGGGACATTTTTACACAGGGGAATTTGTTAGCACTTGCTAAGTTATTTGTATAGAATGCAATCTAATCATTCTTTGTTGATAATAGACTAATGCTGAGTAGGCTGTCAGACTCCTTGCACGGGTAGATGGTGTGTGAACTTCGAGATGGTGCCAGCACTGTGTTCCTTTTGCATTTCTTGTTTATTTGTTATTATTATTAATATTATTATATTTTTTTTTGGTTTAAGAAGCTTTCACTCAAAGGATGACTAAAATTGCCGTTATAGCAAAAGTAGGGTTGACTAATCCAGCTTAATTTGATCAGCCTGTTTGGTGGCCCTTAAACAACTGTTGTGCCATTGCACATCTGCTATGTATTGTGCATATGTTGTTTTGGTGAATGGCATTGCGTCGTCTGCTTCGATGCATCCTACATGACATAGCTCACTCACGATTCGCTCCCTCTTTACATGCACCTGTATAGCCAAACTTCTTTTTTATTGTTCCCGAGTTTGGCAAGGAGCCTTCAAGCAGCAATGTGAGCGGTGTATGTTGGTACGGCTTCACCAGTCATTTTGATTTTAATGTGTGTGTGTGTGCGTGTTGTTTGTACGTGTGTGAACCATTATTGTACAAAGGTGTAATATATTCCAGAGACCATATGCAAATACCTTCCGCCAAGCATCAAAGAATGAAGGGAAGCCTATAGAGTCAGAGCGAAACATTATTTTATGCCTATAATAGCTAAAGGAAAACTATACTCAAGTGAACATTTCAAAGTCGAAACCTCCCCACCCCCCATAGTGCTGTGTAAGGTGGTGGCGTGTTGTTCCCTGCATGCGTGTTTCCCGGTTTCTGCCTGGTGGGGGCATGGAGACATGGTTGTGAGGTATGTGTGGTTACCAAGGTGGTTGCAGCATACCACATGATGGTATGGGGCGCATTTAGACCTGAAGTTTGTTAACTTCAAATCTCCACTGTTACATGTGTCTCCAGTTTGTAGTTTTTCTGACAGACCAATTGGTGTTCGCAGTTGACGTGGCATGACGATAATTGTTACACCGTGTGACACTGAATGTGCGCTCTGCCTAGATCTGAAGTGTGAGCTTCCCATTGGTGCTCAAGGCCTCTGGTTTTCAGTTGTTCTGAATCAGTGTAATTCGCTTTTAAAGGATTGACAATATCGTCACACCATGCGACACACTGAAGCAATGAATGTGCACTTTGTTGGCATTGTTTAACAAACTGTGCTGATAAGCTTAAGAGGAAGCTTTAGCTCGGGTGCTCCTATCTAAATACATGTAAAAGGAGAATTCGTTTTCCTCGGCAACCACTGCACCAAATTTGACGGGGTTTGCTGCATTTAAAAGAAAAGCTTAAAATCTAGTGACTGTTGGTTTTGAATTTTCGATTTAGGTCGTCAAATTTTTATAAAAATTTAGCGAAAATCGCAAATTTTCAGAAAACGAAACTATCAAGTTTACAACTCTGTAACTCAGCAAGGAAAAATGATATCGCAATTCTGTGAATTGTACCTGATAGCACATCTAAAGCGGACAAAATTGATATGTTACACATGAACCTCAAAAATTGGAGTATTGTGTAATTACAACTTTTGCTGAACCTTTGTAAACAACGTAACAAATTCACGTAAGATGTAAACTGACATATCAAATTTGTCCGCTTTGAATGGTCTAATGGATGCCATTTACAGAATCGCGATATCTGTTCTTGATGCAGAGCTATTAGCTTGTAAACTTCGTGCTTCTATTTCTTTCAAACGTCTGGATTTTTGAAAATCATTTTAACAAAATTCAAGCCCTAAATCAAAATTCCGCTCCCAACAGTCACTAGAATTTAACTTTCTCTCTCAAATGCAACAAATTTCATTAAAATCGGTCCAGGGGTTATCTCAGAAAAACGTTTTTGCGTTTGGACATGTATTTGAATAGGCCGCGTCGGAGTTGGGCCCGAGCTAAAGCTTCCTCCTAAGAGGATGCTTGAACAGTGTTACGTAAAAGGGATCATTTCATCCTTTAGGTACTGGCCTCTTACAGTAAATAAATAAGTAAAAGGAAGAAAGGGAAGGATAGAGGTACTAGCACTGGGTAGAGCACCTCTTGACAATGGAACCTCAAGGCTGTGCGATTGGTACAGTATGGTTTAACCTTGCCCATCCCCTGTCAAAGCAGGAACTGGAAACACGCTGCCTCCAAATACAGATTTAAACAGGGCAGGATAATATATAGTGTAACTATTTTGACTATTTTTTGATGACATGAACTTAGATGTTTATTTTAGTATTATCCACATTTAGACAAAATGTAGTAGCCCCTTCCTGTAAAGCATTTTTTTACTGATGTGGAAGCTGTTTTTCTGTTGCAGTAAATGCATAGCTTTAAATTTATAGACCCACCATCCCTTTGCAGTAAAAAAAAAAAAAAAAAAGAAACATTGCATCATCACATTGGTTGTTTTGTGCAAACTGTATCTCATCTGTTTTGCCTGTTTGAATTGTGATTTAAGGGGCTTTTGTCTATATGGAATACTGTGCTTGTTTGTAGCAAGCAGAATGAGAGAGAAAAGGAGGAGTTGATTTTGTTAATTGTGTATGACTAAATATTGGTCAAAAAATGGAAAGGAAGATGTTTGGTCAATGCAATAAATATATAATAATAAAAAAGTGACCTGTCATTTATTAGAGTTGCCTTTGCCGTATCGAGTATTGACTGCATTGTAAGAACTAGCCCACGAGAAGCTTATTCAAGCTTATTGTAGTGTCGGTGGACTTGTGTAAGAAGGGAGTGAAAGTGTCCTTTGGTTAGAAACGTTTAGCAGGTGTTTTTTCACTCTGAAAAAATGGCGCTCCTCCAAAGCAGGGCGAAGCTTAAAACAGATACATACACTGGGCGAGCATCCGTTTCCTTGCTCACTCCTCTTTTTGAGCATTGTTTTCTACAATGCTGCTAAATGTCCAGCTTCCTGGTCTTTTTTGCTTGGACTTTGCAGCTATGTTCTGAATTAGAATAATTTTATCTTTTCTTTTGTTGTGTACATGTTACTTTTGCTAGAGAGACCTAAATGGAATAGCAGAATGGGTAGCAACATATGACACTGTGCAATCAACAACTACATGCCAGAACCATCCTTGCATCGCACAAAAGAATTAAAAAAATAATTGTGTTGTTCACGACATTTTGGCTCCGGGAAGATAAATTGTACCTTTTCAATAAGAGTCCTGCATGTCTCCGTTAAGAGCACATTTCGGTTTAAGGCATCTCAAGATGCCGACCATTATCCACTCTGCTGCTAGTTACTGTTTAAGTATGCTAGTTACTGTTTAAGTTACCTTTTACTGTTTAAGTATGCCAGGTGTTCTTTAAATGCGCTTAGCATACCTGCCAACTCTCCAAGATTTTCCACAAATTTACGAATGAGGGCCTGTTTTATGATGTCACGTATGTTATGCCAAGCTTTATGAATACTAAGTCCCCTTTGCAAGATCGTTTTGGACAACAGTTAGTAAAAATTTAATTGGAAGTCTTATGATGCTGAATGGATGCCATATGTCGTACTTGCTCTGAGCAAGTTTATGCAGACATGTTCCTGAAACTGGTGAAATTACGAACACCAAAGTTATTGAAAAAGTCACGTTTATCTAAGTGTGCTGCTTGTCAATATTTATGCCAAGTTTGTTGGGGTTTCTTTGCTTCTTCTAAAGATAAAACATTTCCTTAATAAAGGTCGTATGCACCCCTAGAAAGCCACGTGTTCAGGGCAAGCTTTAGAAAAAAGGGCTAACCCCCGCCCTTCCAGAACCGCTCAGTTTCCTGTCCGCGGAGTTTTAGGAAACTGTTCACAGGTTGGCGCGTATGGATTTGCATTCTTAGCGGACTTCAGCCACATCGTGTCTATCTTCGTCATGCAGCATTTCCTTCAATAAAAAAAAAAAAATTAATTTGATGCTGAGCGGAGTCTAACGGATTCTAGCACTGTGCCACGAATGCTCTCTCTCTCTCTCTCTCTGAACACCGAAGAAGTTCTCAAGGTTAGCAACAAGGAGGTTATTTGTTCCACAGCTTTATAAACGGCGATTCGGTCAGCATCATAGCGTTAGTGCTAGTGTATCAACTCTAGAAGGAAAGCTACGCGAAGAAACTGGCAACTGCAATGGTGCCGCCGTGTTGCTACACTCTAAATAAAGTTTACACCCTTTGGGGCTTATCTTGTCCCCAATCAATAATCATCTGCCTTGCTTGCGTTTCCTCTCTTGAACACTCGGCGCTCGCTACTTTCATGTCGCGAATGCGGTGTCAAGCTGATAACGCGCGTAACCAAAGAAAATGCAGACAACAGAGGCTGATTATCGCTGTGTGGCAAAAGGGTGTAATTTTGCTTAAGTGTGTAAGTCCACAAAAAAAAAAAAAAAATGTGATGCAAGTACAAACGTTTAGACTTGGCACATACGCATGAACATTGTGTAAGGTCATGCTGCGTAGTTTTGAGAAAGTTATATAATTTCTAAGTAGAATTGACGGTGCGTGAAAAGGTGCGTTTGCAGGCGTCTGAACTAGATGGCGCTACCATACTAAGGGAGGCTCTGGATGATTGCGCGTCTCATCTGAATCGTATCTGGCATAGAGTTTCTCACTATAACACCTAGAGGGTAATCTGGCGCCACCGTCTATGGGAGTTTCTTAAGGGGGCACCGTGCCGTCATGGGAATGACGGGATATGTGTCTGCGAGGCTCGTGTTGGCTGGTGTTGTAAGAGGCTTCGTCTAAAACGTGGATATGGCTACGCAAATAACGCGTTCTCAAAGTAAAATCTTCATAAAATGTTTCCATTCACGCATATTACATCTTTACTCACCCACGATGCATGACCAAGCGAAGAAAAGCAAGAACAGACGACCAACTATTTCAAAGCGAGCGCGAACTTTGTCGTCTGTCTTGCAACTTTAGCGGCCCGCTGATACTTTTTACGTAACATGTAGTCGTACACACAATAAGTTCTCATAGTTAAACAAAACATGCTTTCGCGTAATAATAAAGCTAAAACAGCTTTTCACGTGCTGTTCTAGTAGAAAATTAATCATTGTGACAGACGGAACGGTACTTGCCAAGCGCGTCTTCAAGGTGTCCTGTCTATACAAGAACGATGCCAATCCGAATCCACAATATACCGGCATTCCCATGCATACCACAGCGCAGCAGCGCCAGATTTCCCTCTAGGTAATGTAGTGAGAAACTCTATGGTATCTGGTATGCATGTGCACGGCGTAGCAACGTGGCGGCGCCCTGGGGTAAAAAGAAGGGGGTACTTCGCGCTCCGCGGCTAGATAGAGTAGCGTGTCCAGAGGGAAGCGTGATGTGCTAGCGCTCCGTGAGGTAACTTTTCCATTACGCAGTAACTCTGGATAGATGGCCAAACGAGTGCCGCGATCGTGCCTCCACAGCCATGGCCTCTGAGATTTACCCCGCGCGCGTTTCGAGAAACGCGTGCCGCGGTGGATCTCGGAGGCCATGCCACAGCTATCGAGTTTCTTCGAAGGTCGCCAGGTGCCGATACGGTATTACGGGCCTGTAGATCGAAGCACTCGCAAGTTTTCGGTGCGCTTTTAAAAGGGGCCCCGAACCACTTTTTATATAAGTGGATAAAGGCATTTGAAGTGAAAATAGGCTATTTCAGAAATACTTTGCTGCAAAAATTACTTCAATGCGTTCAGCAGAAGCGGAGTTATTGGCAATCAAACACTGCGTCTGCCATGCTTCCGTTGTGCCTTGAATTGCGAAGGCGACAGTGGGGCTTGTGCACAACGCTCCGCCTTCTAAATAGAGAATAGAGAATTTTATTGCGTCCGGTATTCCTGTAAGCGCGGGTGATTTGCCGGTTGAGCGGGGGCGGCGTAAACGTGAGCGGCCAGATTGGTGGCGCTACCTGGTGGTGAAAAGGTCAACCACACAAACACAGAGCCAATTGCTATAGTCTGCTTAGCTGCTGGTGTAAATTTTCGACAGCAGCGTAGTCGCGTTCACAATTACGCCGCTGCCGAAAATTTGCTCAAGCAGCGAAGAGGATATAATAGGGTACTGCAATTTTAGCTCTGTGTTTGTCTGGTTGAACTCTACGCCACCAGGCGGCTGCACCGCTCCGGCCGCTCACGTTTACGCCCCCGCACAACCGGCAATCCGTCCAAACCGCCCCCGTTTGCCGGAATAGCGGACAGGCTAAACAGGGAGGCTTGCCTGGTATTCCGCTAAAACGCAGGCGGACGGGGCGTTGGGGCCAAGGCGCAAACGTGAGTGGTCTGCATGGTGCAGCCACCTGGTGGCGCAGTGATCAAACACAGAAACAGCGAATGTTGCATTAACCGAGCGTATTTTTCTTCGCTCCTGGTGTAAAATTTTGACAGCAACACGATTACGCCAGTGCCGAAAATTCACACCAGCAACGAAGTAGAATACGCTCTGTTGATGCGATACTAGCTGTTTCTGTCTGTTTGAGCGCTGCGCCACCAAGCGGCTGCACCATGCAGACCGCTCACGTTTACGCCTCCGCCCCAACGTCCGTCCGCCTGCGTTTTACCGGAATACCGCACAAGCTAAGCCTCTCTATTAGAGACTTTTAGCCTGTCCGCTATTCCGGTAAACGGGAGCGCTTTGGGCGGAGTGCGGGATTTGCGGGGGCGTAAACGTGAGCGGCCAGAGCGGTGCAGCCGCCTGGTGGCGTAGAGTTCAACCAGACACAGCTAAAACTGCAGTAACCCACTACATCCTGCTTCCATACCGGTGCAAATTTTTGGCAGTGGCGTACTCGTGAACACGATTACGCCACTGTCGAAAATTTACACCAGCAGCTAAGCAAAATATATTAATTAGCTTATTGTTTGTGTGGTTGAGCTTTGCGCCACCAGCGGGCGCCACCAATCTGGCCGCTCACGTTTACGCCCCCGCTAAACCGGCAAACCACCCGCGCTTGCCGGAATACCGGACACGCTAAAAGTCTCTATTGTCTCTAATGTCACCGTTACGCGCAGTTCAAATTTCATTTTTTTATGTTAGCGTAGACGCCACGACTTCCGCCTTTGGTGCCTACCACGCGCTAAACTTAAGCCAAACGCGGTTGCTCTCACTGAACCGCAGTGCGCTCAGCCAGTCGACTCGTAGCGGCAACCCGCGGCGATCGCGGTATCTACGCCATGTAGCCCACCGCAACTTGATGTCAACTGTCGGCCAATAGTAGCTGTTTAAGGGAATGTCGAAATAAAAGCGTCCAGAAGAGAGTGAGGACAGGGCCTTCTGTTTAGAAGAGAGCGTTTGAGAGAAAGGTGACTTCGCGATCCGCTTGCGAGCTCCACGCACCGCATACGATAGCAAAACTTGGCTGAGATGTTGGCAGCAGCGTATGCTCCCGCGGACTATGTTATTTCACCAACCCCGAGGGGTGGTTCAGGGCCCACTTACAGAGCTGCGGTTATCGCAATATTTCTTGCGTCGAGAGGTCGTTTACGTTCTTAAAGGCCTGTGGAGGCTTTAAAGCAACCTTGCGCACTAAAATGAGTACACCAGGCTGTAGGGCGCTTAATTATTAGAAATGGGCGCGGGCGATCTCGACATGAGCGACATAAGTCGCGCGTGTATACATTCCGAAGGCGTAAAAATTCCTCCTGGTGAGTGTACAGTGTAAACATATATTAGTAATTGTGCGTAGTATTCAGCTAATGGATAAGGTTATTTTATGCAAGAACTGTAAGCGAATTGCTCAGCTGCGCGATCAGCACTCGTTTTATTGTTAAGACGCGTAAAGAACAGTAGAAAAGTAAGCTAAAAATAGGTACTGAACAATTTTAATGGCGGCATGTTGCTTGCCTTGTGAACACACCGTGAATCCTCTATAGACTGAATAATTGTTCAAGTTTACAATGCACGATGAAAACAAAGGCCGCGGGAATAGCGCGACGCTACGATTGAACGCAGAAATGTAAATGAACTAGTTTCGAGAGCTCAAATTTTTTTAGCTTTCTTCTCCACTTATTTTTTTCTTACGCATGCTGGCGCGTTCTCACTGGCAGGTAAAGGTGCACCAAGTTAGCCATGAACCTTTTCTCGTGATCTTCGAATCGTCATTGGCACATGTGGTGAACACTGCAGTGGTAGAGTTTTTATTGCCGTTTGCACGGGATAAACGAAGTTTTAAAGGTAGAGGTCTTCTATTTCGTGCCCAAAATTTTCCCGCTGCTACTTCTCTCAAGTCGGCGAAGCTCTCTCTCTGCAAAAAAATCAAGTAGGGATGGATGGCGCCGTGTTCACTTGCAAGCAGCGTTGCGTAATAGTGACGTGCTACTTCGAAGTTGAAGTTGAAGTTGAAGTTTATTCATATGAAAAAACATAGGTACATAAATGTAATATACAGACGAGGGTCCCAAAGTCCCATTATACTTTGCGTGGACTTGCGTGGAGTGAATTTTCAGCTCGACACCAGTTTGACATATTCATTACCTAAGTGCGACGAAATACACTGGCGCTCCAGAAGCTTTTGTTCCTCAATTCATAAAACCGTAAAAAAAAAGAAAGGTGTGCGAGAAAACAGTACATTTTTATCCCACGTTTGATGTTATCGAAACCAGTGCTATGGAAACTTACCAGCTACAATTATTAATTTTCACTATGCGCCGTTGTGCAGTGCTGCATGAATTGGTAAAAAATTTGTTACACACATGTTTCAACATTTTGTGCATGTCCTCGTCTTTGATAAATTCAGTTGAATAATCCGAATTGTGAAATACTGAGTAAATATAGTTCTTTTATCGGCTGTACCACCTTGTAAACATCATTCGCGTGCTAACTAAATTACCAAGCATGGTGTCAGCGCGCACAGCAAACATGAACACATCACGCTCGATGACCGCGTGGGCTCGCTCACTGTGAAAACGCAGGCGTTAGGAACCGCGGCTGCAGCATCGAACGAAGTGACCTTCGTGCTGTCTATCGCTTCAACGCAAACTGAGCGCCGAGAACGCACAGCACGCACAAAGCTACGAGCCGTCGACGCATCCGCAACACAGATCGCTCTGAAGAGCTGCCACATGTGCAGTTGCAGCCGGAGTAGAACGCCCCCGTCCTCCCCCGGTGTCTCGCGCGCGACGGAAGTCGGCGCGCTTCCTCCCTGTTCATTTTCGCGCGGGTGAAATTGAGCCGCGATCGTTAGCTCCCGTCGCATGCTTTCACTCACACATACAGCGTAGGGCGCGCGCGGCGACGGTGTTACCGCCCCTGGACTTTTATACGGAACATCACGCCGACGGCAGAAATGCGCCTGGAGTGTCCATACGATTGCTATTACAATAAAATCATGCTAGTGGAAGTCTCGACTACGCTAAAGCTTGCTACGGTCGCTGTGCATGGGTGGATATCGCGGAATTCGAGCAGTACTTCTGTGTTGGCACACTAAATACAAGTATCAGTCTTTTCCCCATTTCATATTTCCCCATTCCTTCGTTCTGAACGTTTTCCTCCCGTTGTTTTGTTCACACTTCACGCCTTCCTCTCATTCTCGTGTTTTAGAGCGCAGCAATTAGGCGCACGTTCCTGCGGCGAGCGTCGGCGTTGCCCCTCGTAATCGAGTGAGCGAGCACAGCGAAGGATAAAAGCGAACGCGGAGTGCAGCGGAAAAGACCCGGATAGTGAAGAGAGCAGGAGGAAAGCGAGAGAGGAGTGTGCAGTGGAACAATGAGGCGGAAAGCGTAGAAGGGGGGTACGGCTAAAGCCTGAGAAGAAAAGCGTAGTGCCGCGCAAGATGGGCTTTGCGGCGACGATCGTTACGAGATGGCGCCAGAGTTGCGTGCCGTCGTCTTCATCGATGGCATGCGACAAGCCCGTCCAGCGATACCATAATGGCAACAAAGCGCTGCGTGAGCGGAGGTCTGTCTGCGGCTGCTGCTGTGAATCGCGCCCACGCGTCACCCACGCGCTGCCTCTCGCGATCTCCCGATTCGCTAGTAAGTCGCGCCACACTTCGCTCTGTTTGCAACGTGCCGCACGAGACAGATTGTCCGCGCCAGTCAATATATCGCGAAATGAAAACACGCATACGGCTGCGCTCAAATTTCACATTAGGGAGCATCGTAATCATAGGCGAATTCTTTAAATACCTTTTTTCGCTCACTACATTCCTCGACTGCTTGCGCTTTTTTTTTGCATGCGATGATGTTATTTCGTGTTAACACTGGTCGTTTATCTTGACTGAAGCCTGTTGCGTATCATATGTTCAATCACACAATGGATGAAACCGGGGAAGGGCTTGAGGTGTGCACTACAATCTGGGAAGCAGCAGCCGTCTTTCGTCAAGTTCATGCTAGATGGCGGCGCCATGCTGGAAATTTCGGACGTTGCTGGCCTCCTTGAAACCTTTGG
The DNA here is from genome assembly GCF_023375885.2 of Dermacentor andersoni. Taxonomy (NCBI): domain Eukaryota; kingdom Metazoa; phylum Arthropoda; class Arachnida; order Ixodida; family Ixodidae; genus Dermacentor; species Dermacentor andersoni. The sequence continues at coordinate 86,104,918 of NC_092824.1, read as the reverse complement.
GTTCAGGGATCGCAGGGGGAAAGAGCATGTCCGCAATAGAGATTAGTAAGCTCCTTACTAATCTCCACCAAACCTCCAATCGCTCCGGTTGGAGGTTTGGTGGCAGAAAAGTATGGAGACCACAAACAATGGACCACAAACAATAACAAAGTCCCAGTAGTTCAGAAGGTTTGATGTTGGGAATTCTCTCTGTGTACGTGTGTTGTGTTTTCTTCCAAAAAGATAGGTAGTACGTTAAGTAAAATAAGAACAAGAACTTGGTGGCGCAACCCATCACCCCGTCTCAAAGGGGACGCCGATAACATCCATCCATCCATCCATCCATGTGTGTTTTTTGAGGATAGGTAGGATATTAGCCAAAGAGGGGGACGAGGCTGCAATGCACGCTGTGAAGGTGGCTGGCCAGCGAAGCTGTGGTGCGTATCACCTGATCCGATAGGCCAATTTGACGTACCCTTAAACGATTGAGCAATACCCTACATGAAATGATTGACAGCAAGACGATTAATGCATTGTACCAAACCATTTTTCTCTGAAACGATATTGATAACTGCTTGCTCTTCAGGCGTCCTAACGTTGCCTGGCTTGCTTTGGGCAGGAAGCGCTGCGTCGTGCCTAGCCTGAGCACGACGCCGTTGTGCGCATTGACGTTGCTGTTCCCGTCGTCGCTCATCGTGTTCACACTGCTTTTCGGGAGTCTCAAGTCCCATAACGCTGTAATAATACAAATGAAATCAGTTGCTAGACGGGTCCTTTTTTTACACATGAAACTTCCTTCTTCGTATGCTACAGCTGCCGCTTCCCTGCAACTACAGTTTATGCAGCCATAATAACTGGGAAACGCATGTGGTGAACGCTACGTGCTTCGCATTGTTCGAACACGCCTTATCATCTATCACGTGGTTTTGACACTTGTTTTGTGCTTTCATTTATTGAAACGAATACTGGGTGTGTGCCTTGCATGCGTAATTATAGTGGATATAGGCACTTTTCGCTCGAATTCGTGGAATGGTTTTCTGTCGACTTTTCTGTAGACGGAGACGAAGAAATCACGGGATCTGAGTCATATACTGTTTCGCTGTAAAAGAACGAGTGCTTGATGGCACAACCCACCGCCCCGTTTCAAAGGGGACGCTCATAACATCCACCCGTCCGCAGCGCCGCATAAAAATATAGAGCCGCAAGAAACATTATTCTTCATGAAAGCGCTAGCGCAGCATGTCATCGTGAACCTTAACCAGCGATTGATGAGCTAGAGTGTATACGTACGTCAAATTCGCTGTGTGCTGCAGACCTGAACTTGTTAGCGCAAGTCCTTTCAGTCAGTCAGTCGGTCGGTCGGTCGGTCCGCCAGCCAGCCAGCCAGCCAGCCGGTCGGTCGGTCGGTCGGTCGGTTGGTCGTTTTTTTTTTT